>NC_143557.1:103998333-104319791 GCF_054136105.1 Typopeltis vanoorti
TGGGGACAGTTTCTAATAAGGTTGCAAGGCTCCTCAAACCCCATAGAATAAGAGTAACTTTTAAACCTATAGAAACGATTAGACAACTCTTAAGATCTCCAAAAGATGGGCATCTTTTCTTCAAATATGCTGGAGTTTACAACATACCCTGCTCGTGTGGTTTAAATTACATCGGCTAGACTTCAAGAAGCCTTGAGATTAGACAAAGGGAGCACATTGAAGACGTTAACAACAATAGAGAAGAAAAATCGGGTTTATCCTTTCATTTCTCAAGAACTATCCATATCATAGAGTGGGATAAAAGTACCATTCCTTACATAGAGGAGGATTTCCGCTTCCGAATTATTAAGGAAGCCGCAACAGTTGCCCGTTCTGTACAAAATCTTAACAGGAACCAAGGATTTATCTTGCTCGAGATCTGGAAGACCCTCATTAGATCTCTAAACATACAAGAACTGAATTATAGTGCCAATTATAGAACGTTCCTAAATGGCAATAAGTGAGATCTTACACGCGCCATGCATGTATTGTACGCGTTATGTTTTCTCGAATATAATTGGAATCGGTTGATTTACAGTCTGTAACAGTTTTTAGCTTTAAGTGCCTTACATCAGTTATGTACCCTGAAGATGCCAACAGCCTCAGTTGGTGAAACTAGTTGGTATAACATAGTTGTTCTATAAAAAAATACTTGATCAATAAATCCAAACAGAAGTCATTTCCATGGAAACAATGCTATTTGATGTCGCGTTCTATGGTTCACTTTCACTCTGTCCGAGGTCTGAACTGGGTAAATTTTTAATAAACACTGACAAAAAATCAAACTCTGATTTTTGTTGCATTGCGTAGGAATTGTAATCATATTTGCTGCCTCTTTGAATTTTCTTCAGTTTTTATCAGTGTAGGACATGTTTGTTCTGTCCCAGAGTACATCATGACCAGTAGAAGCTGTGTGAAATGCCAAGCCAGACTTATGTTCTCTCTTTTTTTGTACGTAATTTTGATGTTCGCTCATGCGGATTTCTTCCGATCTCCTTGTCTGGCCTACGTAGCCGATGCCACAGGAACAGTACTTGTTTTTAGTACTGTTTTTTGTTTAGTTTTAAAAAACAGTATTTTTTAATAAACATGTGATCACAAAAGCGGAATAATTCGATTGAACTTCTTAACCACAGAAACCTCTGCATGATTAATGTTAGTAGTCCTTACCAGAGAGGTACTCGATAATGGAAAAGGAACGTAGACAAGACATAATTCGTATCCAGATGGGACAATTCCTTTTTTCAACTGAAATCAGATAAAAAGCAATTGAATATCTATAAAAAAATCAGTTATTTTTCATTATAAATATGTGTAAATGCTCAAAATATTTGATTTTTGATTTATATAAAGATCGTATTTTACTTTACCTGCTTCCAGGGAATTGTTCTGCCAAAAAATTTGTGCTTCAAAATCTCTTTATCTTTAATGCGATGCTGTGGATCCTTCGAAATGAAAATGATCGTAGATTTTAATAAAATTATGTCAATGAAATGTAAATAACAAAGCTGTTAAATTCTTCTATTATTATTTCATTAGACCTGTTCGTAACTTGATAATACTGACCACAGGACACGATATTATAAATTTGGGCATTTGCTACAGGATACGCAGCTACCGTCAAACTGGGTGGATGCACATACCTGTTATGTGCGTTTACAGAACTAAAAGTGACAAAAACTGGATTCACGTTAATAAATTGACTCCTAAAATCCCCCCAAAAATTTTTGGATATCTGGAGTAAAATTAACGATTAATTTTAAAATGGAGAACGAAAACATGAATACTATGACATATTTAGAATTAAAATTAACAACAACCTAAGCTGGAAACCACATAAATATACGACATTCTTACTAGCTTAAAAGTGCTGCTGCCATCTATCCATCAGTTTTATAAGTTTTGCGGAGGACAGATGTTTAAAGATCAGTTGAATTTTACTTATTTGATTACTCAATTTTATTTATTTACTATCATTTATTTTCCTCTGTGAATACCGAGCTAAAATTTCTCCTTTTTTGGTTGCTTACCCAACAATTCAAAAGAATATTTTTGACACAAGTTAGATCGCTGAACATTTGGAAATTTTTGCTTGTACGTTACACTCGACTACTTAAAAGGAAAAGTATGATTAGGGTCGACGAAAGAATGGGGGATTCGATTCCCGGTGGGGAAAAACTTGTTTCTCCCATCAAGGTCGGAACGTCTAATAATGGCACTACTGTGGAAGACGTATACAACATTCGGACTGGTAGGCATTAAACGAAATGTGTATTATATGTAGACAGTTATTTTAATTTTAGTTTTCTTTATTGTTATCATTTATTTAATAATTCCTTTCTTGCTGATCCACTTTGATCACCATCTGTTTTACAAACTTCCGTGGGTGTTGTTCCATTGATTTATTGTACGTCCATAGTTCATAGAACCGGGGCTGGCAGATTGTCAAGAATAGTCAATTCATGCTGAAGGGGAGGAAGAAATAAAGGACGTACGAATTGGTCACAAACACGCGAAATCACGTGCTTTATAAGTAAAATTTTCCAATTGTTATATAAGCAAAATAGCTACCACTTTAAAAACTACAATGTTCATAAAAGAAAAGTTAATTTTCTGACATGTAATAACAAACAACTCATCCCACAAGACGGATTGATTACTCTATTAACGGAATGGATTCTCCTTCTTCTGCCATGCGCAGAAGTGTCGAAGGGTCTCGCATTAGTGGGTGTACAGTAGCAACCATCATTTTTTTTTTTTTTTTTTGTTACGCATGTTAGAACATGAACAGTAGCTGCCAACTGTTGACTCTGTTTTGTAGAACACCTTCCTCACGAAATATTCTCCAACAATTACAACATCCGGCTTTTCAAGAAAAATATCAATAAGTACCTCTCACTTGTCCGCGTGGTTATGCGCTTCGCAGCCATATGCCTGGGAAAGGAGTGTCCTGCGTTCGATTCCTGTCGCTGATGCGAGAAGCTTGGGATCTTTATCAGACATAGCCAAGCTAGCCGGTCTTGGGTGTGGACAGCAGGGTTTTTCCTCCCGCAAACAGGCAAACGGCCCCGCGAACACACGCTTCTACAGACATAGGATACCTCCAGGAATAAGGAGTAACCAATTTATTCTGTAGGATTTCCTTTCGGAATGTCTACACGGTAAAATGTGTAGGTCTACGCGTGAGCGTAAATCAGGAAGAAGACCTCTCACTTAATTGTTGTCTGTAGTATACTCAGGCTACAGTGAAATGAAAAGTTCTGCAGACGTGCAACTGACTGAATTTTATATACCTTTATACAGGCATTATTAGATCTACTAATCAGTCAGCGACATGAACACCCATACTCAATTACAGACATAATAAGCTTGCCTTCTACACTTAGTTGCTTCGATTCGATCGTAAATTCAAAACAATCGAACACTAAACTAACTCCTAGAATTCTAACCCACTCAAGTACTCATTCGTTGTAGGCCACTGGCCATACCTTCGGCATAGTCCCACTGTTAATAATGCTCCCGCATCTCTAAAAATATCCATATATCCATATCCAGAAAATTCAAAGCCTAACATCGTTTTATTAAAAAATTTTTCACTGGAAAGAAGTTTGTGTAAATAAATACTATTCATTCAGAAAATGAAAGCACTTGTAAATGAAGTATAACTGTTATTTGACAATTGACAATTGACATTTATGTCTTTAAGGGTGAAGCAAGATGCTTTTCATATTCCCCGCTATCTGTCGTGGTTACAGTGAGGGTAAAATTTACGAGCAGTTTGCTCGCCCTGAATGGGCATGGAGATTATGCATCGTTATAGGAGGCTAATATAGTTTTTGGTCTTCTATATTTGAATATGTCCGTTGGCTCATATGCTGCAGCTTGTTGAATCAAATCATTGGGGTGTGTGGACGTCTTTAGAAAAAACTTGGAAGCTAAGGATTGTAGATAAGAGAGAATATATGGAATATTTGTGTCTCTATGGAGCTGGCTGTTTCTAACATACCACGGGGCGTTCAGAATCATTCTCAAGCACTTGTTCTGCACACGCTGAATCTTGATAATGTTAGCGTTAGAGGTGTGGCTCCAGGCTGGAGAGGCATAGGTGATTATGGGACGAATCGTCATCTGGTAAAGTTGCAATTTGATTCTGTTGCTGAGCTTGCTATTTCTATTAATTAGCGGGTAAATCTGAGCTATGGCTTTAGATGCTTTTGCACATGCAGACTTGATATGTTGGTTGAAAGATAGCTTTTTGTCGAGAATTACACCCAGGTAATTTGTTTCTGTCTGCCAGGGAATTTTAGTATTGAATAGTAACACATCTCCTGCAGGAGACATTGGCCTTTTTGAGAAAAGAACCGCTGAGCTTTTCAGGGGGTTGACTTCCAATCTCCACCTAGAGAACCAACCCTCCAGCTTTAGAATGTTTTCTTGAAGCTTTCTAGTAACGAAGTGGGGTCTGAGGGATCTGGTTAGTATTGCCGTATCGTCCGCATACAGCGCTAAAATGGAAGTCATCGGATTGTGAGGGATGTCTGACATGTATACAGAAAACAGCAATGGAGCCAGTAGAGATCCCTGTGGCACTCCAGCAAAGATATGGCGCTGGGACGATATAGAACCGTTAATTTTAACTTGCATTGTTCTATTCTGAAGATATGAACGGATTAGATGAACCATTTTTAGTGAGATGCCGGCTGAGATAAGTTTGTGCAGGAGTCCAAAATGCCAGATTTTATCAAATGCTTTAGATAGGTCTAGGAAAACAGCTCCTGTGTACTGGCGCCAGTTGTAGCTGGTGATGATATATTCCACAATTCTATGGATTTGCTGGGTAGTACTATGGTGTTGCCGAAAACCAAACTGTTCTTTAGGGAGGATGTTTAGGTCATTTATTGAGGTTTGGAGTCGTGAGAGGATGACCTTCTCTGCAATCTTACCCAGGTTGGAGATGAGACTGATTGGACGATAATTCTGCGGTAAGTGTGGGTCTTTGCCTGGCTTATGTATAGGAATCACATCAGCCAGTTTCCAGGTGGAAGGAAAATAGTGAAGTCTTAAGATTGCATTTATTATACTGGTCAGATGCACTATAGCTTTTCGAGGCAGCAGCTTGATCACCCTGTTTGAGATGCTGTCTGGTCCAGGAGCTTTATTGTTCTTAAGTTTTTTAATAATATCATATAATTCAACAGGTGATGCGGGTGCAATATGATCAGCACTGGTATCCGGGAGGTTTAGTGCATGTCTAACCTGTCTGTGGATTTTATACAGATGATTGAAATCAATGTTGTTATAAGATGGTTTGCACTGATCCTCAAGATTTTTAAGTATGGCTTCTGCCTTATCTGCATCTGTGTGGATTAGGCCCTGGTTTGAGATTATAGGGGGGAGGGATCTGTTTTTGTTTTTGATGTTTCTCAGTAGGTCCCAGATAGAGTGATCAATAGGTGAGATAGAGGCTAACTTTTTATCCCAAACTTCGTTTCTATGCGTTTTAAGTGCATCTCTTACTGCTCCATTCAATCTATTAAGCACTGTCTTATCCTGAGGAGCGCGAGTGTTACGAAATCTCTTCCTAGCTCTGTTCTTCTCTCTGATCAGGTCCATAATGTCCTCAGGCAAACGATCAGGCTTGGGAACAGGTTTCTGGAAGGTTGCAACCATTATAGCGGACTTAATCTGTTGGGTGAGGCTAGTCACTGCAGAATCCACATCTTCTGGTGTGCATATGTGTGGGACGGGTCCTATTTGATCCCGAAGTGCTTTAGACAATCTCTCCCACGATATGCCTGAATGAGGAGGAGACAGGCATTCTTGTTCTCCCAATTGCAGTAGAATTGGGTTGTGATCCGACGACAGCTCGTTTAGTGATGTAAGGCTGTACTGTAGTTTAATGTCTTGCAGGATGGCTATATCCAAGATGTCAGCAGTGCCAGATGTACTGAGATGAGTTGGTTCGGTAGGTCCAGCCACAACAGCATGGTTTAATCCTGTGTAGCTAGAAAGGATACGACCATTTTTGTTAGTGGATTTACTGTTCCAAGCAGGATGCTTTGCATTGAGGTCTCCAGCGATGATGATCGGTCCTTTTACTCCAAGGATGGCATCCAGATCTGAGGTCAATAATGTCTTTAATGGAGGGTTGTAAGCAGAAAAAATTTTGAGGTTCCCAATTGAGTTTGTGAGAACATTGATTCCTGTGATTTCGAGGTTGGTGGTAGTAGGGTTGGTTATTGAGTGATGATTGATATAGCTTTTGATAAGAGTGGCTGTACCTCCACCTCTATACCCAAGCCTGTCGTTTCTGTAAATCTGATACCCTCTGATTTTCAGGGTGTCAGCAGGCCTCAGGTGAGTTTCATTAATTAGCAGTATATCTGGGTTGTATCTATTATTAAATTCCTGGATTTCTAATAGTTTGTTTTTTATACCGTTGGCATTCCAACCGATAATCCTAAGAGAGTTTGGGACGATTTTTTTCCTATGCATCAGAGAGTGCAGATAATATGGATTGGGTTTGCTGTAGGAATCTTTTTGTGACACTTAAGGATGGATTTGAGTTGCTGAAATCCTGGAGCATGTTTGCAAGAGAAGAGGTGATAACAGCTGATAGATTTGAGTGTGGAGTATTCCGGTTCTGAGTTTGTACTATCTGTTTGGAGCGGGCCACATCAGCATATGTTCTTACTTGATGTTGAAGATTCGTTTTCTTAAGGGGCTCAGTTAATGATGGGCGAGCACCAGTTGTCATGTTCTCACTCTTGGAGAACTGAGTAGCCTGAGCTTCAGGAACTCTCGCATTAGATGACGAGGTAGATTGATGACTGGGATCATTCCATCTGTTTTTGGGATGATGCATACACCCTCTATAATTAGCAGGGTGGGGACCCCCACAATTAGCGCACTTAGCCGGGGTGGTTTTTGGCTTGGCGCAGGTGTTTGTGGGGTGATTCTCGCCACATTTTACGCATCTGAACTGAGCTTTGCATAGCTTCTGGGCATGGCCAAATTTTTGGCACCGGTGGCACTGCCCAGAAGATGATTTCTTTCTCAATGGTTCTGTGGTGATTTTGAGTCCACAGATTGATTTTAAATTATAAATGTCTTTGTAGATGTTATGAATTTCTACTAAGACTAAAGGCATAGGTGTCTTATTTGATCTAAACATTCTAGTGACCTTTATGGGGGGTAGTTCCTGTAGGTTAAGGTCAGTAACTATTTCATCTGTGTCAATATCCTCAGAGACTCCTCGTAAGACTACTTTCAGATTTTTTTCAGAGGCAAGTGAAAATGTGTGATATTGGGTTCCTCTAGTATCCAGTTCCTTTGTAAGGTTTCTATAGTCAGCCACCGTGGTGGGCTGAATTCGTATTCCCTCGTCTGCATTTTTAGCAGACGTGTAATGAATTTGTGAATTTGCCATGATGGTTCTGAGTGTTGTCCATCTCTGCTTTTCCCTTAGGATAATCGGTGGCACCTTTTCATTGTGGGAAACAGAGGGATCTGAAATGGGAACATCCTCTTCCATACCAACAACATTTGTTGATTCAGCAGCAAGAATTTTTCTCTTCTTACGTGCGTGAGTTTCTTCTTGATCAGAAGGATTAGAGGTAGAGACAACTAGATTGAGTTTTTCCTCCACTTGTGGGGAGTCTTCATTTTCCTCAACTTCAACTTCAGGTGAGGAATACAAATTTAAGTAGCCGGGCCAATCCCGTTCAAACTTTTTGAGGAGCTTTTTAATAAAACTGAGTGCTAGCTTTTTATCGAGTGACTCAATAATAGTGTCGGGGTCAATCATGCTAGTAGGCCATGTCAACTTGAACTTCTTTTGTAGTTTATCAATGAGTTCAAGAGCTGGCTCTCTTTCGAGCAGATCAGCAAATACGTCCAGGTCAGGCACGCTCATATCGATTTAGTTGCGTATGTGCGTTAATAAAATATCCCGCAGGTCTAAAGACCTGCCAGCAGAAGTTTTTGTAAAATATCCCGCAGCCGCAAAGGACTACCAGCAATATCAAGCATAGGCGCGTCAACTAGCAACAAGATGTTAAAATACAACAACGACACTAATGGCAGTAGGCCTAGCGTATCGCCTTTGCGAAGTCAGTTGACTTACCTTGTATGGGAAATAAAATGTAAAATGCCTGTTTATTGCGGCAAGCAAATAACTGATATTACTAATGAATATAAGCATAAATCTCTGAAAACTTATCAGTCAAATACACAATTCACCATCAATAACACACGACACAAAACACTAACACGCGAGCCGCCATTTTTCCACTCAGTCCTCTCCAGAATCGTATAACTGTTATGTGTTTTAAAATTTATTAAGGAATAGTCATATCACTAAAATTAAAATGTGTATTTTGAAAATTTTACTATATCATTAAAAGTATAAATTACTGAAAATATTTTCTTAAAATATAGAATATCATTATATATTTTTATATGTTATATATAAAATATTTAATTTTGATTAATATTTTTGAGACCAATTTTCTAAATCGATAGTTTTAAAATCAAGCTTTTTTTTAAAAAAAAAATATGTTACTCCCACCCACGAAATATCTATAAGACATTTGTAGTGTGGATGAGTGGACCAGTAATTTTTTCTATTTGTCATTATTATTTTTTAACTTTTTTTTTCTAATTTTATTTATTTTTACTTAATTTCCGGGAACCATACAACAAACATAAATCATTTTTTAAACCACTTCCACAACCTTTTAAAATGTAGACACATATATTTTCTGACGTCTAGGTTGAAAAATATTGTCACAGTAAATAGGTTAAAACCATTCAGGCCTTGCATTAATATTTTAAAAAAAAGTAATAATAACAAGTGGTTTTAGTTTATTAAAATTAAAGAAAAATTGGGTACTCAAAATATCAAGATATTATAAGTAAATTTGTGTTTATAAATAAAGTTCTTTACTTACCAACTGTAGCAAGTCCTTTAAAAATTGTCTTTCTCGTTTACGTAGAATGTCGGGAATGATAACCTTTCCATTTTGTAGTGTTGCTATATATAAAGCTATAACAGAAATTTGGTAGATTAGCAGATTGACTGGATTTTCTTAATAGAACGGATAATTCATAATATATAAGAATAGCATAAATTTGATGAAGGCCACCTTGAAACACTAATATCTTCTTTGCTGGTAGCCTAAAGTGGAAGAATTATGTGTGGTTCCGGCTTCTTTCCCCAACTCCCACCTTCTAACATGGAGTGCGAGGGACAGTCTTCAAGGGCATAGTAAACATAATGTGGGAATCAGAACCAAATTTAGTGTATAGTAGTCAAGTTCCGCAGGCTGGCTAACAATTAGTTGGCGCATCATTTCGCTGCCATCTGCACCTAGATCGTTCCTGGTGGGAAACTTTGTAATGGTATGTGGGAGACACTGTGAAGGCCACGGCCACGCTATACCATAGAAATAGGACTCATTGATTGGCCAATATGTCTGAGTTTATCTCCTCACATTACATATTTTACTTGATCATTTTCTTTTCACCTCTTAATTAAACACCATAATGATTTAAACTCAAGTAGATATAGTGCCGGTGCAATTAAACGTAAAAAAAAAACTTCCTCAAATATCCCTCAAATTTTAAAAACACTGAAAAAAATCTTACAAAAACTCGTCCACATTCGTAGCGTAAACATCAGTTTAAATTATGTGCAACCGTCGCCTGTAGACATTCCAACCCAATCTCCTGTTTTAGACCAAATCGAAATTACTAACAGTAACAGCCATTGTTAACTGTCCAAGCTATATATCCTCGTTGCTTCCTTCTTCCACCAGGGTGGTACTTGTGCAATGTGATGTTTCTTTCCAGAGAATGCGCCTAATCTTAAATATCCTATTTTTGACTTGTGTATTAAGATTTTTTGTCCCATTATCTACCATTCATCTTTAATGCTCACCTATTTCTGTAAATTATTCTGACCTCTTTGGCTTCTAATTCCTGAAGCTTGATTTCCTGATCCAACTATCTTAAGGGTGAAATCAGCTTCTTCGTGACTTTAATGTTCACATCTCCAAATGACTCGCTATTTTCAATTCACCTAACAAGCTGAAAGAGATGCTGAGCTATTTCCTGAAATCAATGACTTTAACCAATAATTCTCTCTATTTCTCGCGCAACACTTTCGATTTTTTCTTAAACAGTTCTCCTTCCTGGGCATATTTTAATGCGATCTCTCCTCTTTGACATCCAGACCTTTTTAACCTCATAGCAAACCTTTTGAACCTCCTCAGCCATTTACAAACTCGTATCCTTTACACTATAACAACGCCAAGTGGGAAGAAATCCTAAAGTTTTACTTCTCCTTTCCATGGTTAGACCATTGTTTTCATTCTCCAGGTTCTAGTACTTACTGTGACCATGTGACAGAAATTATCGATGTTAGAATTATCTGTCTTCATTCCACACTATCTTCTAAATTCCAAGACATGGGATTCCCAATAGGTGTTCCAGGGTGGTATAAAAATAACAAAATAAAATAAAAGGGGACATATGGTTTTAAATGGCCGACAAAAACTCCAACATCACAAAATAATCGTTTAACAATGCTAAGTCTAACTTTGAAAAGGCTAAATGTGGAAAACCCGCTGCTTGTGCCAATGCAGTCTCACCTTCTGATCAAAAGGTGTTGGTTGCAATTTCTGATTATCTGTGTTCCTGCTGCTCTCTCTCTTTCTCATCCAGATGGCAGTATTGCACCATTGAAAGATAAATAAGATGGCCTCCTGATCCTTATCATCCAATTACACCATCGATGACCGAGGTAAATTATCTCCAATTTTACTTGTTAAATGGTATCGCATGCCTTCCGCAAAAGTCAGCAGAAGAATCTCGAACAACCTGTATAGAAAAAAAGGCTTCTGGTCCTGACGGTATCCCAGCAAATGTGCTTCTGAACCGAAACTTATTCTTTATCATTTCTTCATTATATTACATTCAGTTTGCATTCATTCCCCCTTAGTATGGAAGCAAGCCATGTGCAGCCGATCCCCCCCCCCCCCAAAAGGAAACAAGTATCTACCATCAAACTATCAACTAATTGCTTTCACTTCAATGCGGTCTAAAGAAATAAAGAAGATCATCCACGCTCAACATCTTCAATGCCCGGAGAGCTGTCAACTAATAAGTGACCACCAGTATGGATTTTAGCAGTTAAGATCTACGGCAAATCCTCTTGATTACATCCACCTCCTCTGGACATATGCCATGGAAATTTGGAGAAACTTGTGCTGTTCTATTTCACATTTCCAAGGCATTTGGTGTGATTTGGCATCGATGTTCAAGAGATGTGCTTCTCTTGGAGAGAGGGCTGCACGGATTGTTGTTGAGCCCTTCACTGCACATTATTATTATTATTATTATTATTATTATTATTATTATTATTATTATTACGTGAAACATCAAAGGAGTTCTAGGTCTCTGGTGGAGAGTGCTGTCTTCAAATTTTCCTATTAATGCAGATGGACTTATTTTACCTGCCTTCATCTTTTTATATATAAATAATCTTTTCCCACTGACTTGAAATCACATCTATAGGTTTTTTTTTTTTTTAGATTCATATGCAAATATTATAAAGAAATCGGTTTTGATATCTTAATTTTATCTAATAGACGTGTTTATTACTAAGTAATAATAACAATGAAACATAAACAGAATACAGTATAAACTAAAGGAGTTACTAATGACTCACCTTTAAAAAGGCCTGTTTTCTTTGTATTAATTTTACTCATTTTGTCATCCACTATTTCTGGAATCAAGTAAGATTTTCCCATAAAAAGGCGATATGCAATCACACCTACTGACCACCAGTCAACTGCTTTATCTATGGAGCAAAACAAATATTGCTAATTGATTATTTACTTAATTTTAACGACGATATTTCAAAAAAAAAAAAAAAACGGTTTATCAAAATAATTTTTGTCATTATTTTTAATCTCTTTAAGAAATGTATGTAATAAAAATTATAATAAACTTATACTTGACAAGAAATCATGTTTCATCAATATATATCATAATAAGTAAACAAATAGCTTAGTTTACAATAAAAAGTTATTAATCTTATCATTATTAAAAGTTATAGTTACATAACACCTTCAAGAAAGGTGAACATTTTTTATTTTAATATAAACTATAAATTACACGTCAATAATAATTTTAAAATATCGATATATATCAATATATATATATATATTTAATAAATTGCCTTAAAAAGTTAACATATTAGCCCAACCATCACACAACTATCCATTGTATTTTAATAATAAAAAAAAATTCACAATTATAAAAAAAATTCAAATGAAAAAAATTATAAATTAGTATGCAAAGTAGCCATTTATTTATTTGTTTCAGCTTGTTTAATATTATACGAATTTCGTATTCAAATCTGTCAAGTTTTTTTTTTTTTTTCATGCACTAGGTTTAATTTTCTTTGCCAGATTCGCTAGCATCTCTTTTCCAGATGTATTATAAGTAGGGAAACAATTCACTAATGCAAGAAAATAATAATAATAATAATAATAATAATAATAATAATAATAATAATAATAATAATAATAATAATAATAATAAGGTTTAATATTCATAGGTGCTTTGTTTTCCCCAAAACTGAAGCGTGTGTAAAAGTTGAAAATTGTTAGCATTTATATCAAACGTAATTATGCAGATCTCACCAGGAAGTTCAATATGAAAAGATTACGATAATATAAATATAAATACATTAAAATATTAATAATAAACAAAACTTTTCGTAAGAAGGTAATGATACTCACCATATTCTTCACCTCGTAGGATTTCGGGAGCTATGTAACCCCTTGTGCCTGCAAACCGATGAGAACTCCCTTCATTCTACAAATCCGGAAAAAAGCAGTGTACATTTAATTTAATACAGTTTTAATCTCTTTAAGAAATGTATGTAATAAAAATTATAATAAACTTATACTTGACAAGAAATCATGTTCCATCATTAATCATGAAATCATTAATAACCACCTGGTGGTGGTTAATAACCGTTCTTAAAAGATAAAAAAAAATAAAATCGATATAATTCTATTATATTGATACCATGATTACAATATTAAATATCTATCTCTTATAAATTAACAAGAGAATAATTAAAGTCATTTGAAAATATCCCGCTCAGAGCATGTTTTTCTACATTTTAACGAACTTTATCGAGTTACTTAGTGATACCTGAAAGCCAAATGTAACTTAGTTCTAAGCTGTAAACATAATATCAAAGAAAGAAATTTTAAAAACTTTTGACATATGAAAAAAAATATTAAATCTTAAATAAAACCAACTGTAAAGTTTAAATATAATTTAATATTTTAATATATTATTAAAAGTTCTTTAAAAAATTTAAATATATTTAAATTAAATATATACACCTTAAATTTTTTTCAAACTGCGTATTAATGAACTGATACTTACGGTGCTTTCGCTAAATCCTATTAGTTTTATGCAGCTGGTGTCATTTACAACTAAGATGTTCTCCAGAGTAATATTGCGATGGATGATACCTGCTCAAAGAACAATATTAAAAAATGATATAAAATAAAATAAGTTTATTTTTATTCTGTAAAATTAAATAGGAATCTCTGCAACTTTTTAAAATTTTCCTGAGGATAATGTATTCCCACTAGGCACACTTCCGTCTCATATTAATATGAGACGTAAGAAAATATTGAGTTTCCCAGAAGAAAGGCATTGTAAGCCTATTTTTTGTGGTCTGGTCCAATTCGCAGTCAAAATTACTTCAGTTCCTGGAAAAACTCGTTGAACTCCTGTATGAAGTTCACTATGGAACGAGAATCCTAGAAGCGTCTACCCTTTTTGGATACCTTAACAATCAGAAATTCTATAGGTCATGCTGAATTTTCAGTTTATCAAAAACCAACCTTTACTGGCAAATAGATTCATTCTTTCTCACACCATCATTCATCATAGAAGACAGGTATTATCAAGAATCTTGTATACATAGAGCTCTTCCGATTCCCTTTTGTTAGAAGAACTGAATAAAATTAAAATCAATCTAATGAATACAACGAAACTTCTTTCTTTCTTTTAAACCTTTTTATACGCACTTCTGGCTATAAGTTTCTCCCAATTCACTCCAACTGTTTCTATCCTGAGCTTGTTGGTGCCAGAGTTCCAATTGTTTTTCTTAAATCATCTGACCATCTTATTTCAGGTCTTCCAGTTGATCTTTTACCTTCTTATGTCCTGCCACTCCAGTAAAACTTTTGTCCATCTATTGTCCTTGAGTCTTGCGATGTGTCCCGTCCGTCTCCATTTCTTTCGAAGTATGTTTTCTCCAATATGTAAAAATTTTTAGCTCTTAAAAAATATTTAAAATTCTAGTTATTATTTCTTCATTTCTGATTTTATCTCTGAGTCTTATGTTTAGCAGACATCTTTCTGTTCTCTGTTTTTTTTTTTTTTTTTTTTAATCTATTATTTCCTTTTTGACTGGCCAGGTTTACCTTAATAATGTTGTCTCTCATCGCATTCTTTTCGTTTTGTCATTATTTTGGTTTTCTTAGAATTAATGTCTAATTCCAATTTCTAGTGATTTAGTTGTTTGATCTTCTATCATATCTTTTAAATCTTTCCTATTGTTTGCAATAATAAGAATATCATCAGAAAATCTTAGTTATTTAATTTAATTCCATTAATACTGACTCCTGCATTGGATTTGGAACTTCTTTGGGAACTGGACAGAGTCCTTGACTCTTTATCCCTTCATCTGATTTTAGCTTGTGTATGAGGGGATTATTGTGGGTAATTTACCCGCTCTTTGTGAGCATTTTGTGTTGTATCAGCTTTCTCTTGCGATGGAGGATTTCGGTTTTTTATGTTTGAAACGATCTCAGGGTTTGTAGTCTGTTGCCTGTCGAACTCGCTGATTTGGTGATTATGTGTGATTGCGAAGAATTTCTATACAATGCCTATCATGTAGGTCTTGATATCTGGAAGGTTGGCTTCTTGGTGTAACTGGAGGTTTCTGATGAACCAAGAGGTATTAAATGTCATTCTTAGGCATTTGTTCTGGATTGTCATCGGACCATTTTAAATTTCATATATATAACAGCGTTAATGCGAAGAGAAATGGTGTCTCCTTGCCTTATTCCTTGATTTCTGAGAAAATTTTCACTTATTTCATTAAGAATGATATTTGATGTAGCGTTTCCTTAAATATATTGTATTATATTAATGAATTGTTTTTCAATGCCATAATTTCTAAGAGCTTCTATTATTGATTGCGTTTTTATGCAATCAAAATTTGTAAAAAAATCTATGAAGGCCATGTGAACAGAAGGTTGTATTCATTGCGTTTTCAATAAGCAGGCTTATTGATTGAATATGATCCATTGTACTGAAGTTCTTTTTGAAACCAGCTTGTTCGGGGGTTGTATTGAATCAAGTCTTGTTTCTAATCTATTAGTTATAATTCTAGTGAAAAGCTTATAAATGTGGGATAACAAACTAATAGGTCTATAGTTTTCTCATTTTAATTTACTTTATTTTTTATGCAGTAAAATAATGTTTGCATTATTCCATATTTGGGTGTTTCTCCTTTTTTGATGCATCTGAAAGAATTCCAATATCCCACCTTAAAAGAATCTCTGAACAAATAGCATGGATTCTTAGCAAATTCCATCTACACACTTCCTTCAAACCAACGCGGAAACTGTCTTTCTTCTTACCATCTACAAAGGATACATTATCACCTCTCTCTCTCTCTCTCTCTCTCTCTCTCTCTCTCTCTCTCTTCTCTCTCTCTCTCTCTCTCTCTCTCTCTCTCTCTCTCTGTCTCTCTCTCTCTCTCTCTTTACCAAGTGTCTATCAAGTGTCCTGCTCAGGTCATCTCTGCTCTTTTGTATAGACTGGCCGTTTTGCTTTGATTAGAATGCAGTAACATTAAGACGATATATATTTTTTCAATTCAACATGTCCGGCCTTACTTCTGATAATATTAACAATAGGCACAGAGTTCTTTGCAACCAGAAAAAGATTCTTCATACCAGCAGCTTCAAATCTGATCGTATTTTCCTTGAAACATGTGAAACCCTACGAAATTGTCTGAACCTTGACTGCTCTTACTGCATGCCAATTTCTACGTGTGGGAAGCGATTACTATTAATTGTTCATATTATTATTATTATTATTATTATTATTATTATTATTATTATTATTATTATTCGCAACGTTTAGAATTGTTTCTTTGAGCTCTAATCATGTAAACCTGCAGACTCAGCTTCGAACGAGACACAAGCTAGAAAGACAGTTTCTTATGATGCATGTTGCGAATGTAGTTAATGGAATTTCTCCCTGACTATATCAATGTTCTATATCTATATATTGGGTGAAATATATCGGAGTTTTTTTTTAAAATAAAATTCTATAGTTTTCTACATGTATAAGCCGTATAAACATCTATAAATAGCTCTAGTACACGTGTTCTCTTAAAACAATTACATTTTCTCCACCCCTCCAATATAGATACAAAGAAGATAACTAAAATATAATTAAATGAAATGCCTACAAGGATTAATTAATTACACTTAATATGGCAACATTAAGTGTAATTAATTAAAAAGTGATTAAATTAAATAAAAAATGTAATTAAAAAAGAAATATGCATTTCTTTGTTTATGGAGAAACAGTACTTTAAATATTTTACGATATCGGAAAAGTTGCGGTTACGAGTTTCAACTGTTCTAATGTCTTCTTGAGGAGAAGTGGATGAACGCCAATATGAAGTTTATATTTATATATATATATATATAAAAATATGCTACTTAAAATACGTTAAGAAGCAAATGGTCTGATTGGGGGCGGGGGAAGAAAAGAAATTTGCAATATTTCCATTTACGAATTTCAGCAAAATCTGTCTAATTCAATGACAGACATAATTGCGTGTAAAATATTTAATCTTTTAACATATACATTGAAATTGAAAATATTTTTCTTTTACATTCAGAATTTATTTCTTAAGATTCTGCTACTCAAATATCAACCAAGGAAGCTCTGAGGAAAATCAATAACGATATTCCTTACTTCCATTCATATATTTCTTTCGACAGTGTTAGTAACTTACCATTATTTTCATGCAAATAGAAGACAGCTGCACAAAGCTGAGCCAAACACAGTCTGATGTTACTTTCGGTCATAGCACCTTGTTGATTTAGATAATAATTGAGATTTTTCCCATCGATGTAATTCATGATGAATATGTAGCTATAAATATATGTTCATTAAGTACACAAACAGGTAGAGAATGTATTCGTTGAACACAAGATGATTATAATTGTTAAAAACTGTTAGGTAAGGAACTACGTGCAAGGAAAATAAAAATTGCCAAAACATAATAACAGATTGCATTACCGTAACTGTTCCATAAGGAAGGATTATAATAATAGATACCAGTGTAAATATTTTCTTTGAAACTAACCTTTTCTCTGTCTCTACTGAAATAAACAGATGTACGAAAAAGGAACAGCCCGCAATTGCTTCTAAATTCTCCTTTTCTTTGACCATCATCTGCAA
The DNA here is from genome assembly GCF_054136105.1 of Typopeltis vanoorti. Lineage (NCBI taxonomy): Eukaryota > Metazoa > Arthropoda > Arachnida > Uropygi > Thelyphonidae > Typopeltis > Typopeltis vanoorti. The sequence continues at coordinate 104,015,962 of NC_143557.1, forward strand.
TAGTTGTTTTATTAATGCAAAGTTATTTCAAACAATACATTAACAATGCGTCATGTGATCATTAGCACTTTTAAGAAATAACTCCGAAGATTCTGTAAACTGAATTCCTTTTTAAAGTGAAATTATACTATTAGTACCGTGGACAACTGAAGGTTGAAATCTTTCCGTTATTGGTATTAACGATGTACTAAGGCTGGAAAGATTTTCTGATTTGAATGCCGTCTAATTTACAACGAACCTTTATTAGGACTTTTCATCTGAAGGTGAGTTAGTAGTAATTTTTTCGTGTTTTTTTTTTTTTTTTTCACTGCTCGGAAACTGTGGTTTTTTTCATCCGGCATAACCACCATATCAGTCAGAAGAATGCATGCAATTAATAGACATAATACGTCTCATAGTAACCTTGGTTACTTCGGCTCATTCAAAACAATCTGAAAATACGACTTTTCCTTTCTAGCCATATTAAGCCTCTCTAAGAAGCAGGGTGGAAGTCTCATACAAGAAGAAAATCACTTTCTCCCTAAACTATAGCCTCACTTACCTTATGAATAAATGAAGACTGTAAAAACTAAATATGAAGCCCTTTTCCAAGTAAACGCTTGATGTGTAACTGTAACGGAAAGAGGTGCTTCTAGGAAATTCTGGAACTTAAAATTTTGGGTACATAAATTGTTTTTATAAGATTTTTCGTAAACTATTACATGAAATGATTTCATTAATTAATTTATTTAATTATTTTTATTATTCAATGAATTAATTTTATTTCATTTAATTTTGTAATGATCTTTCTTCCCATCTTTTTATTTTTTTCATCAAGCTGATATATCTGAAATCAGGTTTCCGGTATTTTACGAATGTATTTTTAATAATTTGCATTTTCAACATTCAGTTTGAACTAATATGATATTTTATGTTTCAGCCTGCTGTTTGAACTAATATTTTATGAATGTATGTTTAATAATATATATATATATATATATATATATATATATATATATATATATATATATATATATATATATATTAAGATTTTAATAATATACTTTATTTATTAATAAATAATTAAATTTATCGTTTATTATTAATCTTATTATTTATTATTCATTTATTATTAAAATAAGATAAAAATAAATCGCCGAACGCCCGTTATTCCTCAAAGAAAGTGTTTGGAGATCTGTTTTAATTTTATTGGTAAGGTGGCAAAACTATTATTTAAAAAATAAAAATAAGTAATTCCCTAATGTCTTTTTATTCTTCAAAGGAAGGGAGCAAGACGTAACTCTTTTAGTCAAAACTTTAAAAATCGGCATGCACCCTGTCTCCCTTTGTTACATGCTCTGGTCGAATGCCTTTCTTTCAAATATTATAACAAGAATATAGCATTGAACTGCTGCCTTCTGATATTCCTAATCATAACTTAGTTTCAGTGTTATCAAATAATTAATGAAGAAGAACTCTATTCATTATCTTCTGTCAAAAATCGATTAAAAATGACGAAGAAAAATTTCCAGTAGTTGGTTAATAAACTCGAGCCTGTACTTGCATAGTATAAACTATACTAAAGAAACAAAATATGATTTATTAATTTGCGAATATTTCTCTGGATTTCGATGTTATTACAGGATTGCTACAATATTCTGCCAGGACGTCCTCTAGGACCAGATAAAAACCGTTAGGCTAGATATAGGCTTAAATTGGCTATGTCCCAAATCTTAGGTAAATTATTGCCGAATGGTTATTTAGACTAGGGCAGTGTTTCATTGCCGTTCAAACCACACTTATTCTGAAAATAGTATCTCACATTGCAACACAGATGTACTGCAGTTGTTTTTCCATTTCATTCTCTGTGATGAGATAGTCTGCCATTCCTGATTTGCAACATCCATGACAGTGAATGTAGATTTTGTGTTCTTCAAGACAACAGATTTACCGGTTTTTCTAAAGTAGACTAAGTTGAAAGCACATGGAACTTTGTGTACCCCAGGATGTGTAAGAGGATAAAGTTCATCCTTCGAAGAATGGCTGAAGGTTGCCAGTTGGGTGTGGGGTCTGAAAGTGAATTGTGAAAGTGAATGGGAATTGTTTTGTAGTGATCTTGTGTGTAAGGCTCTATTTCATAGGATTGTAGCTATTTTAGAAAAGTGTTCGGAAGATAAGTTCTGCAGCAAGAGCAATGTTATTAGAACAAATAACCGTATCTCTGGGGTATGTTTTGACGATGCCGTACTGTTGGAATGGATGATGTGACCGCTTTTTTACGTAAGTTCCAGTAGGTGCCTATAAACATAAAAAGATAATGAACTGTTTGGAAGATGTGTAACTGTTTAAAATACACTTCATAGCGTTTTTTGCTATGAAGTGTATTTTGAATGTTGGTTGTTTAAATGCACTAAAGGTGCCTCGTCCTGAAGATGTTCACACGAGATGCTTTAACATTCACATTATAGATCAGAAAAACTACATTTACTATTATCATTATGGCAAGTGAAAACTCTTCCACCAAGGTCTGGATACCAAGTCCAGTTCAGTCACACAGGATTAAGTGAAAGCGACAAATGTGCTGAATATAAGTTGCTACAAATCTAATAGACTGTTTTTAGAAGCAGATTCTGTTATCAAGCATTCCTTAACCTCAATTGGTACGCATTAATTTCCGAAAGATTGAAGGCAGCTACAACGAGATCTCAAGACCGAAAACATGAGAGTGTTGTGTGAAAGCAAGTCAGTGAAGAGAAGAAAGAAAGCTGTTAAATACGCTTCTTGAAAAACCGGGGGGTGGGAGGAGAAGGTTCCTCCAAAAAATGGAGGAAGACGGAATGAAAGAAGAGAATAAGAAGTTGGTTCAATAAGTGCGCTGAACTACATATGGATGTTGACCAGCATCTTCTCAGTTTCGCTCGTGATTAGAGGAAAGTGGAAGAATAGTGATAAACAATTCAGTGGAGTAGGATTGTGTTTCGATAGTATTAAAGTTCACCAGATTATCTGCTCATCTCACATAAAGTTATACTAGTTACATAATACAAGGTTTCGTGAATTAAGAAGAGGAAAGGTGTGTACTGTCATCAGCAAAACTATGAATATGATTGAATGCTAATAAGAGAAGATCAAAGGTCAATGATGGATAGGAGGAAGAGTGAAAGAGCACGGAGATATTCCAGCATTAGGAAAAATCCAATAAAGCGAAACCATTCACTAGGATAGGTAATGAAACGAAAGAGCACCAGAAAAGAAGCCATCATCCACTCACGAAGGGTGGATACTGGCTTCTTTTCTCGTTTTCGAAGGATGGAATGAGGTGTTAAGACAGTTACTTGGCAAAAACGACTACGACTCGAACAGATCCTTTGGAAATATCTAGAGCAAGGAATGGCCAACCTATGGCGCATGATGATTAGAAGTGGCGCCTTGAATCTCAATGATAATAATTAAGGGGTATTTATGCAAAAAGTATTAATTAACCAAAAACTGATTTGTAGAGAAAAAAAAAGCTAAAACTTAGTAATTATTTTTAGCCATTTTATTGTTTTCGTGCACATCTTTTCACATTCGCTTGTGTGATCCTGATGCGCCAAGTGTTAGCAACAGCGGTGCCGGTTGGTTTTTGTCAGGCAGTTTACAATTGACACTCGTTCGCTACGGAGTTGTGTTTGGTTCCTTGGTAAACATTTGCAGTTTTGTACTTTTTCGAAAATGTTAGCCTTGTTTTTACATTCAGTTACCAATCACAATGTAAAAGAAAATGAGCAAAAGAAAAACATAAGGTGATAGTAAGCCTGTAAATTCAAAGAATAGTGGGAAAACGAGTTCTTATTTATAGCGAATAAATAAGAACTCATTTATTAGAACGGTTTACGTCAGGAAAACCATTGTGCATTGTTTGTGTAAACACTTTTTCACATAATAAAAAGACGTGATCTTAATAGACACTATAAAACACATCAGACTGAATTTAAATTAGATTACTGTTTTCAGTAACTAATTTAACTTCAAACATTTAAAGCTTGGCGAAATCAAAACAAACTCAAAAGTCTCATTAAGGTAAGAAATGTTTATCTCATTTTTATATTAAATAAATATATCATGTCTATATTAACATATTTTTATTGGGAGTTTAAAGGGTACAAGAGTTGTATAACGCATCTGAACTGGCATGGAACATAAAAGGTTGGCCACCCCTGATCTTGAGCGACAACTTGAGTTTCCTAAACTTGCAGGGCTTGTATCCATAGGTGGAAGTAGTTAGGATATCTGCTGAGGAGCTAGCATGGAAGATTCCATATTGATGATCACTAATTAAATAATATGTCTTCAAGAAGTGAAGTATATAAACGTCAATTATCTTTTCAATTATTTTCTGGAATATTGATGTGAGAGAAATAGGATAAGAGCATGATGGTCGACTTTTTATTTCCTTTTTTAAGTACAGTCTGGATAAAAGCTTGTTTTCATGCGCTGTTAGATAGAAGCCAGATGAGTAGGACAACTTGTAAAGACGATACAAGATGGGTGTTAATTGTGAAGCACAATCTTTTAGTAAAACTGGAAGAATATCGTCTGGGTCGAAGAACTTATTATTATCCAGGTTGCTGAGTAATTTCCTGATGCCCATTTGACAACATATAAGAAGGCATATTCCACGGTTTCTGGAGATTTCTCTTGGTAGTCTCCACAGGAGTTAAAGGAAATGATTGATGCCAAGAGGTCTGCCTTACCATCATCAGAATAAGAAGAGCGTTAAATGCAGAAAATGAAGATAACAATTGAGGCAAAGAAATTTTGAGCCAAAGTAGATCAGGACTTTGGCATTGGACATGAAACCTGCATTAAGCACGTGATTCTCTTCTTTTTGTCGAAGGATGATGTGAAGTCTGAAAACTGAGATAAATGGAATCTTATAGAATGATATATGACGTTCAGTAAGGAATAGCAGATCGAGTTTGGATGCCTGTCACTGGAGTATGTACACGTCAATGTCAGTATTGAAACAAACGGTAAATTTGATGTGGACTTTTGTTTTCGTTGTTGGTTTTGCAATATATATATATATATATATATATATATATATTTTTTTTTACTGGTGTTTGTGGAACATTTTTTCTTACCAGTGACATTTTAATTTGCTATGCTATCTTTCATGGTGGAGTAATAATACTGCAAAAAATTATAGAGCAGGAGCATGCAACAAATGTGAAGAACTCGTGGACATGACTCCAAACGTCGCCTGGATGGCATCCTCAGCAAGCTGCTCTTCTTGGATCTCCCCCAAGCACAATCAGACAGAGTATGCAGTAGTAGTAGGATTATAACGGAGGTAACCAGGAAGCCTCCAGATATGTAATCATCAGGTTCTATGCTGTGTACTATCCAGCAGTACCACACTGTACTCTGAAATGTACGAAGCAATTGCTCCCTAGTTAATTCATTACAAATGTGGATTACTGAACAAGCCCATTATTCACCCTACATGGAAAAAACTAGAGACGCTACTCTAGAGACGAACATGGCAACAGCCACTTCACTCCTCCAACAAGCAGAATGATGGTGGCCCTTGGAATTGTTTCTGCAGCTACGTTTTTTACCTATTGTTCCTATTGTTTTTGCACACTGACGCACGAGCGCGTGTGCTGGTATGTACTTTTATACAATTTTTCTTTCTTTTTCTTTTTTTAAATAGAGTATTCTTAGAAACCATCATCATTTGCAAGTATATGTTAAAGTATAAACCCTGTCCGACACTCACCCACCCACCCACCCACTGGCTTTGCAAATAATATTTTGGAAGTTCCCGGAAATTACAGCTGTAATTATTGACTAAGCTTAAATGGGTTTTTACTTCTTGTTAAGGTAAGTTTTTCATTTATTTAATTAAAATTTGAAAAAAATAAGGATGGAGGAGAAATTATCATACACATCAACATTCACCTGGGTTCATAGTCCAAATCCCTGCTGGTTTTGAGACACAGAAGTCAAAAATCTGTGACTGTCAACATAAGTCATTACTACAGATAGTTTTTGACACACAAAAACGGTTCTGATTTTGAAGTCATTTTATAATTATTTTAAAAAAAAAAAAAAAGAAAAAGTCATCGTATTCTTGTACACTGACATCATTTTTATCGCAGTTTTACCTAGAGCGTACAATAAATTTTTATTGTTTTGACAATTAAAATTCTTATTTAAGCTCTGGGAGAAATTATAGTTCTATGTCAGCATGCCTATATCACGTGACGATATAGACATTAGTTTGCATAAAACAATGTTCAAACTGGTTTTATTAGAATTTTCAGCTGTCGATATATCCAACTGTGCTGTAGAATATGTAGAGGATAGGCGATACGAGTTTATTTATTCGTATGATGATATAAGCCGTGAGGCCCCTTTCACGAAGTACGGCATCATCTCAATCCACCAATATATATATATATATATATATATATATATATATATATATATATATATATATATATATATATATATATATATATATATATATATATATATATATATATATATATATACAATTTTTCTTTCTTTTTCTTTTTTTAAATAGAGTATTCTTAGAAACCATCATCATTTGCAAGTATATGTTAAAGTATGATATATATATATATATATATATATATATACAGGGTGTCCAAAAATTCATGCAAGAAGTAATTTTGATAGAAAACACAGGTTTTTAATTAAAAATTGTAATTTCTTATTGATTCATTAAGTATACAGTATAGGGTTATGCATGGAATAGCATATCGGGTAAATGGCCTCCACGGCTTTGCTGGCACATACGCACTCTTTTGTAGAAATTTTCCATGACCGTTTTGCATAAATGTGGCTGAATTTCGTTGATACAGCGCTCCATTTCCTCCTTCAAGGCGGGTGGTCGTGGACTTGTTGGCATAAACCTTAGACTTCAAAAAAAACCCAAAGAAAAAAGTCCAACGGCGTTAAATCACGTGATCTGGGCGGCCAATTCTGATCACCAAAACGGGAAATTACACGACCAGGAAATGATTCATGCAGTAATTGAATTGTTTCTCGGGCTGTATGGCACGTGGCACCGTCTTGTTGAAACCACATGTCGTCCACATTCATATCTTGCAATTTAGGCGCAAAAAAACTGTATTATCATGTCGCGATAGCGAGCACCATTAACTGTTATTGCCTTACCATCATTAGTCCATTTTCGAAGAAGAATGGACTAATGATGCCTCCAGCCCAAATTCCGCACCAAACAGTGACACGTTGTAGATGCATTTGTTTCTCAACAATCACTCGTGGATTTTCTGAACCCCAAATGCCACAATTTTGTCGATTAACGAAGCCATCAAGATGAAAATGAGCCTCATCGCTGAAGATGATTTTGTTCGAAAAATAAGCATCCACTTGTTGTTGTTCCATAATCCATTCAACGAACTCTCTTCGCAGTGTGTGGTCAGTAGGCTTCAGTTCTTGAGTCAGTTGAACTTTGTAAGCATAAAGATGCAAATCTTTCGTGAGAATACGCTGTAGAGAGCTTCTCGAAATGCTCAATTCAAGACCACGGTGCCGAATTGATGTTCCTGGATTCTCAGCAACAGTCTCAAGATGTTTTCTGTTGAACGACGGCCAGAGTGTATAAGATCACTAATTGATCCAGTTTCCTTGAATTTTTTAATTTATCTTTTTACAGTTGATGAAGTTAGATCACTATTCCAACCATATTTTGTACGAAAATTGCGAGCTGTAGCTGCCAAACCTTCATTATTTTTAAAATATTGCTCAACAATGAAAATGCGTTGTTCTTTCGTGTAACGCTCCATTTTTAATAACCCTGAACTGTCAGCTGTCACGCTGTCTTTTTTTTTCTCGTTGGCAACACTTTACCGCACAAATGGCGCTAAATTTAAATCTTGCGTGAATTTTGGGACACCTTTTATATATATATATTTTATCCGTGACCGGCATAGCTGACGAATGAGGCCTATGGCTGGGTCTTAAGTATTCCTGACTGTAATCCGTATGTTCATGTGCCACCTGGCGGTGAAATAGCTGATTATGAAATTAAGGGAATAGTCATAATATTATGATTGGATTATGTATAGTAGTGAATATGACGTGAAACTCTTTGGAAACTTAAAAAAAAAAAGAAAGAATGATTTGCTATTCTACACAAGCAGAAGTACAAAGTATTCAGTTTTAAAACATTTAATACTTTCTTATATGTTCTTCATTTTGATATTTAGTTTGGAGCCTTCCTATAGCATGTATGGTATGGATAAATCGAAAGGTCTTTGACAGTTTTCTTTTTTAATTTAATATATTGCATTGATGTGAGCATTTCACAAAATCCAAATAGAATCTTTGCTGTGGTTTTTAAAACTTTTCCTACTAGTGACGACATTGCAGTGATGCAATGGGCTTCCAAACAACGAAGTCGTATACAATTTCTGTAATCCCAGAATGTTACACATCAAATGGAATTTATAGGGAGATGACTGTTGTCAATAGCCAGTGATGGGTGACCGATGGTTCAATGCCAATGATTAGGACAGGTCTCTTATTCCGAGAACAACCCCGGACAATATGGCTGTCGTAGAAGTTTACTATTCGACAGTGTGAGTGAAAATTTGAAATCAAACATCACTGATAACATATTACTTACAAACAAAACTATTTAAAGTAACATTCATTATCGCTTATATTATAACACGGTGGAAACACGATAGGTGCTTGAGGGAATAAAAGAAAAAAGCAAAAGAACTGCGAAACTTAAACTATGCATGTTGCATTCAGAATTTTTGTATTGCATCGTTAGAGAAAACGAATGCCGAGTCCACCATTACACTACAAAGAGGTAGATCAAGAGTATAGTAAAGTATAATATAGAGTATAGTATACTGTAGTAAAGTAAAGCATTAATAGGAAGATTTCGCTAGGTTGTTTATAAAAATTATGATCAAAGCAAATAAAACTATGAATCCAGTGTAAGAAGTCTACTAATTGAATGTATTCTCAGGCTACTTTGTTTTGTGGTATCAAACCCCTACTCTTTCTGTAGAATATTGGCAAACCCATCCTTCATCTGATACGTCTTTATAGAAGTTCTTAGCTGTAGATGGGATTCCAGCACCATGTGCAGACAGGTGACTTTATACCCAATTACGACAATGTTGTTAGTGGTTTCTTTCCAGCACACTAAGGTGGAAGCTGTTTATTTGGTTTTTAATTGCTATAGTTATTTTAATTACCACATCATTAGTTAATGTTTATGCTGAATGAAGACAGCATGTTAAAATCCAGCCACAAATGTTTACATTTGTGGCTGGATAAACTTTGGAAAAAGTTGAAATGATATGAAATAATTACAAAATTTTGGTTAAGGTGACTCTCTCTCTCTCTCCCTCTCTCTCTCTCTCTCTCTCTCTCTCTCTCTCTCTCTCTCTCTCTTCTGTTGGTCAAGGCCCTCTTCTTCCTTCTTGATGAGGTAGTAACATTTGTTTTTCTATTATGCACTATAATTTTGTCCCAGTTGATGATTTGCTTAAATAATTTTGTTTAAATCTATCGAAAGAGACATCTCTTCTTCTACAGATACTTTTCTCCTTAAAGAAACGTGCTATTATGTGATAATCATACAACGAATACACACCAAGCATTAGGACTACATAATTAGCCTTTGTAGTTCTGAAGCCTGAAGTTTAGATTAGCATTGCACGGATTTTATTATTTGATCTGAGAATATAATTTGAAGCCACTTCGTAATAATGTCATTAAGCATTTTTGTGATAAAAGCACTGTCATGCTCATATACATCCCATTTGCAAATGGGATGAAATCGAGGGATATGGATAAGCATGGATGATCTCTGATTCCATTCTTGGGCTGGTAAAGTCACAGATCATAAAACCAGTCATTCGTTTATCATTAAGTGGAATAAAAAAATATCTTGTACTTCAAAATAGCAACTAAATGAATGGTAGAATCTGAGGATTTTTCAATGAAGGTAAATATTTTGCTAAAAGAGATGAAACTGGTAAAGTAATTCTGCTGTTATCTAGTTGAATTATAGATGAAAATAACACTGGTTTGTACATACCGGGTGAATACTGTAGAAAGCTTTGGAGAATACTTTAAGAGCTAATAAACGGCCTGTCACAATGTTCCTTGTTTTCAAGACTGTTTTATCCGGCTCGTTTATAATCACATTGAGAATTTCCAAATCGGTCAACCTGCAGTGTATTGTCGATTTTTTTGGCCACTAAAATTAAAAACTAACTATGAGGAATATGAATTATTCTCTATTTAATCTCTTTTAGAGATACTTCAGTAAATTTTAAGCACTCTACAGCTAAACAAGAAATGTAACAAAATCATCTAACCTCCTCTACTTCGTCATCTTTTCGGAGAAATTTAAATAATATGTCCCGACGAAGTGTCCTGGTCTTGCGAGATGGATTTAATTTGAAAACGGTGTCGTACTCGACTGATAAGAATTTTTCTGGATGCCAAAATCTTGAGTAGCCACCTTTACGTGGTCTTGTGGGAACTGGAACCGATTGGGATTCCCAAATCGGATAAGTTAATTCATTTCTGGGCGCTTCAATAATGGATTCTTGTGATGTTTTAACCTTTAGAAGGAAAAAAAAAACTTCATTTATATTAAGAAGAAAAGTGAGCCTAAAACCGAGACCACCTAACTGAAGTAGGTTAGGTGATCGTAATATTTTGGCTCATGAGTGTATTCAGTTAGGAACTAACACAGCCCGGGAGGGGAAAATAAAACAATGCATTGATATTTATAACTGTTCATTCTTTTCCAAATCCCTCGGTATCATGAACACTTTTCATTCTTAAATAATGAATATGGTCAGATATATTTGATTAATATCTTCCGGATTTAATTGTATAGTTTATAATATATTTTCTCACTATAATTTTTAGTTGTTCATTAAAGAATATTTCGATCTGCGTTGCTTACCCTAAAACTTTGTATATTATCTCCAGGTATTAATGAACTGCTCTTCCAAATAGATGTTTCCGATCGAGATACGTCCATAATGATCTACATCATACGCATAAATTTAAAAAAATGCAAGAATATGTCAGATCCCAGAACTATTGTTTCATGTGCTAAAGCTTATATAAATGGAAATAGATTGGGAAAATACATTGTTTCGATAACAATGAAGCTGAAAGTAATTTGGTTCTCAGTTTCATAATTGTTAAACGCAAATTATGTAATGGAGACTAAACAAATAGCGAACCTATTTAGATTCCTATTTAGGGAACATGTCAATTTTTTCAACCCCCCCACCCCCCACGTTCTAATGCTAATTATACTTTCCAAAGGGAATGGGTAGGATTCACATCTACTCTCAACGTGCAAGTTTATAAGGTACGAGAATACAACAAATAACTGCCGCCATATTGTGTTCCTAATCCTAAATATTATTACTTTGTGAAATAACATGAGTTCTATCAGTTTTTTTCGGAATTACAGAATGAAAAAAAAAAAAAACTCTGTTAAATTCTATAAAAAGACTGAAACAGTTCCCCTAGAATGCAACTAGAATGATATTGTAGTCTTCTCCTGTTGGCCTAGTGTCATGGAAGTGTGGAAGTATTTATATCATCATTTTGCCTTGTTTCTACAAGAATGATTGCTTTTATGTTTATAGATTCGCATTAACAGAACACAATTTTGTTTGAAACTACTTCAGAGACACACACATAAATGTTTATAAATGATTTATTAAATATTTTACATTTCAAAATTTTGATTATAAGTAAGCTATTGTGAAATTCGATGGCAAAATGGACGGAATGGACTGCATCTTCGTGGAAAGAAAATTCGCCTGAAAATATCGATAAACAAATTAAACAAAAATGTATGTGTTTAGTCAATGTTTCAAAAACATTGACTTTAAAATAATAATAATAATAAATATTAATTAAACTATTTGAAAACTAGACAGTTCTGAATGCATACTTACGTCTGTTTTTAACCTCCTTGGACATAATCTTCCCAATTTCCAGGATAATATCCACCATAATCACCATACAAATCTCCGTATTTCCTATATCCTCCAAGTCCTGCATATCCATACAGTTTATCGCCATAATCTAGATCGTCTCTGCCCATATCAACTTCAGCATTCGGGGCAAGTATGTGCCAGAGGTTGCTTAAAAAATTCTGTTTAGGTCTATGTAATAAGTACCGTCTGTGGTAACGAGGAAAATACTTATAGCCTCCTAAAGGAATTTGAACTAGACCTCCTGAAAAGGCCCACGGTCTCTCCCTGTATGTTAAAAGCCTTTTAGGATATCTCAGTGGCCAACGTCTTATACCGTTTGCAAGGAGTAAAGATCTTAAATCATTTCTCGGATAAAAAGAATTTCCAACATTTGCTGGGATTAAAGTTTCTCCAGTTTGGTCTGTACAGATGAACGGTTGATTAGCATTCCCTAGAATTGTGTCACGAGGAACGTGCATTAGTCTTCCGTAACCCGAAACCGAGCAAAAGACAGTTGCCGCAGAAAGTAGCGCCACCTGGAAAAGTATATACTTGTTTTAAAATACGGTAATCAAATGAACTTTTTATTTAAAGTTTACCAAGAGTTTAGAGACGCGATGAAAAATATTTGCATTTAATTTAATGAAACAAAAGATAGCATTAAAGTGTACGTCAAAGTCATTATTAATGTTAATTAAAATATGGTTATAATGATTTTTTATTTATTTTAAAACGATTCTGCTGATAATTTCTTCCGTCCATTGGGAACAAGAAGCCTGAATATCTCTTGTATATGCTGGAATTACTAAAAACACTTGTTAAATCTGTCTAAAAAAAGTCTATATAGTAGCTTGTACAAAATCTGACAAAATGAAATGTTAAAATTATTATGTTATATATAGTAGCTTGTACAAAATGTGCTGGAATTACTAAAAACACTTTTTAAATCTGTCTAAAAATTTATATATGTAGCTTGTACAAAATCTGACAAAATGAAATGTTAAAATTATTATGTTATTTTTCTAGCTTGTAAGCTAACATGACATGATAATATCGTTATGCAAGAGATAAGGTAATTTGGCCTCAACAGTAACTTTATGTATAAAGCAAGATTATTAAATATTATTTATATTTGAAATTAAATGGTGTTTTCAAACCAATTTCAAAATAAATAAATTTTTTAAAAAATTTAAAAAACATTTATATAAATTCATAGAATATTATTCTTCTATTATTTTTATATATAAAATTAAATTTATTATAAAATACATCTAGATATTAAAATACTTAAATAACAACTATGAAATTGTTTTAGATAACTTTGGATAGTGGTTTTCAAACGGTTCGTTGCCCACCTCACGAGTGAGAGGATGAGACTCTGGGAACGCGTAGAAATGGTCAGTTTTCTTGTTTATATTTTCCAGATCAACTCCTGCTTGTACTCGATATTCGATCCACTTATTTCAATAAACATTAAAACACATAACGTCCATGTTTATTTCGTTAACATTATTACATTGTAAGTTACCCATTGTGGTTAACTGTGGTTATTATAAATAACTACAATATAGTTACTTCAACAAAATTTAAAAAAATAAAATAAAATAAAATAAAACGTTATTTTTATTTATTTATTTCAAATTTAGTTTTGGCCTAGTGGAAATTATGTTCATAAATAATCAAAAATATGTTGAAACATTGATTGGAAAAATAAAGAAAATAATAATAAAAAAAAAAGATAATAGTACTAGCCTGGGAAAAAAAATACATAATAATAGCATCAAATCTTGAACCAATGAACTTCATAAAAAAATCAATTTTATGACGTCATCTTTTAGAAAAGCAGGTTTTTTTTTTTTTTTTTTTTCAAAAAATCAAAATAATTAAATATAATCAAATTTACAACTCAGCATCTATAGTTGCAAAGTCTGTCACTAGATGACACTGCATTAGTAACACTAAAGCTAAGCTTGTATACAAGTGAACACATAATTTAATGTGTTAAGAAGAAAGTTGGTTTTAAATAAGTTTACGTATAAACTTTCCTACCAAGAATCTGTAGGAAACAAAAACTAACTATCGCCATAAATAAACAACAAATTGGTGTCAGACAACAGTGTAGAGATTATTAAAGAGAAATCTTCCAACCAACTTTAAGTAATACAGAAAATCAATGACAAGGTGACACCTTAATTATATTGTATTGGTATTGTCTTTATATGGGATGAAGGCTTCATTCGGCGGATAAATTTCAATGAATGTATGACAAAATAAAAAATAATGTAATGTTGAATGGTTGCAATATTTAAAAAATAAAGCTAACCAGAATTTACGGGCTATTCCAAAAATAAAATAAAAAAAATAGAATTAATATTAATAATTATAATATATAAATAAAATAAATAATATAAAATAAAATACGAAGTAGTGAGTAATTTAGATTGCAATGAAGAAGTAGTCAGCTGTACTGCATAAAGCACAGTCAAATGGTGATCCCCACCCCACGTTGCTAATACCAACTGCCTTAAATGATATCTCTTGTAACATCTTCATGTATTAGCTACTCAATAATCATGTTTATATCAGAAATCCGTTAAATGTAGTAGGACGGATTTCTCTTTAATAATCTCTACACTATTATTGATTGTAAAAAGAGTTACATATCTAATATTATTAGATATGTAACTCTTATTAAAAAGATTACCAAAACAAGCCTTAAAGTACAAGCCATTAGGAAAAAGAAAACCAGTACGTCTTCTTAAAAGATTCAGCGATGACTTTTAAGGCCAGAATAGGCTCCTTGACATGCATTATGATGATGTAATATTATTTTAGAAAATTTTATAATTATATATTATTACAATTATACTAACCAAATCAAAATTACATTATTTTACTGCTCTAGCGGAAGAATCCTTTAAATTTACTGACTCTAGCGGAAGAATCCTTTAAAGACCAGACCTAATTATTTATGAGTCCTTATAAGGACTGGCTTAAGGGGCGAAGCAAGAATGCTTTTCATCTTCCCCGTTATCTGTAGAGGACAGTGTAGGGATAAGGCGTTATTGACTATTAAAGCTCTGATCATGGCAGGAGGGTAACAGCAATAGCCGAGCCTCAGTTAGAACTTCATTGGTTACAGCATTGCCATCCATTATCCTCCAAGGGTATTAATCACCCCATCTCACGGTCGATTTTTCTCTCCCCTCTCACAAAACTTATATAATAAGTTCTTGCTTCGCCCCTTTAAGCCAGTCCTTATAAGGACTAATATTAGTCCTTATAATAAGGACTGGCTTAAAGGGGCGAAGCAAGAATGCTTTTCATAGTTCTTGCTTCGCCCCTTTAAGCCAGTCCTTATAAGGACTAATATTAGTCCTTATAATAAGGACTGGCTTAAAGGGGCGAAGCAAGAATGCTTTTCATATTTCCCGTTATCTGTAGAGGACAGTGTAGGGATAAGGTGTTATTGATTGAGCTATTAATTAAAGCTCTGATCATGGCAGGAGGGTAACAGCAATAGCCGAGCCTCAGTCAGAACTTCATTGGCTACAGCATTGCTATCCATTACCCTCCAAGGATATTCGGATTCTATCCCTCTCACAAAACTTATAGTCCTTATAAGGACTGGCTTAAAGGGGCGAAGCAAGAATGCTTTTCATCTTCCCCGTTATCTGTAGCGGACAGTGTATGGATAATGGGTTACTGAGCTATTATTAAAGCCCTGATCATGGCAAGAGGGTAACAGCAATAGCCGAGCCTCAGTTAGAACTTCATTGGCTACAGCATTGCCATCCATTACCCTCCAAGGGTATTGGTTTCTCTCACAAAACATTTTCAATGATAGAATATTACTTCTTCATATAAAAACTACTAACTGGTGTATGAAATTTAATTAATATTTGCATAAGAAAAATAGTTTAAAATGATCCTGAATTTGTAATATTAAATAATAATTATAGTTTAATATTAAAAATAAATAAATATTTATAAAATAATTAGGCTATTAATATATTAATGTATCAATACTATATAAAACATTAATATAATTATTTAATACCCTCATAATGATATTAATTTAATTATATATATATATATATATATATATTATATTATATATATATATATATATATATATATATATATATATATATATATATATATATATATATATATATATATATATATATATATTAAAGTATCTTAAATATTAGATTATAAAATATAAAGCATTAAATAATTCCAGATATCAATTTATTTTATTTAATAATAAAATAGATAATTTTGACAATAGTAAATGTTTGTTATTATTTATTTATCTTTTTTTTAAGGAATACAGGTATCCCTGCTTAATGCGGGTTTGCTTAACGCGGGATTTGATTAACGCAGCGAAATTAATTGCGGCAATCCCTTGATATACGTGGCAAGAGTTTTGATCAACGCGCCTTTAACCCAGCGGAGCTCGCAGCTGATCTGACAGATACATGCAAAATGTTTAATATAAATATTCTTACACAATTCAGTATATAGCTTGGAGGTCATGAGTAGCTATGCATTCATATGTTACGAGTGATATTCACATGATATTGATATTCATATGATATTCCGCACTGTTTTTTTCTGTCAGTTTGGTTTAACACATGTTATGTAAAGGTTTGTGATATTTGACAGTAAATTGTATCTGAGAGATATACCGCGACCTCCGATGTCAATATAGTATGGTTTAGTATTTTTTTTTTTTTTTATTCTTTGTTCAATAATTTCTAAATTGTAACTGAAAATAAATAAACCGTCATGTATTACTGAAATAGAGAGCCAGAGGCTTAGTTATCATACATGATCCTCTAGGAGATATGCTTTATATTATGAAAAATACTAATGAAAGTGATCTGGAGCTTACTCCACCTTTACTACAAGTTGCCCATAAGGTTGCTTATGCTTGCATCCGCCGAAACTTTTAGTTTCTATATATTCGGCACGAAACTCTGGTAGTTTCTATATTCGGCTATGAAATAATGTTGGATTCAATATCCACTTGATTTGCACCATCATGTATTACATTTGCAGTGTTTTTTCTTTATGTTTTATTGCATTTTAGCACATACTAGTAATGAAAGTATCTTTCAGATATACCGCGACCTACGCTGCAATTTTTACCGCCGCGGGGCTCCGCAGGGTTACATTTACCAAGCAAAAACATGCAAGCCTCGTAGCGTGAGCATCATGATGTCATTCCTCTTACGAATTATTAATACAGTAATCGATCATGGACGAATTGTAATTTTTATCATTGATTATTAGATTTGATTAACACGATTCCGATATACGCGGTAACACCGAGGGATTAATTAACCGTGTTAATCGAGGGATACCTGTATATAAGTACTCAGCATTTTGTTTTGAATATTCTCTAATTGTGTGCACTTGGGTGTCATTTAAATATTTTATGTATGTATGAATTAAAGTATTATTTACTCCTTTCATCAGAATGCAATCGTTACTCGAATCCGTTAAACCTAAACACAGTTTTCTGGAAGAAAAAATATCAAGGAGTTGAGGGCAGAGAGAAATCCCTTGAGTAAGGCATCGAAGAGCATGCTAGAGACATGGAATACCAGAGACAAAAGGCCACAGCTTTCATCACGAGTCTTCAGCTAATCCACATAGAAGAATAAACATCTGATTCTATGGATTAATTCAGTAATGTTGCACCGCTGTTATAAAAAAGACAGAGAAAAATCTCGTAATCTATGGAGAACGACCCTCTGAATGCTATGATCAACCAGATATGAAACAACAATACGCCATATGTGTGTACAGTAATAAGCCCATGTTCAGAGCTCCTTTGAATTATTGGAAACCTACATAACCCTGAATAACAACATATTATGTTGTTACCATCTTTTACTGTTCGCAAGTTTGCTTATTATTATTATTAAGTGATACATCCAAGGACTCATTGCATTAGCGCACTCTACTCCACTATATACAACTCATCATCTCCCCCACTTAATCTTACTACTACTACTACCACCATCAGCACACAACGCCATCTACTGCCTACTACTACTACTACTACTACCACCAACAGTAGATTGAGTCTATAAATGTTCTCGAGGCCTATTTGCCTTTAAGAGGAATGAAAAATTCGATTTTCCAGGGCAAACACTCTGTTACCTACAGTTGAAAAAGCAAATATAAAAATTCCTCTTATCATGACGAGAATCGAATATGCGTTTAAGCATAGGCATATTAAAAATAAAATATTCTTGATAGTTTATTTTTTTTTTAAATCTAAAGAGGTCTCACACACTTAGGATGTAATTTGTCCTTTTGTTAATAAATATGTGCATATACTACAGTTGTATATATAAAATACAGCACTGGTCAAATCTATGGCCGCGAGTCGCATGTGGCTCGCGAGGTTGTTCCATGCTCCCTAGGCAGTTTTTTTTTTTTTTTTTTTTGTGTGTGTGTGTGTGTTTATTATAAAAGACAAAAATTCACGATACATGCACAATATTTTTCGCAGATATATAAATACATATAATAACATACATAAATACAATACATATAATATTTTTCACATATATACAAGCAAATATTAAAAAACGAATACCTACTACCATAAATACTGTTACAACTTGAACAGCATACAAACCTACCTTTAATCTATCAGTAAATCATTTACAGCTTTCAGCACATACAAATCGCATATATAATATAACAAAACTCAACTATCGAAAATTCCCCATTTTGCCTGCATGCATGCCCAAATTTTTTGAGACCACATATCAATGATGGCCAACGGGAACCCTGCCACGGCTTGCTCCAAATCCACCTATAGACAGATGATGCTGGAGTGTCATTTTTTTGCAGGCTACTCTCTCTCAAGCTCCGACCGCAATTTGAAGTCCAACGGATTCAGTTCGCGACTTCCAGATGGCCAATCAGATGGGATTATGAGATCGGGCACATTCGCCTCCAACCACTGCCGTGTCGTCCTCGCCTTGTGTGCAGGGGGCTGAATCCCGTTGGAAGGTCCACTGCCTACGATGAAACAAGTTGTTCAGGGGAAGTACTACAGGTTCCAGCACGGTGCCTTGATACACTTTGAAGGAGGTTTGGACCCTCTTTGTCAGAGGGTCTAAACCTCCTCCAAAACGTAACATTTTAAATTAAAACTACTGTTTTCTACCTATAGAACATGTTACATGTTATGTTCTAAGTCACGATTCAATAAACTCCCCTTTTACAGCAGTATTTTAGTATAAAAATCACGGTTTAACCAATCAGCAAACTTGGTATAAACAAAGTAGTAAACCACTGGCCCCTCTTTATATAAACAGTATCAATGATTTATTTTAAACTTTACATAAGTAACAAGAAAGCATAAAAAATGCTTTCTGGTCAGCGATATCAATGCAAATGACTTTTAAGTTTCGTTAGCAATTTCATGACTTAAATATTCAACTATGATACTCAATAAAACAGTACCACTGATTGTTGAAAAATTCTTTGGGGTTTGCGATGTCAAATTTCAGCACTATAGGCGTTACATCATGTAATGTAACATAAACCTTTTAATGAAAATATCAGACCGGTCAACAATTTGAAATTGCGATAAGATAATTATTAGGGTGTAATTAACATTAAGTCAAATAACAGATTTAATATTCTGAATGATAATGTTTGTGAATTTCACACTTCACTCATGCAATTAATTTAAAAATCAACAAACAAACAACAATCATATACACGCTGAATACATTCGGATTGCTTGAGACTATGAATTTAAAGACTGTCCTGCAGTCTTTAATTGCTAAAGATTTCATGAAAACTTCAACAATTTGGCAAATCGCAACTACAAGCATCGAGGACCTAAAAGGTGGAAAATCACAAACCATCCCGTGTTGTAAGTAGCTTTAGATGTAAACACCAACTTCTTTCTCAGACTACACTTAGTTCCATCATACTCAAAAAACCTTACAAGAAGCAAGTTACTCAGCTAAAATAATGAAATTCGCCATTTGTCCTTATACAGGGTGTCCCAAAATTCCCGCAAGAAGTCATTTTGATAGAAAACACAGGTTTTTAATTAAAAATTGTAATTTCTTATATTGATTCATAAAGTATACAGTATAGGGTTATGCATGGAATAGCATATCGGGTAAATGGCCTTCACGACTTTCTGGCACATACGCACTCTTTTGTCGAAATTTTTCATGACTATTTTGCATAAATGTGGCTGAATTTCGTTGATACAGCGCTCAATTTCCTCCTTCAAGGCGTGGGTGGTCGTGGGCTTGTTGGCATAAACCTTCGACTTCAAAAAACCCCAAAGAAAAAAGTCCAACGGCGTTAAGTCACATGATCTGGGCGGCCAATTCTGATCACCAAAACGGGAAATTACACGACCAGGAAATGACTCATGCAGTAATTGAATTGTTTCTCGGGCTGTATGGCACGTGGCACTGTCTTGTTGAAACCACATGTCGTCCACATCCATATCTTGCAATTTAGGCACAAAAAACTGGATTATCATGTCGCGATAGCGAGCACCATTAACTGTTATTGCCTTACCAGCCGCATTTTCGAAGAAGAATGGACCGATGATACCTCCAGCCCAAAATCCGCACCAAACAGTGACACGTTGTGGATGTATTTGTTTCTCGACAATCACTCGTGGATTTTCTGAACCCCAAATGCGACAATTTTGTCGATTAACGAAGCCATCAAGATGAAAATGAGCCTCATCGCTGAAGATGATTTTGTTCGAAAAATAAGCATCCACTTGTTGTTGTTTCATAATCCATTCAACGAACTCTCTTCGCTGTGTGTGGTCATTTTTAATAACCCTGAACTGTCAGCTGTCACGCTGTCTTTTTTTACTCGTTGGCAACACTTTACCGCACAAATGGCGCTAAATTTAAATCTTGCGTGAATTTTGGGTCACCCTGTAATAAGGACTGGCTTAAAGGGGCGAAGCAAGAATGCTTTTCATCTTCCCCGTTATCTATAGAGGACAGTGTAAGGATAGGGTGTTATTGAGCTATTAAAGCTCTGATCATGGCAGGAGGGTAACAGCAATAGCCGCGCCTCAGTTAGAACTTCATTGGCTACAGCATTGCCATCCATTATCCTCCCAGGGTAACAATTCTCCTCGCCATTTGTCGTTACAAGGATTGGCTTAAAGGGGCGAAGTAAGAATGCTTTTCATCTTCCCCGTTATCTGTAGAGGACAGTGTAGGGATAAGATGTTATTGAGCTATTAAAGCTCTGATCATGGCAGAAGGGTAACAGCAATAGCAGAGCCTCAATTAAAACTTCATTGGCTACAGCATTGCCATCCAATACCCTCCCAGGGTTTCATCCATCACTCACATACCTTCTCAACCACTGACCTCGCCATTTGTATTATATATACTGTTAGTTATTTAGAGGGTATGAAAATTAATATATGGTATACGAGAGCGATGATTGGCTGCGCACTACTATTATTCAAAATTTGATAAATTACAAAATATTTTGAAAGCAGTACATTTAGTAAATAACATTTTTTAATTATATATAGAAAATTCACTGAAATAATTTTTAATTTAAATGTTATTATTTTGCTTTTTTTTTCCTTGTCTTTCCAAAAACTATTGTGTTGTGCCAAATCCATTACCCTCGCAGAGTTTCATCCATCACTCACATACCTTTTCAACCACCGACCTCGCCATTTGTCCTTATAAGGACTAGCTTAAAGGGGCGAAGCAAGAATGCTTTTTATCTTCCCAGTTATCTGTAGAGGACAGTGTAGGGATATCTGTAGAGGACAGTGTAAGGATAAGGTGTTATTGAGCTATTAATGCTCTGATCATGGCAGGAGGGTAACAGCAATAGCCGAGCCTCAGTTAGAACTTCATTAGCTACAGCATTACTATCCATTACCCTCCAAGGGTATTGGATTGAATGAATCAATCACTGCATCTCCTCGCCATTTGTCCTTATCCTTATAAGGACTGGCTTAAAGGGGCGAAGCAAAAATGCTTTTCATCTTCCCCGTTATCTGTAGAGGACAGTGTAGGGATAAGGTGTTATTGAACTATTAAAGCTCTGATCATGGCAGAAGGGTAACAGCAATAGCCGATCCTCAGTTAGAACTTCATTGGCTACATTACCGCCCATTACCCTCCAAGGGTATTATTAATCACCGCATCTCACGGTCGATTAATCTTTCAAATCGCCATTTGTATTATATATATTGTTAGTTATTTAGAGGGTATGAAAATTAATATATGGTATACGAGAGTCATGATTGGCTGCGCACTACTATTATTCAAAATTTGTTAAATTACAAAATATTTTGAAAACAGTACATTTAGTAAATAACCTTTTTAATTATATAGAATATTCACTGAAATAATTTTTAATTTAAATATTATTATTATTTTTTCTTGTCTTTCCAAAAGCTATTGTGGCGCCATCTTGTACCATTATACTAACATCTCACTCGAAAAATTAGTACACAGATCACTTATCCCAATTTTTGGTTCGGAAAGTAGGACCATTCTAATCATATCTTTAATTAGCACTCTAATAAGTTATTAATTAAATTTGGATGAAGATTTATCTGTGTTCTGTGTTCCTCATTTAGTATATATATATATATATATATATATATATATATATATATATGCTTAAATTATTACGAAAAATAGTTATACATCTTATCAGCAAGGATTGCACATTATTTTACTATTTAAGATAAATGAATAAACTTAATTTGACAATTAAGTCTATTCATTAGAGACAAGTCACAATAACGTAAGATTAACGCAGTCAGAACTCATTTCAAATATTTCGAGTTAAAAGGCTAAACAAATTCGTATTCCTTCAAACTTATCCGCAGTCAAACATACTGAATTGTCAATTATAATTAATACATCCGCTTAGTTAATTATTAATTTAAATTAATGTAATCACTACAAAAAGAATGTATTAATTCCTGTTAATTTAAGAAAAATGAAAAAATAAGTATCGACAAACTACTCACAAAAATCTTCATTGCAACGAACAAAGATACCACGAAGCAAAATGCAATCCGAGAAGGCTTAACTGCTCTAAATGATTGTTATTATCTGGTTTTATATATCCTGTGTACGTGGGGAAAGGTTAGAGGGCGTTGTTGAACACGTACTATTTCTTTCATACAGTTTAACCAAGATATATTTCCTGAAGGGTGACAGGCATCCTCGAGTGGATATTTACTTACCTTTCATCTCCAGCTATACTCTGATGAAAGTAGCCTCAGATTTATTTTCCTCTGAAAGATACGATAAATAAAGCTTATTATAATCTTCATTTTGTTTGATAAATTAGGAATTTTAGCATATAAAGATGTTCTAGAAGACCACTAAGATGTGAAATGAATGTGTCAAGAATCATGGAATATATTTATTTATTGCGAATAGAATCAAATTTGAAACCACAAAGAAACTTCAAGAGTTTTGGACGCTTTTTAACGAGATCACAGAATAATTACGATTTTTTTTTCCATGGCCACCACACGAGGAAGCGAATGAATTATTTTATTAACGAGATCACAGAATAATTACGATTTTTTTTTCCATGGCCACCACACACGGAAGCGAATGAATTATTTTCTGTTGTTTTCTGTTGGGAATAATTAGCGATCATCATATATAAATCTTATATTGAGAAATATTAGGTGTAAAATATTATTTAATCACTCTGTAGTGTAACGTATAATTAGGAAAATTTTTTTTTCTAAAATAGTATATTAGATTAACAATTTTAATTTTAATTTTATATTAATAATTTATCTTAACGGATGTATTTAAATATCACTGATGTTTCGTTAACTTAATGTATCTCATCTTAATAAAGTTGAATTTCTTATATTAATTTCTCATTATTTAACTGATTTCTCACATTCGAATTCGATTGAATTTCTCATATCAGTAGAAAAATAGTAATTTATTGCTTATTATGTAACTACTTTATTGTCAACTATAATCCAATTTTGCTAAGTTGATTATTAATTTTCTGTAATATTAGAAATTTTATTGTGTATTATTTTGAAAAAATATAAGACAAAATATTTATGTTTTATTATATCAAATATTAAATTATTTTTCTTTAAATAATTTTATAAGAGAAAATATTTTAATATAAATTCGGACTTTTGCCAGGATTTTGTGTTATCGGAGAACTATGAAACGAAAAGGCGTTTGACATGATCTTTCTTAAAGTTCTTAAAAGAACTGGGCGATGGACTGAGAGTCCTTGACTCTTTATCCCGTCATCTGAATGAAGTAAATCTGTATGGATAGAGTGTTATTGAGCTAAAAAGCTCTAGTCATGGCTGGGTAACGGCAATATAGCCGAGCCTCAGTTAAAACTTCATTGGCTATAGCATTTTGCCATTTGTCACCCTGGAAGTCCTAAAAAGGACTTTTCGGGAATCAGGTGTTCATTCCCGCTATCCCTTCCCTGATCCTTCTTGTTGACATGATCTGAAAGTTACAAATCCTCTTACCTGCCACTTCTGCAAACTGATCACCGATGTATTGAGGTTAGAATGATATACTCAAGGTCTTAAGATAAATGAAGAAGAAAAATCGAAATGCATAACTGGTTTCTACGTGAACAACATTCCATTATACTGTACTTAATCAGATGTTTTCATTTCAAGAGAATGTATTCAGTGGAGTGTTTGAGTGTAATAGCTTTAATTTCTTCGAAAACTTTTCTCTGCGACATATTCAGAGAAAAGTTTTCGAAGAAATTAATACACCCACCCTCTCATTAATAGTAAATTAATGAGTGGGTGGGTGTATCATAAATATTTTAGTATTGTGACTTTTGAAGTGCTACGAACATAAAAGAGATGTTTTTTCCCCTTATGGTTCAGATCTCCTATTAATATGTTCTCACACCACTATTACAGTTAATCTTACCTTTATCTGAATAAGCCATATAAACAAACGTCGTTACTCCCCCCCCCTTATTTTTTTATCCAACATCACCTTGAATGGTCAAGTTACAGAATCTATCTCCCAAGCAATCTGCTTAAATTTATTGTGATGCGATGTAAAATTCTAATTTCTTTCCTGGTCCTTCACCCAAACGTGCCTATATAAGTGGTTACGAAACTTTTTCCCCCCTACTCACCAGAACACTGGATGAGATGAAATTTTTATTGTTGGAACATGTTTAGACAAATAAAAAAAACTCCAAGACACTAAAACTATAAAATACAGTTTTAGTGTCTTGTTAAATGAGTAGTTAATTTTTCTGTATACAAAAGCTGTTTCTTCCTTTAATGAAAGAACTTCTTTTCATACTATAAAGTGCTTGTTTACTTTTTTTTTTTTTTTGCAATTACCAATCTTAAAAAGAAATTTATTCGACCTTCATAATCTAATCCTCGAATCCAATAATAAGCTTTTTTTCCTCTCCAGATTGATCCACTCAGAACATTATATTGCAATAAATATAATTGTGAAATAAACAACACTTTTCTAATGCCATCAACAAATTTGTTTTTATTCTTTATAATTTGAGAACAGTACACAAGAAAGAAATCATTTACAGTGTTAAAAGTCAGCAAGTCGGATTTTTTACTATAGTAGTATGAAATGAAATGTTTTTTTTTTATTCCAATCAGGTATCATATTCATTATTATGGCAATATTACGATAATACGAAAATAAACTTTCTGTTACGCGGTTTTATTTCCATAGTAATCACACCTTGCTTCATGGCAGTATATGAAAATAGTACAAAATGTGTAGATATATAGATAGTACAAAATGCGTATCAGACCAGGGATATTAATTTTATCTTATTTATCAAACTAATTTATATTATTAATTTTACAAAAAATATAAATATATTTTATTGATAAAATTATTTTAAATACCTAAAATAATTTTCTAAAATTCTGAAAACAAGCTGTACACCTTTAAAATTTTAGTATTATAGTAGTATAACTAATTTATGACTGATCTCCAAATGCCTTTAATTATAATTTGTTGAAAGATTCAACTCTTTTCACTTTTTTTCCCTTATGGTTTCAGATAAAAGCTTTTATTTATTGTAGTAATAATAATAGAAGAGAAATTTCTGATTTGAATGTTTCATTAGAGTGTTCTTCTTCCTAACATGGATTTTAGATCAGGTGGCCTGTTCGGGTCTCATGTCATCTTCCTACTCTTCTTTTTCCAGTTATTTTATATCTGTATAATATTTTCGGTAGTCTGCTGTTGTCCATTCGATTTAAATGTTCTGTCCATTTTTGTTTATACTATCGTATGTAGTAATTAATTGGTTTAACATTCAGGGAATGTATAATTTCTTCATTTGTGTTATGGTCCCACTTGGTATGTTCAACTGTTTTTCTAGGAAATTTCGTTTCTGCTGTTTGAATTCGTTTTTCATCTTTACTTTTTATGGTCCATGTTTAGAGTGCTAGTTTCCATTAGTGTTGAGTATTGCAAAAAAAAAAAGAGTGAATTTGGATCCAGTACCTTTTAATTGTGTAGCTCCAATTGAGGAGACACGAGGTAATATCCAAGTAAAAATTTTAGTTAAGTTACAGTTTACTAGAATGAGGATGCTATTTGCGTAAATTTACAAATAATAACATTACAGTATGAGAAAGTTTGGACTGATAAAATAAACACATGGGTCACATATTGTTGCCATATTATTATTGTAATTCTGTATTTTTATTTGAATACCACCAATGTCCTTCCTCTTACTTATGCATTGCAAAAACATGTGAACGAAGGTGTGCGAGAGATATACCTTATTAAAAAGTAAAGAAGCAAATCTTGAGGATTTTAAAGTTATAGCTTATTTATTTATGTTTGACGTACACTTTTAGTGAAATAATGATAAACATCACAACTTTCTTTATTTTTTCCATATCAACTAGGAGTACGCGGCTTATTCATTGACACAGGTATACTAAAAAAATACGATATATTTTAAAATAATATAAAATATAAATGCCTTATAAATTACAGTAATATATTATTTAAACTATGCGATATATTAATTTTTATGAATTGGTCTTTATAGCACAGAACTAACGTAGTAATTTATTAAATTTGGATAGTTGTTTTGCAAAAATTATTTATCCGAAAATAAATGAAAATGCAATGAATGCGTTTACGACAAAGGAGGCAGCCTCATAAAGCATGAAAAACACTTAATCATAAAATTGCTGATACCGCTGAAGTTTCATTATAATTTTATCTGAAACGAATAATTTAGAAATAGTGCAAGGGCTGTTACTTCATATTTCGCACTTCCCTGTTCATGATCCAAGTTGATCACGTAACTGAAAAGTATCGGCTAATTACTATACAGCAGGGACGAATTCTCCATGCTTGCTGCGCAAGCTCATTAATTGAGAAATAAGTAATATTTATTTGTTAATAAATGCATGCATTTATAAGCATTACATTTAGGCTTTTATTTTTGTAGACAGAAGACATCTTAAGCTTGCGCGGCAATAATTGGGCTTTGTGTTGTGTATCGAAGACCGATGCTTGCTCGTCTAGTCAAAGCTACCTTGGCTTGCGCGGTTGTGGGAGCATCCAGGTCCTCGCTGCAGCACTGCGATTTCATGCGTGCGCATAGCCATTTCCGCTCCCTTCACGTCGTCTTAAACACAACGCCATACGCAGTCAAAGTAGCTCTAGCCAGTGAGCTTCAGCCAGTCTTTACAAGTGTGCGTGTTGCTTGGGAAAATTAAGTTACAACCGACTTTTTTATGACGATGTTATTGACCAGTTCATAAAGAAGAACGTAGGGTAGAATTTGTATTCAAGTAGCTAAATTGAAAAAGTTAGAATATCATTTGTAAAATAAATGTTGCATTTGTATGATTAAATGTACATAAATTACTAAATATATAGTTTTAAATGGTCAGCAATTCATTATTCCGCTAATCAGACTTCAATCGCACCTCTCACTCCCTGAATGATAACAAGAGCAAGCGTGAATTTCAAGACCAGCATTTGCCCCTGCTAGACAGTACAATGCAGTCACTTTGATTGAGTCTCATAACTTCTTTGTGGTTCCTAATGCAGTGTAAAATACAATATATTTCATGAAGCATTTCTATTCGATTCCATGCAATCAGGTACAGTGCAATACAACACAATATTATGTTATTATCCTTATAGTACTTATAAGGACTGGCTTAAAGGGGCGAAGCAAGAATGCTTTTTATCTTCCCCGTTATCTGTAGAGGACAGTGTAGGGGATAAGGTGTTATTGAGCTATTAAGGCTCTGATCATGGCAAGAGGGTAACAGCAATAGCCAAGCCTCAGAACTTCATTGGCTACAGCATTGCCCATCTATTACCCTCCAAGGGTATTAATCACCGCATCTCACGGTCGTTATGTTATTATATTATATATAACATATTATTATGTTATACATATATTTAGCATTATATTGTGTACATATCTATATTATAGCTATTTATTATTATATTATATATACATAATATACTGTATTATATTATATATATATATATTATATTATATTAATATTATATATTTATTTTCTCTTATTTATATTATATTATATTATATTATATATATTATGTTATATTTATATTATATTATATATATATATATATTATGTTATATTTATATTATATTATATATATATATTATGTTATATTTATATTATATTAATGTTATATTTATATTATATTATATATATATATATTATGTTATATTTATATTATATAGTTATTTTTTCTTATTTATGAATCCTCATATTGTATAACTTCATATATAACCTTATATAAGGACTGGCTTAAAGGGGCGAAGCAAGAATGCTTTTAATCTTCCCCGTTATCTGTAGAGGACAGTGTAGGGATAAGGTGTTATGGAGCTATTAAAGTTCTGATCATGGCAGGAGGGTAACAGCAATAACCTAACCGAACCTCAGTTAGAACTTCATTGGCTACAGCATTGCCATCCATTATACATTCCAAGGATTAATTGCCAGTCTCCTTTTGAGCTATTAATTAAAGCTCTGATCATGGCAGGAGGATAACAGCAATAGCCGAGCCTCAGTTAGAACTTCATTGGCTACAGCATTGCTATCCATTACCCTCCAAAGGTATTGGATTAAAAATCCTATTTGAATTTTTCAATCCCAATCTCCTTTTGGCATAACTTCTTTGCCTTTAGATAATTTCTATTTAAAAATAAGAGAGGTGTACTTTAATTTGATTAAACTTAAGTACACCTCTTTAGTTTAATAAACAGATAAACACAGTTGGATTTTAAATTTTTAGAAAGTATTTTTTATAATTATCATTGTGATATAAAAATAATTCCTTACATGCTAACGCACACCAGTCACTAGTGTTCAGGCTATTGAGAAACTCAGTATATGGATAAATCTAAACAAGTTACGTTTTGGCACACTCCTTATCGTCTCAATCGAATTCATATGCCATTTACAGTCTTTTTAACCATTCTCTTCTGTTATACTGGTATGCATTTCTGGCATAATCTTGGTTTCTGTTTCTATTTCTGCGTCTATCTTGTCCGTAGTCATATTCATATCCTCCTGAAATTCCATGGTCTCCGTAACCACTGTTCTGGGCGCATACATTCACCGTGATTACCAACAACAATACAAATATGACCACCTATAAATGAAAAGAAAAATTGAATATTTCGCGATTTTTGCTACATCGATTATGTGATTAAGTTTTAAGAAAAACAGGATTAGAGAAAAGCAGTTTAGAAAAGAATAAATATCATTCCCTTACCTTTTTCATATTAGACACCGTTAGCACTGCTTTTCGTTTGGAAACACTAATTCAATGAAGTGAATTTTCTCTTTTATAGAAACCGTTTTCCTATGAGTAATTTAAATCTATGTACGTAAGATATGTTGCTTACGTAGATGCAGATTAACCATCATATAAAGAAGTTATTAATACTCAAGTAAGTATAGGAATAATCGTTTACCTTCTCTCCCAATATACGCTATTTCTATTAGAAGGTCTTTCTCACAAACAATCGGTTTTCGTCATTACAATTCTATTTGACGTCATAAATGGAGACTCGGACACGAAAAGTATGGCATGAATAGCGAAATGGGGAGGAGGGGGGTTGGCAATGACCCTCACCTAAAGCCATTGACGAAAAGGCGTTGTATTTTTCTGACTCACCTTGAGTCTTATGTTTGGAAACTGAAAACCGGAAGTCTTTGCTATCGCTGAAAATATTCAGCTCCCTTGTAGAACCACTTTACAAGTTTCTTTATTTTATTTTATTTTATTTTATTTATTTATTTTTTATTTTTGGCTGGTGACTTTGTGTACAGGTTTAAGATTAAAGACCTGAATAATTATAATGAGCGCATATGCATGAAGAAATGCCTAGAATGACTGATTATGGTTAAATGAGATGTTTATAACGAAATAGAAAGTAGTGAAATTGTATAAGGAAAGTTAACAATAAAAAAAATAAAGTTAAAAGATAAGAATTGCCTCGGTATAGTTTTTATTTAATAGTACATTAGTACCGTACGTAGTCTAAGAATTATTGTTTTATTAATTTTGGAATTTTATTTATTAAAAAATTTTTTTGTTTATTATTTTTAGATAATTTGGAAATTCTTCTCTAAGGACCAAACATTGAACAATTTCAAGCCACTGCAGCCCTCCAGTAAGTGGGTTGATGATTTCGCACTTTATTCTCACCTAAAGACATTTTCATAGACTGTTAAAAAAAATCTTACTGCCGATACTGTCAAATTAATCTTTGAGCTAAATTGTAATCTCTACCAATTTGAAGTTCTAAACAGGTTTTTCAGGGAGGAAAGGAATGCCTGTGATAGACTGAGTGTATGGTAGCTAATTTGGATTAAACTGTGGTACAGAGATACTAACCTCCCACTATTTCAGTTTCTCCAGAAAACTGCGTTTTCATCCTCCAAACAAGAAACCTGGCTGGAAGAAAACATGCAATTAATAAACGTGATAAACTGGATTCATGGACTTAGTTGTGCCGTAATTCTAACCGAACTGTTTCTGCTATTTCAAAGGGAAACATAACTTCGTTAATTCATTTTTTAAAATATTTTTATCTTTCGCCTCATACTGAACAAAATTAATTTTACAGATATCAAACAACTGTGGAGATAACAAACAAAATAGTTCTGCAGAAAGAACCATATTCTTATGCTCTGTAGTTGGTTGTAACTTCAATGAGAGCAGATCGACAAAAGGCAGGGATGGACTATCTCAGGGAGCTAATAGGAATTTCCCGGTGGGCTGACGTTCGATTAGGCCTAAATGTATGGTATGGTATGGTGTTTTATTATTATTTTTTTTAATTATTCATCATTTCTCAGGTAATTTCACAGACCAATTTTATTTATCAGTACTCAGCTGTTTACTGGTTCGATTTTAGTCAATGACAAGAATCAAATTTTGGCTTTGATAGTAGAGAAGGGTTTTTCTTCTAGAGGAAGCTGTAATTTTACAAGTAATTGATAATTTAAAAACAATATCGGCACGCACACACACACACACACACACACACACACACACACACACACACACACACACACACACACACACACACACACACACACACACAGAGAGAGAGAGAGAGAGAGAGAGAGAGAGTGAGAGAGAGAGAGAGAGAGAGAGAGAGAGAGAGAGAGAGAGAGAGAGAGAGAGAGAGAGAGAGAGAGTATAACTCTGGTATCATAGGCTTTGTTGCTTCTGCCTTCATTCAAACCACTCCCAGGCCAGGGATTAAAACAGAGATAAAAACGTTGTCCCCTTTCCCCCTTTACAAAATGATAAGGGAGATCATTCAATTATTTATAACCAGGGGCGGCCCGTGCATAGGCACTACGGAATGCAGCACCCCCAATTTTTCTCGATATATAAATATATTTATTAATTTATTTATATTTGCTTGTAATATTTAATTTTATCATCAACAATCCTATACAATTCTCGTATTTTGTATAAAAAATAATAAAAATCCATCTTGTAGCACTTAGGAGAGCGAAGGACGCTAGCAGCACTGTGTTTACCACAGTGTCATAGTGTGTCATGTTGCTACGCGCGCAAGCATATGCACGTCATAGTGAGATGCGAGCTATTAGCGTAATGCGGCACTGTCCATCACGCAGTTCCACTGTTGTTTATATGCAGTTTGCGCCAGTAGTAGTAGTGTTCACCGTGTTTACTCCGTCTCTTTAAATATTTGGACATGACAATTAAAGACACAACATTTGTTATAGTTTTTATTTTAGAACATTATTGGGGTTATGATAATGGATTTTATTTTTAAATAATTTTGAATTATACTAAACTGTATAATTTTATCGATAATAAACAATATATTTTCATGTTTAATTTTTTTTTTTAATTTTGCCAATATATTTATTATTGGCAGTACTTACAGTGCATATGTATATTTCGAAAGTTGCAGCACCCCCCACGATTTCAAGCCACGAGCCGCCACTGTTTATAACAAACATGAATTATAACAAACTTACTAAAGTCTATATTTCAGATAATTGCATACATTTTTTCTTATTGGTAACATAAACAAAATATCATTTCAGTTATCCTCCGTTAACCATATGAGTTAGCCTAAATTATCTTCGCAATTCCAACTTCCTTCTGACTAAAACTCAATACTAACTGAACTCAAAATACGATCAGCCTGATAATTATTTAAAAACATTAAAGTGAAAGGCAATGTCTACTTCTGGAGGAGATGCATTCTAACTGCAAATATCCACATATATTGTTTCGACAACATCCTAGCAATTAATATTGAACAACTGTGTTTATATCATATATTGAAACTGACGACCATTGTCTCCATAAATCCATGTCGCTCTTACTTTCAGGAAATGTGGATTGCTAGATGGTGGGTTGTAGATGCTCTTTATCCTCAGCTGAAACACAGTCATGAATACAATGAGACCCAAAGTATAGGTATTTCGTGCACAGTCGCCAGAACCAAATACACCGGCACTCCATTCCATTCCCTCCTCTCTCTCTCTCTCTCTCTCTTTGCTAAATCGTGTTTGGAAAAAGTCAATGCAGTAGTAGTATGAGTGTGGGCATTATCAGGAATCTGATGTTTTCTCTATTTGGACGTCCTCTGCATCCCTACTTGACATCATGGATAACAACATAAGCAAGTATAATAATCCTGCGGTTATCCCCCAGCGGATCTGTTCGACATTTCTTCACAATGAGTTCTGGTCTTAACACGAATATAAATGAGGAGCTCACTGTGTAGTTATCCAAGCCTAGTCTTCAATAATGAATCCCAAATAGTATCTACAACCACAACCTATCTTAATTTCCACCACAATGATATCACATGAGATAACGTTTCATCTTGGAGTGATGTTTAAGGTTTCCTAACACATACAGGCGAAGTCGCACCATCCAATGGTCTTTCTTCTATCCTTTATCACTAGATGGTCATTTGTTTTCTCCTTCTTGTCGCTCGCTCATTGTGTATTTGTGAATGATTTTTTTTTTGTCTCCAGACAACTTTCCTACTAATGTAACAGCTCCACAATGATATTCTTCTTTTCTCGTCTATCCTGTTCATTCTTTATATCAATGAACTAAATGACCTTTCTGTCCACAGTTTCGAGTACTGTAATTCATTTTATTTATTTTTATTTGGTAAAACCCTGCAGTGTTAAAATTCCTAAACTTCAAGAACATTCGAGACTTGTGCCTAAAACACTCATGTTTATTCCATCCTTCAATGAGAACAGAATTAATCAAATTCTCTGTTTTTATTCTTAAGTAAAAATAAAATTTTGATGTGCTTACACTTGATAATATGCATCCTGAAACTTTGTGTAGTATTTGCCAAATTTACTAAATAAATGGAAAAAATGCTCTCCCATTTGTTGGGGGGGGCACACTGTCAAAATCCTCGGAATGTTATAAAAAGAGTCAAGTTTTCTTTTATAAGATCACTCTTATCATTATAGATAAATTCCATGTATCTACACCTCTGTCCAAAAAGAAACCGAACTTTTCGAAAATAGAAGAAATTAGTGGCGCCACCTGTTGTATCTTTTTGTTGTCGAAAGCAGCAACCTTCATTAGTGTTGTGTCAACTGTTTATGACATTTGTTTCATCAAAAGCCAAGTTATAGTTCCAAGAGCAGTGGCGGCCCGTGCATAAGCACTGCGACACTGCAGCACCCCCAAGGAAAAAATGAAAAAATTAAATTTTGTTTGTGTTTATAAATAATAACAATGCTTACAACATTATATGAATGCAATACAACATGTTAAAGGTTACAGCTTATGTTTTGACATTGATTGAATAGTTAATAATTGGAATTGTTCGATTAACGCTTTAGATTACGAAACAAATGCACTGCGATCTAACGCAGCGTCGGAATTATCACATTCGGTCAATTGCAGCCAGACTCGCCGATATTCATTTGCGCTTCTCATTGCACGTTACAAGTGAATCTGACTCTTTGGGCGGTGTATCGTATGCTTGCGTGCGTTATTTCTGTAAGATACGAAACTTTTATTATAAATTAAATTAATTTATTCATAAATTAATTTATTTATTAATAAATTGGTTACTGATTAGGAAAAAAAATATTTTTTTTTATTTTGTATATGCAGCACCCCCCCTCCCCCCACTTAAAATTTTCACCGGCCACCACTGGCCAAGAGTGACAGTGTGTTTTGACGAACGGTTGGTCGTCAAAACACACTGTCGTACGCGATGCCGTACGCGACGAATTCTTGCTATCAATCGCTTCAAAATTTCGAGATAAAACTCACCATTGACCGTTTGGCCAGGCGGAACGAATTCCTTATGGTTAATGCCCTCGCAATCGTAGAAACAAATCAGCATTGTCTTTACTTTTGACTTCTCCAAGCGACTTTTTTTCCGATGCCCCCTCTTCTGGTGGCCTCCACTCAGCACTTTGGCGCTTTGTTTCGGGCTCATACTCAAAACACCAGTTTCGTCACCAGTAACGATCGTTTCAAGGAAGTTTGAGTCCTTACGAGCGGTTTTAATGAGGTCCTTGCAGTGTTCAATTCGATACATTTTTTGATCGTCGGTCAACTTGTGGGGAACAAATAGCGAATTCAATTTACGAAGCCCCAAATTCTCGGTCAAAATGTTGTGCACAGTTGATTTTGGAATCCCCAATTCATCTTCAATCAATCACACAGACGATTTCGGGTTTTCTTTGATGAACTCACACTTTTTGGATATTAACTTCGCTCAGTCCAGTTTTTGGACGGCCCGGCTTTTCGTCGACTTCAAGCGTCTCACGACTACTTTGAAATCGCTTAAACCACTAGTAAACTTGAGTAGGGGATAAGCATTCATCACCGTATGCTTTTTGAAGCATTCGATGCGTTTCGGTAAAACATTTACCAAGTTTAACACAATCAATCGCAGGTCTCTGTTTGAAACTCATTTTCGGACCGTTTGTGAAAACACACTGTCACTCTTGGCACTATAACTAGACTTCTATTGAAACAAATGTCATAAACAGTTGACACAACACTAATGAAGGTTGCCGCTTTCGACAACGAAAAGAAGCAACAGGTGGCGCCACTAGTATCTTCTATTTTCGAAAAGTGCAGTTTCTTTTTGGACAGGGTGTATCTATTGAAGATATAGCAGATGCCGGCATCTACGATTTCTACATTTCCTCTGCTGATTAAGACAAGATACCTGTCCACATTCCAACTTAAAATCCATAAACTAGCTTAGGTTCTTGTTCTTATATCCAATGACATAACTCATGCAGTTGTCCCAAAGATAAACTGCAACTAACTGCAGGCGGTCGACATAACTGCCATGGCAATGTTTTGCATGTGGAATTAATATTCAGTATTAATACAGAAAAAAAAAAAAACTGTACTGAATAACTACAATGATATATGTTATTAAGTAAACGGGTTTATTAACAAAGAAATATAGGTCTACACATTATAGAAACATCCACAACTATCTTGGTCGAATAGAGCATTACGGACGGTAGATTACGTGCTGCAAATTGGCGCTTTGTGTTTCATAACAGGTTCTTTGTCATCTCGGAGAACAAGAGTTGGGACATATCGTGTAACTTTGTACCTCTCAATCCACCATGAAGGCGGGTCATGGTGGAATATCCATTTCTTCAACATATCCCAAACGCAGGCATTAAGGGATGTGAGATCACGAGAACGTGAAGGGTACGGGAATTCTGTGAATCTCAAAATGAACCTCCCGGAGAAGTGTTCTGATAAATAGGCTCTAAAACCACGTGATGTGTGACAGATTGCAATTGGAATACCTGCGCACGAAATATCTCAGGCTTGGCCCATTTGCTCTACCAACTACGCATGAACGAAAATAATGCTGAACAATAAAAGCCTTTTCTTCCAAAGTCAACACCACTGCTACAGCTAAATGTAATGGCGTAGTGTCTACACGTGCTCTTCTACTAATGTACATGCAGTCGAACGACACATCTCATAGCGCGTGTACTGAAGGGGGGTATCAAAGTTCAGTGTTTTTTTTTGCGTCACACTGTATAA
This sequence comes from Typopeltis vanoorti, assembly GCF_054136105.1. NCBI lineage: Eukaryota > Metazoa > Arthropoda > Arachnida > Uropygi > Thelyphonidae > Typopeltis > Typopeltis vanoorti. The sequence goes on from NC_143557.1 coordinate 104,052,584, forward strand.
AAACATGAACAAAAATGTGTTTGAGTCCAAATTTCGTTATTCTATCTTAAATATGTGATGTATAAATATTCTAAATATGCACAACCTTTCTACTTAAGTGTTTTTTTTTTTTTTTTTTGCAAGTAAGATTTTCCTGTTGTTTATTTTGCTCGTTGTAAAGCTTTAAAAATTAATATTGTATTTCCTATATTTGACTTTTTCTCTCAGAATAAGCTATATAACGAAATCAAAGGACTTCCTACAAGCTGAAATCTTAATTACCAATAAAAATTTAAAAGAAAAATATGCAAATCGAATGACGTTTTGGAACTATTCAACAGTCTGCATAAAACACTTGTTTCTAATCCTTCTCCAAACATATTTGGGTAAAAACTGAAACGAAAGCTTTGAAATTTGCAAGTTCTCACTTTACTAAACCTTTCCTTAATTCTTTATAAGACGATAGTTATTTTACTGGATCAAATTAACTGGAAAATGTGTAACAGTACTCTGTCTAACCTATAGATGACAATAAGAGTTCGTACTTTTTTTGTGTGTTATAGAGCCGAAAAAGAAGCGAAAATATATAAAATGGAAATAGGACATAGTTCTCTTCTTGGAAGCGCTGAGATCGCTATCCCTCAAGTAGGTCTGAACTTTTTGATAGACACTGGTATAAGTGGAACGTGACTCAGATCACATTGGGATGAGAAACACTTATAGCAGCGATAACATAAGTGCTCATATTCCAAGAGGATGTTGTATAACACGGGACTGTGCATGTGTTCGATTTACACATTCTTAAAAATGCAGCTGACCATCTTCACTTAAGACGTTCTAGTTATTTACCTTCAGATTGGGTTAATTTTGGATTATTAACAACACTGATATTTTCGGGAACAGTGATTCTTATGAAGTCGTATTGATATGGTAGTTGCTATAGAAACAGAGCTACGGTAAAGATATAGACAAAAAATTAAATCGCCTTTCTCCTCCTATCTCCTTCAAACTTTCAAGGGAAACATATAATTTTCCCTTTCACCCCGGGATGTGGTAATTACAAACTGTCAACAACAGTACTCGTTCCAAAGGTCAGAAAATTGCACACGACCTACAGTAAAGACTGAAATAATTTGACTGTTAGATTCTCAGAATTCAGCTCTAACCTTTCAGTATCATTGACCACTCTAAACACACTCGAACAAACTCCTTGAGACAATGTCATGCACGCCATTTGATCTCTAATTTTTTATGTCATTTATTGCGTAGCACTTATGTTCACACCCGTGAAGAGAGAGACGCTTGTCAAGCATCTTCGGAGATAGTTGGCCAAGGGAAAATCCTGAACAGTCCAATTACAGTAATTTGATCTGTGTAATCACATCTAGAGAATGCTTGGCAGTTGGAAACGAAGGTCATGTTGCTCTTTGATCTTTCCCTCCCTATTCGCATTCTGTCGTTATATTTAGTCCGGAGAGTTCTAATTTGTAGTTATTCCGTTTTCTTTCTTTTTTTTTTTTTAATTTAGTATACAAATGAGACTTTTACAGATGACCTTGTGAAAGACAACTGGAAAGGTAGGTCTAAGAGTTAGCTTCTTTTTAGAGTACTAAAATAGACCTTGATAATGTAGGAGTATTATTAACGTTGTCTAGAAATTTGAACATGAAAAAAAGTTAGTTTAAAATGGCATCAAAAATTTAAATTTATTCAAACGAACATAAGTGCTACGCAATAAATGACATAAAAAATTAAGAAAATTAATAATAATAAAAACAATATATTGGACACGAATACCATGGACTAATAAGTATAATTCGAAAAAAAACTGGGAGTTCTATTTATTTATTTATTTGCATTTATTTTAATGTATTTTTATCCAGAAGAAGCCAGAAGTTTTAATGTTGAAATCAGTAGGTTTTATTATCTTTGTAGTTATCTACGACCCAATAAAACTCAGATCCAGTTTTTCTAATAAAAAATGATATATTTTAGAACACGTTGTGTTATTTATTGAACATGGTCTGACTTTTTTGTATTTCCAAAACTTTTCTTAGTTTATAACGTTTTATCAATTTGATACATCCCAAAATTTGAAGAATATGTAGTGAAAAAATAAACAGAGAGAATGAACCTCTATGATTCCATTGTTTTGTTGCCATATTTGCATCGTTCGCATCTTTGTATTACAAAAAAAAATATATGTTACAAATTTTATCCTTTTTTACTAAGTTTTAAGTTTCAGTTTTTTAATTGTATTTAATTTGAAATTTTACAAACTCAAAATATAAAAAAGAATCAACTCAGGTATGACAACAGTACTTCTTGAGCTGAAATTTAAGAATATAATTCAGTTCAAAGAAAAGACCCAAAATCCGTAAAACTCAGGTATAAAATGTTGGATACACGAATTTTTTGCTCAGCTTCATTCATGCTCCTTTATAAAAGTGGCTTTGTTCATGTACATTAAAACAACAACATATTTACTATAATTACATAATATTCAAACTGTTATGTAATTATGTACGTATTGTTTTATTGTATATGTAATTCTAATATCATTCATTGCAGATATAATGAAAATGACTGATCGATTTTGTTAGTTTGATAGACGTCAAATTTTAATCTATTTTCTAAGCCTTTTTTCGACCGGTTCCCGAGTTAGTCGATCTCTGGCATGGGCAAGCAGGTTTTTCCTCCCGGAAACTCGGGTTTTTCGTCCTGTAAACTCAAGAAAATCGACCGTAGAACCCACATTATTTCAGACATTAAATATATTGTGTTAGGGTTAGGGACCACGAGATGGCGGCACATTTGAGCCGTCTCTCTTCACTGAGAACCGCTTAATTAGTGATAGCCTTGGGCCATCTATCTCTGATTGGTACCAGTGGAGATTGAACTGCCCATTCAGTCTCCAAAAAGTTAGATAGGGCTAAATGGCCTCGCCTACTCCCGTATACGGGAATAAAAAGGCGTTAGCTCATTTTTTTTAGCTCATATATATATATATATAGACACGTTTTGGAAAATCTAAAATTTGATAAAAAGTTTGTCCAAATTTGAAAATTTGTGCAAAAATCAAGCACTCGATCTCCTTAAAAAGCTATTGAAGAAATTTGAAGTCGAGGAACCTGGTTATTTAAATCTATATTCAGTGAAAAACAATGACCCTGAAGGTGACAATAGGGAAACAGAAGGTGAAAAATAAATTTAGTGATCTCCCGAGCTAAAGAATTCTAGGAAGAACATGCTCACAATAAGCGAAGGTCTGAAGAGGTATTTAAAGATGAGCAAATGGAAGAAGACACTCCTACAACAGATATTTCGAGCACCGTTAAGGAGAAGGTTCCTCCAATCATTCTACAAGATAAAAGCAAATGGACGTTGATCATATCAATCATCAAGGACAGCAAAATATCGCTACTCGCGGGCAAAAAATACAGATGGAGCATAACAATTCAGCCCGCTACTGTTGGCGATTACCGTGAACTAACTAATTTGATGGATGATCTTACCGTACAATATCATACATTCTCCCTAAGTAGAAAAACTACTTAGTAAAATTTTACGATGCTGTAAAAATCCTAAAGTTTGTATTTAGAGAAGTCACTGAGGATATCATCTCAGAGGAGATTGCAACAGATCTTATAGACCACGGTTTGCTTCCGATTAAAGTGATGAGGAGGTATAGAGCTGACAAGCGACCGATGCGTTAATGGAAATTCACAACTCTTAAAAACATCTACGAGTTAACTTCAATATGTCTCGGGATCACTCTTGAACTCTTAGTCGTGATTGTTCGGAGTATTGGTGATGAATATACTCATTGGAAAGAAATAAACAGCCATAGCGCCCACCTAAACAAGATGTAGGACCATGCTATCACACTGCCATCTCCATTCGGAAGTGTCCGCGCGGTTAGCCTAGTAGTTGTGTGCTTCGCAACCATATGACTGGAGAAGGAGTGTCCCAGGTTCGATTCCCGTCAAAGACGTGAGGAATTTGAGGATATTCCTGAGCCATAGCCAAGTTAGCCGGTCTTGGGCGCGGGCAGTAGGGTTTTTTCCGCCAGTTTATCTGGCGTTTTTCATCTTGCAAGCAGGCAAACCGGCCACGTGAACACAGGGGGGATCTACAGTCATAAATACTTAATCCCCCATGAGGGGGATCAACTCGCCCCAATAGGGACGGGGGAGAAAAAGGAAGGAAACTCCATACGATTAAATAAATAAAATTCGGAGGTGGCGGTGTGATGGAATGGTCCTGTTTATCCTGGTTTGTCCTCGGACCTCTGTTTGTGGTGCCACGAACATTGAACTCCGACAGGTATCTGCCTGAACATTCACGACAATGTAATACTTCCTTCTTTGTGGCGTTTCTAAAGAACTGACTGTTGTCTCTTTCAGCAAGACAATGCACCTCAGAATGTCATAGTTGGGGTTACACACCCTGGTAAGAGACGTTCACCAGGCGGATGAACATCAAGTGAAGACGTTCATCAAGTGAACGACGTCCACTATACACGCTCTTTGCACCACTGAAGACGACGCTGAGTTTTGATTTCAGATAATGTGGGGCATACATATTTGGTTCTGAATGTTTTTGTGCAGATTCGTGTTCCAGTCAATGCACGGAACTCCACATTCGACGTGTCGGCAGACGAATGGCAGTTTTTATATATTATCCTTCGTAGCACTCTACAATCACGTTTAATGAATATGGAATAGTCAAGTGATATTTGAAAGAAGGAGTAACAGATTGCATTATAAAGCAAGAGTTGCAAAAAAAAAGAAAAAAAAACAAGAAAGTCAAAGAGGGAATTTAAAAATAAAAAGGCAATCAGAAAGTTCATAAGAACTACAAAACACTGACCAGAAGGACGAACATTACGGTAAGGAAATCAAATTCAGAGTTCGAGAGGATATTAGCTGGGCGAGCTAAGGGTAATCCAAAAGAGTTCCTTGAATACGTGGCAGTTAAAAAGAAGAATGAATATGATAAAATTATTCTGATGAATGCTTGTGATAGGAAAGTGCTGGAGTAGAAGAAATAGTTGAATTACTGAGTGATCGCTTTGCAAAGGTGTATCATCCAGGCGTAGATATTTAACTAATGCACAGGGTTGCCATAATTAAAGAGAAGGTATTCAGAGCTCTGATGCGAAAAATGTATTAGACGAAATTCAACCAAACTTGGTGTAAGTACACTCTGGAACATGAGGTTTTGATTTACAGAAGATAAAAAAAAAGCACAAAATTCTGCTACCAGGGGATATTTGGCGGTATAAGCATATGATATTTACACAATCTCACTGTTTCTAATGGCGAATCCGGTGCTATGGATCTCACCTTTCCGAACGTGCGTTGCTAGTCAAGCTTTACTGTCAACAATGTGGTATTACCTCGCTTCGAGAATTCCGGCGTTTGAAGGATAGAAAAAAAAGGTCCAACAAACGACAATAACAAATCTTAGAAAGATGATTTTACGATTTGAAAATAACGGATCGTTAGCAGAGGCCAGGACAAGGGCGTCAACCGATTATTCCTCAAGTTGGTGAAGTTGCAACTTGGAACACGCAATGAATAACGCACAAGAGTCCAGCAATGCTCGGGCAACACAAGGCAACTGGACATGCCATACTCAACTGTGTCGAAAATCCTGCTTCAAATGCTGAGATTTTCCCCTACAAGATCTTCCATACTCAAGCTTTGCTTCATGGTGATGCAGAAACTCGACTGCAGTTTGCCCTGACGTTTTTAGCTCGAATGGAGGTGGATGATGCATGGCCATGGAAGATCTCGTGGAGTGACGAGGCACATGTTTATCTGAACGGTAGTGTTAACTCGCACAAGCCGCATTTCGGCTGCGAATGACCCTCATGTGTCCCTTAAGGCAAACCCCTTTACACTCACCGAAAGTCACAGTATGGTGTGATCTCACTGCATCGTTTATTATCGGTCCGTACTTTTTAGAACTCACCAGACCAAACTAGTGACTTCTATCGTCTCTGATATTAGGTATCGAGAGATGCTGCGCAGCTTTGTTGTTCTGCAATATATATCATAGTAGCAAGATTTCAGGCAAAGCCATTCAACATATCAATAGTCCAGATATATGCACCCACATCTGACAGCACAGATGAGGATATTGACTTATTCTACAAAGATCTGACAGAGACAATAGAAACAATACCAAAGCAAGATGTGCTAATTATTGAAGTAGATTGGAATGCCAAAGTTGGAATAGATAATGATGGTTATGAAAGAGTCAAGGGAAAATATGGTTTCGGAGAAAGAAATGAACGAGGTGAAAAATTGTTAGAATTTGCTGTGGACTACGAAATGATGATCTGTAACACAAGATTCCAACAAAAGGAGTGTAGAAAATGGACGTGGCGATCAAATGATGGGAAAACCAAAAACATGATTGATATGATTACGATTAAAAGAAGATGGATAACATCAGTACAGCAATGTCGAACTTTTCAAGGAGCGGATATAGACTCGGACCATAGTTTAGTGATTGCAAACATCAAGATGAAATTAAAAAAGAAATATAAACCCCAACATCAGCATAGAAGAGATACAGCACGAATAAGCGAAGCAGAAATAGGAAGAAGGTAGAGAACAGTGTTAGAAGAGAAACTTAAAAGTGTGGAGAAAGAAAAAAACTCGAATTTAAGAGTGAAAAGAGTAATGAAGGCGACAGAAGATGCAGTTGAAGAAACAGTACCAGAAGAAGAGAAGATCAAGAAAAAATGGATTACACAAGAAACACTGAAGTTAGTACAGGAGAAAAGAATATTGATGATAAGAAGGGATACATCAGAACAAACAGAAGAGCAATATAGAGTATAATGAGGTGAAAAAAGCAGTCAGAATGGATAAAATGAAATGGTTAGAAGCCCAATGCAACAATATAGAACAGTACTGTGGAGATCATAAAATAAGGGAGGTATACAAAATGATCAGAACCATTAATAGGAAGTGGCAAACAAAACAGACCACAATTAAAGATGAAAAAGGCAAAGTATTGATGAATAAAGAAAAAATTGTACAGCGGTGGACAAGATACTGTAGTGAGTTATATGAAAAAAAACTAGATTCAGATAGTGTTGGGAAACTGACTGAAGAATTGAAGCAGATATCACCACCAGGTAATGAGCATGATGTGGACATTTTAAGAGGAGAGGTAGAAAAAGCAATAGGACGGCTAAAACACAACAAGAGTCCTGGTAACGATAATATTGCTGGAGAAATGATTAAATATGGTGGTGAAAGTATGGTTACAGAAATGCACCAACTATGTAAGATGGTATGGAAAGAAGAGAAAATGCCAGAGGAGTGGGTGAAATCAATATTAGTAACATTATACAAGAAAGGAAATAAGCTAGAATGTAAAAATTATAGAACAATTGCCTTGAGAAGTCACCTTGGTAAAGGGATGATGATCATATTGACAGAAAAATTGAGAACACAATTGGAAGCATACCTTGCAGACGAGCAAGCAGGATTTAGAAAGGATAGAACTACAATTCAACAGATTTTGACAATGAGGTTAATAGCAGAGAAAACTAGGAGAAAAATCAAAAACATATATACTTGCTTTGTTGATTTTCAGAAAGCATTTGACAGTATTGACCAGAAAGTGACATTAGCAGTTCTGGAATCCTATGGAATTGATAAAAAAAAAAAAAACTAATAGCTATATTAAAAGATGTTTATCAGAATGCAGTTGCAGCAGTTAGAATAGGTGATGATTTGGGGAAATGATTTAAAACAAGCAGAGGTACTAGATAGGGAGACCCAATATCACTAAGCATTTTCATCGCACATTTAGAAAGAGCAATGGATAAAATGAAAGAAGATGTCAAAGGAATATCTGTACACAGAATGAGAATTAACAATCTGAGATTTGCAGATGACATTGTTATTATTGAAGAAGACGAATGAGAACTACAAAAAACACCGAAACTGTTAAATGAGGAACGGAAGAGATTTGGACTTGTTATGAACTTTGAAAAAACAAAGACAATGGTATTTGGTGAGAAGAACATGAAACAAAAGATACAAGTGGATGGAACTGATATAGAAAATGTAGAACAATTCACGTATTTGGGAAGTAAACTGACATATGACTTGGACTGTAAAAATGAAATAAAGATCAGGATTACAAAGGGAAGAACAAATCTGAAGGCCATGGTTAACATCTGGAAAAGTAAAGTGATCAGTCTGCAAACAAAACTAAGAGTATTGGAATCATGCATCTTCAGTGATGTACTGTACGGATCTGAAACGTGGGTAATAAATAAGGAATCAAGAAAAAGAATTTGTCATTTGAAAAAACTTGTTACAGGAAGATTCTAAGAATAGGATGGCTACAGAAAATCACCAGTGAAGAGCTCTATCAGAAGATACAACCAAATCAGAATCTAATGCAGAAGATTATAAAACGGAAGCTGTAATTATTTGGACATATCTGTAGAATGAGTGAGGACCGGAAGATAAAGACATTTATGTTTAGTATTTTGGATGGTTTAAACAGAAGAGGTGGACCATACAGAGAATGGATAGACGATATAAAAGATTGGTGTGAAATGGGTGTACAAAAACTGCACCACTGTGCACTGGACAAAGAAAGGTGGAAGAAGATAGTGAAGCAGCATCAGACATCAACGGGCAGTGAGCCCATGGTTCGTGATGGTGATGATGAACTGCAGTATCGAAGATGCCTTGGCTCTACCATATTCATACACAGTTGCACTAACTTGGGAGCATCGAATTCTTCCAATTTATACTGGCTGCAAACACATGACTCCTTCCATGGTACGATGCATCTTGCCCATGTGTGTGTGTGTGTGTGTGTGTGTGTGTCCGTTGACTTATTTCCAAGTAGTGTATAACTCAGTACACCATTCTTGAAGGAGGTTATGAAAAACGTAGTCACCTTAAATGCTACTAAAACCCAATTTTGTCTTCTTTTTCTTACAAAACGAACTCAATTTTTCTTCTGTTATCTTTCATAATGCTCAGTTTAACAGTCAAGACCAGATCTCTCTCTCTTTCTCTCTCTCTTATTTTAACACTGTCCTCTTCTTAAAGAAATTCCAAAGTAAATTGTTCTTCTGGTCCTCTTCCTAAGACAGCACTTGAAAGAAAGAAAAGTGAAGTATTTTGACATTCTCATCATTTATTACTGGTTCATAGGTCAACTCGATTGACTTCTGTTATTTAGATTTCCCCATCTTTGTCAATAACTTCTCTGTTTTACAGGCGATATACACCTGAGAAAAATCGCAACGCAGCTTTTAAAACCCATCTTCTAAACTTAGCCCCAAAAGCCTTGCTTTTTAAGGAGTTTTTAGGAAGTTGACAATTAATTAGCTTTGTATAAAATGTATTATTACTTTGCGATCATTGAAAATTAATTATAACTACCCAACAATATAACAAAGTGTAATAAAAATAAAATATTTCTATATATAATACATAACGACTGATTAATCGCAGTGATATTCATCGCTACGATTAATTAATTATATAGAAAATTACATATACAGTATATGTTATAAAAATATTATAAATAATAAAGATCTATTAAAATCCTAAAGTATCTTTCTTATAACTAAATAAATCCGATTTTATTTAGAATATGATAAGACACCATTTTATTTTATAATAGAATATTATATAATTTGAGTCTCTGGGGAAAGTGCTTTCTGGTACGGCCCGGTGAAGGGCTTTGTCGGTGAATGCTTTTCTTCGGAATATGAGCGGCTCTGCTCGGTGGTGGTGGGGGGCATCACTGAGTGGAACCAACGCTAAGTGAGACGGTCTTTCGACCACTATGGAGTGGTCTAGGGATCATCTTAAATGTCTAGAGTTGGCTTTACTTGCACATCGCCAATGAAGTTCTAACTGAGGCTCAGCTGTTGCTGTTAACCCCTGAGACGCTGAGTTTCGCTCTCTTAGGTTTGCTCCTGATGAGGGGGGGGTTGCCTGAGGGAGCATTTTGAGTCTCCGGGGAGGGTGTTCTCCGGCAAGGCCCACTGAGGGGCTGTGTCGGTGGATGCTTTTCACTGGAATATGGGCGGTTCTGCTTGGTAGTGGGGAAGCCCGTCACTGAGTGGAGCCAACTCTGAGTTGGACGGTCTTTCGGCCACTATTGAGTGGTCTAGGGATCGTCCTTATTTTTAGAGATGGCTTTACTTATACAGTAGCCAATGAAGTTCTAACTGAGGCTCGGTTATTGCTGTTACCCTCCTGCCATGATCAAAGCTTTAATAGCTCAATAAAACCTTATCCCTACACTGTCCTCTACAGATAACGGGGAGGATGAAAAGCATTCTTGCTTCGCCCCTTTAAGCCAGTCCTTATAAGGACTCGATATGTGCTGATCTTCAATATTTACTGATCTAAGTTAATATTTTACTTTATAAATCTTATTCAATTTTTAATTTCAAATTATCATCAGCAACAGATAGCAGCTTCTATTAATTTTTCAGTTTTCTATTACATGCAGTTTTATATAATTTGAACGTTCACCTTTATTTGTATTTCATTTACATTATTTTTAGTCTTCTTTATATTATTATACTATTTTAGTATTTTTTTTCTTTTTGACGCTTTTCCATTAGTGAGTGAAAAGTCAAATGACCGTTTTAAGAAGTTTCTGGGGGTTGGTCTACAGTTAAAACTGATCAATTAAGGTCTACTTTTCTCCTATTATAATCTCGCTCTGTTCACCTTTACAGAATCTGTTGACTATATCCACCTAACTCACCTTTAGTCGATGGAGACCAGATAAAGGTTCCTTACGTCACTGACGGGAATGGAATCCAGGTCTTTCCAACCAAAGGCCTTCGTCTGTACTGAATGAGCTACAGAGGCTTAAATGATAATATGCATCATAATAATCATATGTTCTGTTTAAAGTTGAAATTTACGCAAAAATTCATCCACTCTAGTAATATAACTTGCCAGTGAAAACAATATTCCTACCTGACATGCGCAGTATTGTTTAACACTATCGACATCCCTTCCATCATTTAGTTTATATATTTTCGTCAGTTTCTTGGCAAAATACAATTGCATTTTCGGGCTACTGACTTCGATAAATTAACCATATTAAAATAGACCGATGGGGATGAAAAATAAATTGCATCAGAAAAGCAGGATAATTTTTTATGATTTAAATGCATTTTTTTATCGTATAATAACTTTCATAATATCTTTGAACACGCTGGTACATGTAGACAATATAATATGAAACCTGGTTCGGAAATAATTCAACCCTTATAGAGCAGGTGGATGATTTGACGCAGTTTACGTCATCGTAAGAATGCGTCTTGACGCAGCCAGAAAAATGACTGGCTATCCTTGAGAAAGAAACGTTCAACGAATTCTTTTTTTTTCTTTTTTTCTTTTTTTTTTTTTGTGCTCCATAACCTCTTCACATTGCCAGGAGCAATAATTTTCTGAGAATATAAACTCACGTTTTGTGTGTAAAATACCACATGTACATGCACAATGCCTTTGTAAAATATTGCCTTTTACTCAGATATTTTACAAAAGATTCTCGAATAATACTAAAATAAGCGAGAACAAAAATAATAAACAATTAATAAACCAATAAGTAGTTTATTGGAAATGCTTTATATGCAAAATGTTTGATTCTTGTCGATAGAGGGAGCCACATATTATGTGTAAAATTACGTAAAATTCCATTTGTGTTGTAGTTTAATCCAGTGCATTTTCCTGTAAAATAAAACCACAACACAAATGGAATTTTAGATATTGTAGATATTGGTACAGCTTGTAGATATTGGTAGCTATCTGAATTTCTCCATTTTATATAATAATAATAATAATAATAATAATAATAATAATAATAATAATATAAAATTTTAGCAGCTACTGTCTTCTATTAATAAACAATGTGCCGCTAAGTAGCCAGATTGATTTTTTACAGGACAACCTTTGGAATAAAAGTAACAAACGTGTGTTTACAGTTTTGACCGCTAGAGTGTGTTGTTAATCGCAGGTGCAATTTTCAAGTCGGGTGACGCAGCAGTTTTCGTGTGGCAACCGTTGAAGTAAGTGTGAACTGGACAACTGACCAGTGGAAAATGGTGGAGCGATGAATCAAGGTCGTTTCCAGTCTAGTGGCAGGGTGTGGGTGTGGAGGCAGCCTTGTGAACGCGTGTTACCACAGTGTGTTGTACCCACAGTAAAGTATGGTAGTGGAAGAAAAATGGTGTGGGGTGCATTCAGCTGATTTGGAGTGGGACCACTGGTCGTTGTCCGTGGTTCCATGACGGCAGCTCAGTACCTTGATATTTTGGATAATCAGGTGCTGCCTACACTGTGGAGTTTTTATGGAACGGACCCGTGTTACTATCAAGACGACAATGCCACGTGGCACAAATCTGCAGCTGTTATGGAATGGTATGAAGAGATAGGCGTTAAACGATTACCCCCTAGCCTGGCCTGAGCAGAGTTCTGACCTCAACTCCATCGAATATCTATGGGATAAATTGGAGCAGCGATTGTGGTTCAGAGCATCACGTCCTCGATTTGTCGCTGAACTCAGTGCTGCTTTGATGGAGGAATGGGGATAAATTCTACCTGATATTAGCCGCACATTGGTGGAAAGCCTCCCTCAAACGGGTGCAGAAGGTGATCAAAGTCAAAGGTGGAGATAACGATATTAGAGTTCGCCTGCTAGTATGAATTGTAAATTGCTAAAGTGTCCCAACAATTATTGGTGGATAGTGTATGTCTTGTCATATGCATATATCCTCCCCTAGCTAAGCCAATCCCACCTTCTGGGATTACTTGATTCCAAAATGGGGATATTGAGAATCTCACAGATATTGCTGCTGGAAATTTTGCTTACTTGGAGAGTATGGTATCCATATTTTTAAGTGATAGACAACTTCTGTTGTCTGGTGAAATGCCACCGTCTTGCTTATTACTGGCCTGAAGTGGTTGTTGTCGTATTTGGTATCTAAGGAAGAAAGTTTGGACTTCTATCCATTAGCTTTTCTTTACAGCGAGTATTATATCCTTTCATACTGTTGTGATCTAAATCCTCCTTCAGTCGAGGGTACATCAGTAAAGTAGTTCCACTGATCAACCACGATATGCAAGCAAAATTGACTATAACAAATCCAGACCATCATCTTTCTACTTATTTTCGATGTCGTGTCTGAACAGTGTCCAAGTATAGCGGTATGCGGGATATATGTGCGGCATGAATTTGAGTGCTCTTTGAGTAAAAAAAAAAATGTTTACAATTCTGCCACTTACAGTTTGCATTCTGATAGTTTGGAAGCAAGTCTTCTGATATCTTCCCAACTGTGATGAAATCATAATCATGTTTTATCACGTTTACAGTTTCCTGTAGGCTTTCAGCAGAAAGACATGAGAAGAATGCTCGGAGACAAACAACTCTTCTAGTAACTCTGCTATTGCTACTGTACTCGGGGGAACGAACTGGCCTACGGAACACCGGGGATTGTCTGGTGGACCATCGTGTGAATGAGCCGAAATATCTGTCATTTATTTATTTATAAGTTTAAGGTTTAAAAAAGTGAACTTTTTTAAACCTTATCTTCAACCAAGGTATCCTATCAGAGGACTTTCTCAAATTTTTCTCAAAAGACGGCTGTGTTTTTCCCCATTGTGATCAACACTATTGGCAATTATTGACTAGCACCCTTTTTAAAAAGATTCCTAGAACAGCTGGTGACAAGTAGTTTGCATATACGCTGCGCAAGTGACTTCTATTTTCACTGTATAAAGGTTTCTATATCAACGAGATTTTCAAGCGGAATTTGTAAAACGCAGGTATAAATTGTTGAGGAAAATGAATGATCACGGTAATATAATTATAATGTTGCCAATATATTGAACATAACTGATTTTTTTTCGTTTTTTTTAAAATTTTTATTTTAGCTTAGCAGATGTCAGATTTTAGCTACGCTTTAAAAATCATTGAATGAACAAACTAATGCTGTTTTGAGAAAAAATCATTCTGATCTCAAAAGCGAATATTTCGAAAATATATTTGAAAAAAAAGTTTTTTTTCATAACTTATTACATTTCGTATTACGGATATCATATAAAATAACAAATTCATAAAAAATGTCAACTAATTTTTTAATAAAATAAAAGTATACTTTAATTTTTTTGAAATTAAACAAAAATTAAAATAATTATATATTTAATAAATATATTAAATAAAAATGTTTAAAAATATAAATTAAATAATTTTAGTTAACAAATGTAAACATTATTAAATACATCAAAAATTTCATTTAATAAATACGCTATAATAAACACACAGTGTTTTTATTATTATTACTATTATTACTATTATTACGGGCAACTCCAGGGAGTCATTGGACTCATCGAGGAAGGCCCCAAATCATATTCATCACAACTATTTGACATTCATACAGTATCTATCATACCTCGCCTTAAACTCATTCAATGTCACAGCATCCACCACAGACTCAGGGAGCGCATTCCACTCATTCACTATTCTAAAAGTAAAGAACCCAGCTCTAACACCTTTACTAACTACACTTTTGCCCAGTTTCTATGGATGTCCCCTAGTCCTCCCAAAACCAGCCCTGTTCTCAAAAATATCTTCTGAATTAATTTTATAGAAAACCTTCAGTAATTTGAATGTCTCAATCATATCTCCCCTCCTCCGCCTATCAACCAATTTTTGCAACCCACAAATCCTCAACCTGTTCTCATACGGTTCATTCCACAGACCTGCTATCATCTTGGTCACTCGCCTCTGGATCCTCTCCACCTCCTCCCCATCAAGAAGAAACCTAGGTGACCAAATCTGAGCACAGTAGTCTAGATGGGGTCTTATCAAGGCTCGATACAGAGGAACAATAACCTGCTTGTCTCTGCTTGTCATCGTATTCTTCAGCAACCAAGTGATTTGATGAGCTGTTTTGGTCACTTTTGCAATGTGTCCCCTAAATTTCAATTCCTTATCTACCAACACTCCTAAATCTCGTGCCTCATCAATTTCCTGGAGCACGGTTCCACCAATGCAGTAAACTGCCGCCAATCTTTTCACCCCAAAATGCATAACCTTACATTTTGCCACATTAAACTGACATCCATTCTCCTTAGCCCAGACCTCCAATCTATCCAAATCATCCTGCAAAATTTTGACGTCATCTGCATTCACTATTGCCCTACCCAACTTCGCATCATCCGCAAACAAATGAACTGTTCCTCTCAGATCATTTCCTATATCATTTATGAACAAATTAAACAGCAGTGGTCCAAGAACAGATCCTTGTGGCACACCACTAGTCACAGGCCGTCTTGTGGACTCTACTCCCGAGTAAACCACTCTCTGATATTTCTCCGTCAACCACCCTCCTATCCATCTCACCAACCCTATGTCCATTCCCATATGCTGCAATTTACTGTTTAAAATTCCATGTGGAATCCTGTCAAAGGCCTTGGCAAGGTCCAGTAGAATCACCGTAAACCCATTACCCTTATCCAGTTCAGCCGTCACTGTGTTATAATACGTGAGCAAGTTACTGAGGCATGACCTACCCTTCACAAAACCATGCTGTCCCCGATACAGTATCCCATTTTCTTCTATCCAATCTTGTATTTTCCTCTTGACTATTTTCTCTAAGACCTTGACAATGATTCCTGATATGCTAATCGGTCGGTAATTTACTACAGCAGTCTTGGAACCACCTTTATGCAGTGGAACTATTTTCCCCTCTTTCCACCCGCTCGGGACTAACCCAGACCCGAGACTCAAATTAAACAAAATGGTCAAGGGTACTGACAATTCTTTAGCTGCTTCTCGTACAACACGAGCTGGTATACCATCCAATCCCACAGATGTATTGACATTGAGGTTATGCAATAGACTACTCACCTCCACTTCATTAACCACAATTCCTGTATAATCTACTGGTTTATTCGTTTCTGCAATGTCACCACCTGGATGATATACTTTTGCAAAGTTCTCACTCAGTAACTCAACTATCTCAACTGATTCAGTTACCTCCCTACCATCGGCATTCTTTAAAATCAATCTGCCATGTACATTTTTCCTTTTACTTGCTACATATCTAAAAAACTGTTTAGGATTCTCTTTAGCCTGCATGGCCAATGTTCTTTCGTAATCCTTTTTTGCTTTTCTTACCACACTCGTCACCCTTCTGGCCTGTGCTTTATACCGTTCATGTGCCTGCCGGTCACCCTTCTCCTTAAATTCCCTCCATAGTTGTTTCTTTTTTTGCAACTCAAGCTTAATGGTGTTATTCATCCATTTAACCCCTACTTGATTTAATATTCGGACTCTAGGTATACAGTCAGCCATTGCTTCATGCAAGCACTTCTTAACTACCTCCCATGCACTATCAACTTCTAGTCCTTGCAGTTGTACATGCCATGGCACTGAACCAATCAAACTCCTAAGCTTGTCATACTTTCCAGCCCGATAATTCCACATGTACCCTGTCTTAATTGAAAATTCTACACCTTTAGCCACCTCCCAAGTTAAGACCCTATGATCACTCTCACCGATTGGTGGCAATGTGGTCATATTTGTTACAGCCAAATCCTCAGATGTAATTACTAGGTCAAGCACTCTCTGACCCCTAGTATTTTCCATTACATGCTGTCGCAGATAGTTATCCCTTAATAACCGCATAAAATCCAGTTCCTTCCTCCCGTGTGTCCTCTCCTCATTCCAATCAATGCGACCATAGTTGAAATCTCCCATAATAATCACCCTCCTTCCACCCATTTCTTCTATTTGCTTGTGCATACTGTCACCACCATCTTTTCCATCACCTGGTCTATAGCAGCACCCAATTGTATATTTAGTTCTGCTAGCCACAATCTCACACCAAATGGCCTCAAATGTGCTCTTTTCTCTATCCTGCAATTCAACTTCTATTCTCCTTGGCTGGAGCTCATCAGCTATCATCAACAATACTCCTCCCCCCATTTATTCTCTCTGTCATTCACTATACCCATCACATTCAATCCCACTAGTTATATCATCTACAGTTAGTCATGTTTCACTAATACCTATAACCTGTGGTCTGGAAGTGCCAACCATGGCCAAAAACTCTTCCTTCTTGTTCCTAATACTCCTAGTATTAGTGTACATGAATTTAAGACCCCCATTAGCCCCAACCCTACCTTGATGCCTTATATTAACTATCCTACTCAGATTTGTTGTCCTTATTTGCTCTGGCATATTATATTCATTCTTACATTCAACTGCCTCCATAAGGACTGTATCTCTACCCCCCCCCCCTTAACAAATCTAGTTTCCCTGAATTTGCACATCCACTACATTCAGCAACACTTTCTCAAGTCTTCTTACACCATAACCATTCAAATGCAAGCCATCCATCTTATATAGATCCTTTCGCCCATCAAACTCACTCCACACATCCACAAATTCCACACCACTCGTCATACATAACCCACGCATAAAGTCATTTGCAATGTTAGCCCTCCTTTTAAACATTTCACTGTCATACCGTGGCAAAAGACTAATCATTCTAACTCTCTCACTCTTTTCTTTTGCTACCTCAAACAATTCATTCAGGTCTTCTATCATTTCCATTTTATCTCCTTTCAAATCATTCGTACCTGCCACAACAATCATTTCTTTCACCCTTTCCTTTTGCTCTCTAATAGACGCAGTTACATCCTTTAAGGTCGCACCAGGTTGGTACGGTTTTGTCAAATCCTCTACTAACACACCTCGTACTAACGAGTCTCCATACTGCACTCTATCCTTCATTTTGTTCATGTTCACATTCATACGTCTATTTTTCCTGTCATACCTTTTATTATTGGTTGGTTCATTCAGTCTACTTTTGTTCATGCACTCTAGCTGCTGTTTTGCTCTTTCTATCGCACTATTCAACAACGCGATCTCACTCAATGCATCTATCTCATCTTTTTTGTTCTCTGAGAAACCATTTATACTATCATTCACACTTTCTACATTCACACTCTCACAATTTTCATGTATAACCTTGCCGTTTCTTGTCATATCCCTGTTTCCTTCATTCTGAAGGTTGACAAAAATATCACACTCACGATCCGAAATACACTTCAATTCTGCATTCTCCCTACATTTTCTACACACATTCAATCCTTTATTATAATCTAACCACACTCCGACCGCACTCCGCAAAGCGTACATTTCACAGCTAGTACACTGACTCATTTCTTTTATGCTACCGTTCTTTGATAACGATGGCGAACCTTCATTACTGGCCGCCATTTTCCTTCGCACAGGTGCCATTACTTATCTGTGACGTGTTTTGTCAAATTATACCCTAATCTTTAATAATTATTCAATTAATAAATAAGAGGAAAAAAAGTACAAACATCAGAACATTTAAGTACTAAATATTATTAAATAAAATGAAATATAACTAAATACAGTAACTTAGCTTCGTTTTGTCTTCCACCGTTACGCGTTCGATTCCGACGTTACCAAAATATATTATATCACGACAGCAACTAACTTCCAAAAAACAACCACTGAAGTACACTCGTATTCAGAGAAACAATTTAGCACTCAAAAACGTAGAAAAACGGGGAAAAAAGCGGACTATTCACCGATTAAAAATCACTTTCTTCTGCACAGCTCAAATTCACCGCCACGTGCTACGGCGACGCTAGCGCCATTATAGCATGGGAATACCCCGTGTGATGGTCGAGATGAGAATAGCCCCAATTTAGCCCATGCATGTCGTACGAGGCGACAAAAATGGGTACCCAGTGTGGGTAATGGATGGCAATGCTGTAGCCAATGAAGTTTTAACTGAGGCTCTGCTATTGCTGTTACCCTCCTGCCATGATCAGAGCTTATAGCCCTATATTATCCCATTCATATTACCCATTCAAACATTTTCTTCAACAGATAACGGGGAATATGAAAAGTATTCTTGTTTCACCCATCTAGCCAAAAAAAAAAAAAAAAAAATTATAGAATATGGCCCGGATAAGAATAGCTCCGCTGTAGCCAATGAAGTTTTAACTGAGGATCGGCTATTGCTGTTACCTTTGCCAAAATCAGAGCTTATAGCTCAATAATACTCCATCCATACATTTTTTTCTATAGATAATGGGGAATATGAAAAGCATTCTTGCTTCACCCATCTAGCCAAAAAAAAAAAAAAAAAAAAATTCATCGGAGTATGATTATGGACGCCCCATGGTTTATCGGAAATTCCCAGATCGACAGAGAAGTCAACATTCCTTTCTTTCTTTCTCCATGATCTAGAGGAAATATTCTGCACCAAGACACGTAATCATAACTATGGCCTTTAAAGGACAAGATCCAGCAAGAACTAAAATAGTAATAGATAACAAGATCTCAGAACAGGTGAATTCATTTCACTACTTAGGATGTATGATCACATATGAAAATGAAAACGATATAAACGTAAAAATTTCAAAATATTTAAAAATAACAGGTGTAATTAACTCTATATTTAAACCAAACCTAGTTCAAAAACAAACCAGGCTAAAAGTATACAATACATTAGCCCTACCAGTCTTAATGTATGGAAGCGAAATCTGGACAGTGAAACAAAAAGACAAACAAAGATTAACAACAGCAGAAATGAAGTTTATGAGAAAAACTGCAAAGTATACCCTATTTGATCACAAAAGAAATGAAGAAATTATGAAAGAATTAGACCAAGAACCAGTAATAGAAAAAAATATATATATATAAACAAATGGATGGAACACGTTCAAAGAATGTAAACAGAAAGATTACCAAAAACAAGCCTTAAAGTACAAGCCATTAGGAAAAAGAAAACCAGGACGTTCCTCTTAAACGATTCAACGATGACTTCTAAGGCCGGAACAGGCCATGCTAGGGGTAAATCCTTGATTCGCATGATGATGATGATGATGCTTCACCCATCCTGTGAGTAACTTTCTGCTACTCAGTCCGAGAGTGTGAATTGGGCTTGAAGTGAAGAGGGCAGGGAGTGATTGATGGACGGAGATTGAGAGAGTGAATGAATAAACGCGCACTGTTTTCATTTTCAGAGGTGTTTACTGTTTCTCATATTGCACTGGCTTCGACCCAAATCGAAAACCTACTTTCTCCCCCACTGCACGAAAAGTGCATGAGGTTAAATGGCTGTGTAGGCCCCACCCGCAACGAAGACCAGTGATGGATACAACTGGTCTTCGTTGCGGAGACCAGTGTTGGATACTAGATTTCTTAGGGAGGTAGGAATTTGGAATCGAGGCCAAGTGAGAACACGACGACACTCCCTCCCCAACTCTAGATGTTTTTAGATATACATTGTTTGCTAGTAGACTCTCAAATGTGTCTGCAGGATTTTACTGGTAGATCTTCTGATCTATGGGATTTGCTAATGGGCGCTCAAGCCTACAAGATTACTTGTGAATCAGCCCGCTATACTCCCGGGGATGAAAATATCTCCATCCAGCCGGCACTGCTCGATTAGGCATGGAGAACATTAATGACATCATCCAGAACTCAGAATTCAAGCGCTTGACCTGTTTAAGAGACTGTTGAAAAAGTTCAAGTCAGAGTGGCCTATCTTTTTAAACTTATATGCTCAGACAAATGACCCCGAAGGTGAAGAAGAGGACACAGAGAGGGGGGGAATCACAACTTCCCCCACCTCATGAGAATTTCCGACAGAATTACTTCCAGAGAAACACACAAATAAAAGGCGTAGGACGGTAGAGGATCACGTGGAGGAGGACTCTCCAACGCAAGATGTCCCGATTAACAAGGTAAGGGTCCCAACAGTTAGTTTACGGAACAAGAAGAAGTAGACCTCAGTCTCACAAATCCTCAGGGAATATAATACTCTTACTCCTGGGCCAAAAACATGGAGGAAGGGGTGAAAATCCAACCTGCGTCGGTCACAGACTATCGATAGATATTTATGTCCCGGTGAATCTGGGCATTCCTGATGAACCACGGGGCATCCAGTATCATTCGCAGGCACTTGTTTTGTAGTCTTTGTAGCTTGAGGATGTTTGTCTTGGAGGTATGGCTCCAGGCTGGGGAGGAGTATATAATTGTGGGACGGATCACTGTCTTATAGAGTAGAATTTTGTTTCTTGAGCTTAGTTTGCTGTGTCTGTTGATCAAGGAGTATAGCTGGGCGATAACTTTTGAAGCTTTGGTGCTCTTGATGTGGCTGTTGAAGCATAATTGTTTATCGAGAAGTATTCCGAGGTATTTTGCTTCAGTTTTGCCACGGAATTTTAGAGTTGAACAGGGTGATGTCTCCTTTGGGGGATGCTCGTCTTCTTGTGAAGAGTATCGTTGTGCTTTTCTGGGGGTTTAATTGTAGTCGCCAGTCTGTAAACCATTTTTCTAAATTCAGGATGGTGTCTTGTAGTTTTTGGGTTACGAGTTGTGGTTGGCGGGATCTAGCTCGTATAGCCGTATCATCTGCATAAAGGGCGATGGTGGATGTGAGAGGATTTTGAGGGATGTCTGTCATATAGATGTTGAACATGATCGGGGCTAGCAGTGATCCTTGAGGAACTCCAGCGAGGATTTTCCTTTGGGTTGACATTGTTCCATTGATTTTGACTTGCATCCTCCTGTTTGAGAGGTATGATTTAATTAGGTGTATTATGTTTAGTGGAAGGTTTGCGATGATACGTTTGTAGAGGAGGCCTTGGTGCCAGATCTTATCGAAGGCCTTTGAGATGTCTAGGAAGATGGCTCCAGTGTGTTGATTCCAATTAAATCCTGTGGTGATGTATTCTACCAGTACATGGATCTGTTGGGTGGTGCTGTGATTTTGACAGAAGCCAAATTGTTCTTGTGGAATGATATTTAGTTGGTTTACATGATCTTGGAGTCTGATCAGGATGATTTTCTCTGCCATCTTCCTTAAGTTGGATAGCAGGCTGATGGGATGGTAATTTTCAGGTTGGTGTGGGTCTGCCTGGTTTGTAAATTGGGATGATGGCAGCTATTTTCCATGACTGGGGGAAGTGCTACCATTTGAGGATGGAGTGGGAGTGTATGATGTTTGCCAGATGTGCTATGGCTTTGCGTGTTAGTGCCTTGATGACTTTGTTAGTGATGACGTCGGAACTTGGGGCTTTTTGATGATGCCAATTATTTCGGTAGGTGAGGTAGGCATTATAGGGCTTCGATTTTCATCAGGACGATTTACTGTGAACCTGACTTTTGCGATGGATCTTGTATACATGACTGATGTTTAGGTTCTCACATGCAGGACTGCATTGTTTCTCTAGGTTTCTTGCTATGGCTTCGGCTTTGTCAGCATCTGTGTATGCAAGGTGCTGTTCTGCTTGGAGAGGGGGGGGGAGGGATTTGCGCTTGTTCCTGATGTTATTTAGGAATTTCCATATGGAATGATTTGCTGTGGAGATGGAGATGAGCTTGTTGTCCCATCGTTGATTCCTGTGGTTCCGGAGAGCTTCTCAGACTGATTTGTTTAATCTGTTGAGGGCTGTTTTGTCCTGGGGAGCACGTGTGTTGTGATATCTTTTTCTTTGTTTTTTTTCCCTTATTAAGTCCATGATTTCTTCCGGGAGACGGTTTTGTTTGTGGGTAATCGTGGGTACTGTGACTGCTGTTATGGCTTTATTGATTTGATTGGCGAGGTTCTTTATTGCCGTGTCTATATCTTCCTTGGCTTTAATATGGGGAACCGGACCAATGTGTTCTGGTAGCACTTTCCTAAGTTTCTCCCAGACCACGGAGGTTTGGGGGGAGGGAGGTGACTGGTCTTTGTTCCCTAAGTAAAGTAGGATTGGGCTGTGGTCTGATGATAATTCGTTCAGTGCTTGAATTCTCTACAGGTATTTGATGTTGTGTAGGATGACGATGTCTAGGATGTCGGCTGTGCCAGTTGGGCTGTGGTGGATTGGTTCGGTGGGTCCTGTCACGGCAGCGTTGTTTAATCCAGTGTAGCTGAAGAGGATACAGCCATTTTTATTTGTGGTTCTGCTGTTCCAGGAGGGATGTTTGGAGTATAAGTCCCCAGCGATGATGATGGATTCATTTATGCCAAGTACAGCATCCGAGTCAGAAAATAGCAAGGTCTTAGCGGGGGAGTTGTAGGCGGCGTAGAGTTTAAGTCTTTCAGTTGAGTTTGTGTGGACTTCGACACCGATGAGTTCTAGGTTGGAGGTTGGGGGGGTTGAGTATTCCATTCTGCCTGATGCAGTTTCTGATAAATATGGCTGCACCACCACCACCTCTGTAGTCCAGTCGGTCATTTCTATACAGTGTGTAGCCTCTCAGTTTTGGATTGTCTCCAGGTCATAGATGAGTTTCATTAATTAGGATGATGTCAGAGTTGTATCTGTGAGAGAATTCTTGAAGCTCCAGTGTCTTGTTTTTTAGGCCATTAGAGTTCCAAGCAGCGATCTGTAGTGAGTCTGGGAGTAATCTAGTTTTGTTCATTAACAAGCATTGATAAGATGGTTTGAGTTTCTTTTAGAAATCTTTTTGTGGAGTTTGGTGAAGGGTTTGATTTTCTGAAGCATGTTTGCCAATGAGGCTGTGGTGACTGTTTTCATGTTTGGAAGAATTTGGTCCTGCTGGATATTTTTGGATGGGCGGGCTACTTCGGCGTATGTCTTGCTTCGACGGGGGTTTCCAGACTGTTGGTATTTTCCATTTGTGAGAGCTGGTGTTTTGTTGTGTTTTGTTGGGTGCCAGGCAACTGGGAGAGCCGTCGACTCTGGTGCCTGTGGGCAGGGTTGAGAGATCTGTTTCCTTTGTTGTCTGTTTTGTTCTTAGGGTAATGACTGCAGCCTCTGTAGTTTTCCGAGCGAGGGCCCTCGTATTTCGCCGGTGAGGCCCTGGGTTTTGAGCAGGTTGCTGTGGGGTGGTTTTTCCCACATTTGAGGCATTTGTAATCTGCTCTGCAGAGTTTCTGTGCGTGTCCATACTTCTGACGTCTGTGGCACTGGCCCGAAGATGCTCTTTTCCTTAGTGGTTCAGTTGCGATTTTCAGACCACAGATCGTTGTTATGTTGTAAACGTCCTTGTGTGTGTTAGGTATCTCTACGAGTACTAGGGGCATTGGACTCTTGTCGGCCTGTAACATTTTGCTGACCTTGGCAGGTGGGAGATCGTGGAGGCAGAGGTATTCAGTTATTTCATCTGCGCAGATGTTTTCTGTTACTCCCCTGAGTACAACTTTTAGGTTTTTCTCTGATTTCAGAAAGTAAATATGACATTTAATATCCAACTCATCCATGGTTTTTGTGAGGTGTCTGTAGTCGCTTACAGTGGCAGGCTGGATTTTAACTCCGTCGTATACGTTTTGGCCCATGAATATGCAATTTGGTTGTTTTGCATAAGAGGCCTGAGGGCCGTCCATCGTTCTTTTTCTGGTAGTGCAATTGGCGAGACTTTTTCATTGATGGGCGTGGGGAGGTCAGTGTTGGGGGAATCTTCTTCCATTCCCTCGTTTATCCGAGTCTCTGCTGTTTTACAGTTTTTTCCAGCATGAGTTTCTGTATGGTCTGTGGGAGCAGAGATTATCAGGTTCATCTTCCCTTGGTGTTGAGTTGTCCCCTTCTATGTAGTCATCTGTCGCTGAATATAGGTTTAGAAACCCTGGCAACTCTACCTCAAATATCTTCAACAGTTTTTTGAGGGGGTCGAGGGCCAGCATCTTATCCAGAAATTGGACAAAGTCGTCGGGACTTAAACTGTTCATGTTTAAAAGTATTCCGATATTCTTACCTGAGAAATATATATATATATATATATATTCAAATATATATACAGGGTGTCCCAAAATTCACGCAAGATTTAAATTTAGCGCCATTTGTGCGGTAAAGTGTTGCTAGCTAGTAAAAAAAGACAGCGTGACAGCTGACAGTTCAGGGTTATTAAAAACGACCACACACAGTGAAGAGAGTTCGTTGAATGGATTATGGAACAACAACAAGTGGATGCTTATTTCTCGAACAAAATCATCTTCAGCGATGGGGCTCATTTTCATCTTGATGGCTTCGTTAATCGACAAAATTGTCACATTTGGGGTTCAGAAAATACACGAGTGATTGTTGAGAAACAAATGCATCCATAACGTGTCACTGTTTGGTGCGGATTTTGGGCTGGAGGCATCATCGGTCTATTCTTCTTCGAAAATGCGGCTGGTCAGGCAATAACAGTTAATGGTGCTCGCTATCGCGACATGAAAATCCAGTTTTTTGTGCCTAAATTGCAAGATATGGATGTGGACGACATGTGGTTTCAACAAGACGGTGCCACATGCCATACAGCCCGAGAAACAATTCAATTATTGCATGAGTCATTTCCTGGTCGTGTAATTTCCCGTTTTGGTGATCAGAATTGGCCGCCCAGATCATGTGACTTAACGCCGTTGTACTTTTTTTTCTTTGTGGTTTTTTGAAGTCGAAGGTTTATGCCACCAAGCCCACGACCACCCACACCTTGAAGGAGGAAATTGAGCGCTGTATCAACGAAATTCAGCCACATTTATGCAAAACGGTCATGGAAAATTTCGACAAAAGAGTGCGTATGTGCCAGCAAAGCCGTGGAGGCCATTTACCCGGTATGCTATTACATGCATAACCCTATACTGTATACTTTATGAATCAATAAGAAATTACAATTTTTAATTACAAACCTGTGTTTTCTATCAAAATTACTTCTTGCGTGAATTTTGGGACACCCTGTATATATATATATATATATATTCAGTAGTCCTTATAAGGACTGGCTTAAAGGGGCAAAGCAAGAAAGCTTTTCATCTTCCCCGTTATCCATAGAGGACAGTTTAGGAATAAGGTGTTATTGAGTTATTAAAGCTCTGATCATGGCAAGAGGGTAACAGCAATAGCCGAGCCTCAGTTAGAACTTTATTGGCTACAGCATTGCCATCCATTACCCTCCAAAGGTATTAATCACCGCATCTCACGGTCGATTGATATGAACCTTCCAGCATTCAGTACAGCGCATTTGCATATAATTACATTCAGTACCGCGCATATGCATATAATTATGCATAATTTATTTTAGAGATTTGCATATAATTTCATTCAGTACAGTGCATATGCATATATATGAACCTTCCAGCATTCAATACAGCGCATATGCATATAATTAGGATAACCAAGTAATTTTATAAACTTGGTTATTTTAACTCCTAATCTCAAGTATGCAAACAATTAAGGTTGCGCCTGAAACAAAGTTCAAGTCTAAAGATGGTGCAACACCAGGACAACTCATTGTAAAGGTGGGTAAAGCTCTGATCACTATTCTTTGTATTTTTCCATAATGTAAAGCACATCTCACTAGAAGATGTATACTGCAATGCATTATGGGTGGGGTCACTACCCAGACTGGTTTCAAACTTTTTTGAGGTTCTCTTGGTTATCCTAATATACAATATCCACAAGTTAAAAAATTTATTACATCTATATCTCCTCCAGAGATTTTTATTAAAAATAAAAACGCCTTGTTGCAAATTCTATAGGTAAAGATGATAAGGCTCCGTATTACTATAACCTTGATATTTAGGGTATAGCTACTCACTGAGGAGACCTCAAAAAAGGTTGAAACCGGTCTGGATGGTAACCCCACCATAATGCATTGCAGTATACATCTTCTAGCGAGATGTGCTTTACATTATGGGAAAATACTAAGAATAGTGATCAGAGCTTTACCCACCTTTACAATGAGCTGCTCTGGTGTTGCACCATCTTGAACTTTGTTTCAGGTGCAAACTTAATTGTTTGCATACTTGTGATTAGGAGTTAAAATAACCAAGTTTATAAAATTATTCGTTATCCTAATATACAATATCCTCAAGTTAAAAAATTTATTACATACATATAATTATATATATGAACCTTCCAGCATTCAGTCCTTATCCTTATAAGGACTGGCTTAAAGGGGCGAAGCAAGAATGCTTTTCATCTTCGCCGTTATCTGTAGAGGACAGTGTAGGGATAAGGTGTTATTGAGCTATTAATTAAAGCTCTGATCATGGCAGGAGGGTAACAGCAATAGCCGAGCCTCAGTTAGAACTTCATTGGCTACAGCATTGCCATCCATTACCCTCCAAGGGTTTTTTGAACTTCGTACCTCTCCCCAGCATTCAGTAGTTCTTAAAAAAACTGGGCGATGGACTGAGTCCTTGACTCTTTATCCCGATATCTGAATGAAGAAAATCTGTGTAGATGGGGTGTTATTGAGCTAAATTGAACTAAAAAGCTCTAGTCATGGCTGGGTAACGGCAATATCGGAGCCTCAGTTAAAACTTCATTGGCTGCAGCATTGCCATTTATTATTACCGTGGAAGTCCTAAAAAGGACTTTCTTCTTTCCCCAGCATTCAGTACAGCGCATACTCTTTAAGTTCTTAAAAGAACTGGGCGATGGACTGAGTCCTCGACTCTTTATCCCGTCATCTGAATGAATTAAATCTGTGTGGATGGAGTGTTGTTGAGCTAAAAAGCTGTAGTCATGGCCGGGTAGCGGCAATAGCCGAGCCTCAGTTAAAACTTCATTTGCTACAGCATTGCCATTTGTTACCCTGGAAGTCCTAAAAAGGACTGTAGTACAGCGCATATAGTCCTTATAAGGACTGGCTTAAAGGGGCGAAGCAAGAATGCTTTTCATATTCCCCGTTATCTGTAGAGGACAGTGTAGGGATAAGGTATTATTGAGCTATTAATTAAAGCTCTGATCATGGCAGGAGGGTAACAGAAATAGCCGAGCCTCGGTTAGAACTTCATTGGCTACAGCATTGCTATCCATTACCCTCCAAGGGTATTGGATTGAAAATCAATCACCGCATCTCACGGTCGATTGATTCCTTCCTCCAGTACAGCGCATTGTCCTTATAAGGATAAGGACTGGCTTAAAGGGGCGAAGCAAGAATGCTTTTTCATCTTCCCCGTTATCTGTAGAGGACAGTGTAGGGATAAGGTGTAATTATTAGGCTATTAAAGCTCTGATCATGGCAGGAGGGTAACAGCAATAGCGGAGCCTCAGTTAGAACTTCATTGGCTACAGCATTGCCATCCGTTACCCTCCAAGGGTATTGGATTGAATGAATCAATCACCGCATCTCACGGTCGATTGATTCCTTCCTATATCAGTACATCTGTACAGCGCATACAGCGCATATGCATATAATTATATTTAATTTATTTGAGAGATAATAAAGTGTGTATTATTAAAAAATTAAAAAATTTTAAGTATTTTTTTATAATAAATAAATAATTTTTTATTTTTAATTATTAAATTAAATGTTTATATTTATATAATTATCGCATTAAATATTGCAATAATAAATTAAATTAATCCAAATAAAAATAGCATGATTTAAACCATACTGACTTAATTTTCTGTTCTACTAACATAGTTGAAAAACAATTGCCTTTAGTAATGTTCGAGTTTTCATGTATTAATATCAGATAACAAATAAATGTCTACTCATTGAATTAGTACTCTATAAACTTACAGGTATTACATTATTATAAATCCTTCATTTATTCTATTTAAAGATGTAATACACAAATCGCAGTTATTATAAAAGCAAAAATTTATCTACTCCAGAAATACAACTCGTCAGTTGAAAACAATATTCGTAGGTGTTGACATGCGCAATATTGATTAAAACAAACCACGTGACTGCTGTTATTTAAGTTGCATATACTTCTGGCACGATTTGGGAAATACAAATATAGTTTCTAGCTCTTGACATTGAAAAAATAAACGTATTAATATAAGAATGGTGGTGAAAAATAATCTCTATGAAAAACAAAGTAATTTTTTCATGATTTAATGTATTCTGTTTTATCATTTATAATATTTTTCATTTAGTTTTGAACACGCCTCTATAAATAGGCAGTATAATACGAAACCTGATTCAGCAATAATGCTAGCGTGATAGAGCAGGTGGATGATTTGATTACTGCTATCCTTGAGAATAAGAAATGCACGGAATTATAATTCCCCCCCCCTTCTTTTTATTAGTACCTGTTTTCTTTCTTCGGATGCCTTGTTTTCCATAACCTGTTCACATTGCCAGAAGCAATAATTTTCTAACAATATACAGTCAGTTTTCGCATATAAAATAACATAAGCACATGCGCAATGCCTTTGTTAAATACTGCCTTTTACTCAGATGTTTTACAGAAGATTCTTGTGTAATTGTAAAATAATCCAGAATAAAAATAACAAACGATTAATACTTATTGAGTAACCAATAAGCAGTTTATTAGAATTCTTTTATGCTCATAATGTTAGATTGTTGTCAATAGAGGGCAGCACATATTATGCGTATATTTACATATAAGATGCGATATATTCAGCAAATTTCATTTGCTTTGTAGTCTAATCGGGACGCTTATCCTCCTGTAAAATAAAACAAAATAAAAAGTAGAAATAAATAAATAAAATGACAAATAATAAATAACATTCTACTTCCATGTAAGGATGAAAACAGTTACAATGATTTCATATTTCACATAATTCATACCTGTGTAACTAACATAAATGAAGCATTTATTTTCGTCAGTGATGTAAACGAAATTCCCATGGGGCTTGCGATTTGCAGGCACGGCATGGGTAACCAGCGGTCCCAGAGCTAAGTATGATCTATTTCAAAGCTTTTGTTCATACTTTTCTCTACCTCTTCCACTTCCTGCTTCTACCCTCATACTGACATTCTTCCTAATGAGGATTCTTTACTTAAAAATTTCTGTTTGTCTCTTTTCTTGCTTACTAACCCCATGGGGGGGGAGTACTCCATTCTCCCTGAAACTATTAGAGTAATCGAGGGCTAGGGGTGTTTCCTCCTCTTTCAACTAACCACTAATAATTATAGTAGTGGGCAGCAGCGCTACTTGTATTAACCCCCTGTAGCATACATGTTACAATACTGATGTGGAAGGCAAGGGGAAACCACCACATTACATTCTCAACTAAAAGCAGCAATGGAAGTTAAAAATGAAGTCAAGATCGACGATGGAGCCTTCACTGAAGAAGTCATGCCTAGCAAGAGAAGTAACCAGGCTTCTCAGGTCGACAGCCAACGAAAATCTGGTACTTATTCAAAAATGAAGACAAGAATTAAGCTGAATATTGGAACATGGAATGCTAGAACATCGCTAGAACCAGGTAAAATAGAAAATGTGAAAAAAGAAATGGAAAGACTTGAAATAGACATTCTGGGCATTAGTGAGATGAGATGGGAGGGACAAGATGATTTCTGGAGTGGCGAATTTGGGATAATATATTCAGGACAAAAGAAGGGCGAGTCAGGTGTTGCAATAATGCTTCATAAAAAAAGTTGGAAAGTTAATCACTACAATAATTAACCATAGTGATAGAATCATGGCGATAAGCACTCAAAATGAACCAGTAAACCTCAATGTTATAATGGTCTACATGCCAACATCACAACATAGCGATGAAGAAATAGAAGAAATTTATGAACAAATAGAAGAAATCTGGAGCAGCTTTAAAGACAGAGACAATACAATAATAATGGGAGATTGGAATGCTACAGTGGGAGAAGAGAACAATGATAATATTTCAGGAAAATTTGGTATTGGACGTAGGAATGAAAGAGGAAAGCAATTAATAGAATTTTGTACGCAAAAACAGTTAGTTATAGCAAATACACTATTTCAAGTTCCAAAAAGAAGATACATCTGGAAAGCGCCTGGGGATTCAAATAGATATCAAATAGATTATATATTGGTCAAGAAAAGATACAGAAACCAAATACAAAATTGCAAAAGCTATCCAAGTGCCGACATTAGTAGTGACCATAACTTTGTCTTAATAAAAACAGAACTGAAACATAGGAAACAAATCCAAAGATACAAACCAATAAGATGGAACCTTGAAAAGTTAAAGAGTAAAGAAGTAAAGAAAGGATACCAAGAGGCAACTGATCATAACATTTCAGAAAGCATAAATAGTCAGAATAATATTGAAAACCAATGGAATATGATTAAAGAGTTAATTACAAATTCTTCAAATCAATTATTGAAAAATACAGAAAAAGAAAAAAAAAACACTGGATAACGGATGAAATACTTTGCCTTATGGATGAAAGAAGAAAATATAAAAAAGCCGTTAAAGAAGAAGATGTGGGGAAATACAAATATCTTAAAAATCAAATTACAAGAAAATGTAGACAAGCCAAAAAAGAATACCTAGAAGAACAGTGTAATAACATAGATGGATTATTTAAAAAAGAATACATAGAGAAAGCCTATAAAGAAATTAACAAACTGACTTTCAAATTTAATAAGAACAGCAAAAACAATGCCATCAAAGATGAAAATGGAAAATTACTAATAGAATCTGAGGATACATTAATGGAATGGAAGAATTATCTTGAAAATCTCTATAATGGCGACGAACTTGATGTTGATATCAGCATAGAAAATCAAAATGAAGATAATTTAGGACCCCCCCAATAAGGCGAGAAGAATTTGATAAAGCACTGTCTGAAATGAGTAAGGGAAAACGTCCAGCTGTGGAGAATATTCCTATAGAACTGCTATAAAATCTAGGTGATGAGACAAAAACCTTACTCTATCCATTAATAGCCCAAATCTATGATTGAATAGAAATACCAAAGGGGTTTATGAAATCAACCACAATACCAATACCAAAAAAGAATAATGCAAACAAATGCAGCCAGTTTGGAACAAGAGCTTTAATCCCACATGTTAGCAAAATTCTGCAAAATATTATTCAAAATAGAATTTACTCAAAAATGGATTGTCCATTGGATGAACACCAATTTGGATTCAGAAAGAATAAAGAAACAAGAAAGACAATACTCTGTTTAAGAACAACAATAGAGAGAAGATTAGACCTTGGTCAAATTACTTACATTTGCTTCCTTGATTTAGAGAAAGCGTTTGATAAAGTAAACTAGCAAATACTTCTAAATTGTCTAACTAATATCGGTATAGATTTGAGGGATAGGAAAATAATTTATCAAATTTACAAAAATCAAAATGGACGGATTAAAATCAATGATAAGGAGAAAATAATAAATATAAGGAGTGGAGTAAGACAAGGATGTATACTTTCACCACTTTTATTTAATTTATATATTGAAAAGGCCATTCAGGAAACTAAAGATAAAATAAATGGTGGCATAAAAATAAATGGTGAGCACGTCATGTGTATAAGATTTGCTGATGACATAGCCCTTGTAGCAGAAAACAGAAGAACGTTAAAAACAATGCTAGAATTACTAAATAATAACCTTGAAAAATATAAAATGAAAATCAATACAGATAAGACTAAAATCATTGTTACAGGCAAAATCCTTATCAATATAGAGCATATAGACATCAGCGCAACGGGAAACAAATAAGACAAGTGAAAAGCTTTAAATATTTAGGAAGCCTAATAACAGAAGATGGCAGAACAAAGGAAGACATAAGATCAAGAATAAACAATGCAAAAGCCCAATTCTCTAAGATGAAAAGAATTTTAACAGGAAACCTCAACCTACAATTGAAAAAAAAAATTAGTAAAGACATTGATATGGAGCATTGCACTGTATGGATGTGAAACCTGGATTCTAGGCAGAGAAGATGTAAGAAGATCGAAGGCTTTTGAAATGTGGTGCTGGCGCCGCATGAACAAAATAATATGGACAGGGAAAAAAAATCAAACGAACAAGTCCTGAGAACTGTAATTAAATCGATCAAAATTAGAAGGGATGGGTGGTTTGGACATATACTTCGACATGATGGACTTGTGAAAAGAATAACTGAAGGCAAAATAGAGGGGGAAAAGAAGAAGAGGCAGACCAAGGAAAAGCTTTCCTGACCAAGTCAAAGACAGCACGGGTTTGAGAAATTACCAGGAGGTTAAGAAGAAAGCAAATGACAGAGCGGAATGGAGGAAATTGCTGCTCAGCTACCAGTCTCAAGAGTGATGCAACTGATGAAAAAATGTAAACGAAAAATTTGGAATAATTTTCTCAAACGAAAAAGGTAGAAAAAAATATTACTGAAGATAGGATGAAGAGGAACCCGTCAAATGTTTTGGTCGTCTATCCACCCCATTAAAAGTTTCCATTTTGGCAATGAGACTATCTCATGTTTACTGCTGAGTATTAACTTTTGTAGTATATTTCACTTCACTCAAACATTATTTTTGTTTTGTTTTGTTTTTAATAACTGTAACAACAATAGTTAAAGGTAAATTTAGTGTGCTTGCAATCTCACTGTTGAATAACGTCATCGTCACTAAATTTATTATTATTATTATTATTATCATTATTATTATTATTATTATGAAATCCCCCATGGAGTCAAAGATTAATCTTGGGAGGTCCACTGTTATACACAGTTTATCACGCCGCGCCTTAAATATGTTCACTGTCTTACGACACTCCCGGGCAATGCATTCCAATCACTCATCACTCTCTCTACAGCTTCCAGGGATGAGCTTCTGTTCTCTTCCTATCTTCTTCGCACATTCTGTGCAAAACCTCCCCGACATTAATCTGGTAATAACCTCGTAACAACTTATATGTTTCGATCATATCCCCAGGGCAGGCCCTAGGAATTTATTCCTCCCCTTGCAATAGCATACTTTGCCGCCCCTTCCTCCCTAAAAAAATTCTTTTAATGACGTCTTAAAAGCCATGATGTTTTCTTGGCTTCTACATGTCTAATCGTAAATTTTAAATAGTAGGATTTAGCTAATGAAAATGCATAAGTTAATGAAAAATGATCATAAACTATGGTCATTTTTTTTTTTTTTTTTTTTTACAGAAAGAGAGAGACAATTGACCCTTTAACGATGTAATTTTGTTCTGAAAATGTGCATCTGCATAGGTAATGAAAATCAAGTATACGAGTACGTCAAACGCAGAGTAAATGCACCTGCTTAAATTATAATTAAACTATAACAAAACGGCCATTATTAAAAGTTAGTTTATTTGAAAATCAATGTTTTTATTGCTCCAAAATTCATTAATATCACAAATACTATCAACACAACCAAAAAATATTGTTTTTATAATGTGTTACTATTAACGTACATATATGTAATGCTCATCATGTCATGTACAATGAAGAACTGATAAATCAGTTCTTCTAAAAACCGAGCCATTATAGGCTCAGTTTTTAGAAGAACACAGGAATGAAACCAACAAAGTGCTCATGGATATTAATATCACCTGGATCCATATTTAAAAAAATCTTACAATTAGTGTGTCCGCGCGGTTAGCCGAGTGGCTATGCGCTTCGCAACCATATGCCTGCGGAAATGAGTGTCCAGGGTTCGATTCCCTTCGCCGACGTGAGTAGTTTAAGGATCTTTCTCCTTAAGTGAAAGATCCTTAAGTCCCTGGGCGTGGA
The DNA here is from genome assembly GCF_054136105.1 of Typopeltis vanoorti. Taxonomy (NCBI): domain Eukaryota; kingdom Metazoa; phylum Arthropoda; class Arachnida; order Uropygi; family Thelyphonidae; genus Typopeltis; species Typopeltis vanoorti. The sequence continues at coordinate 104,086,995 of NC_143557.1, forward strand.
CTGCAGGGTTTTTCTCCCCAGCTTATCTGGGGTTTTTCCTCCCACAAGCAGGTAAACCCGCCCAGTGAACACACGCATCTACAGACATAGGATACACCGGGAGGCATAGGACTAGCTACCATATCCTCGGGACGGGTAGTTCCTTAGAAGAACTAAGGATAGTCCCCCGTAACAGGCCACTAGGCTTAATACGTGAAGGGAAGAAGACAATTAGTGTTAATTGTCAATATGACTTACGATGGGAGCACAGTCTGCAATTATGCTGTAATATTTAGCATTCTGCACCACAGAAATTATTTTCCTTTTTATGGCTCCAGACAGGAGAGAAATCAATTCATTTTGAATGTTTTTCCCGAGATAATGTTGGGCCGATCCACGAGATACTCTCAGTAAATGTTCCGACATAGCATTATCGAATCTGGCAATTAAATAAACAAGCTTCAAAATATTGCCGTTCCCCGAAAGGGTAAACATTGTTGAGCTAAAATTTTAACAATGGCAATTAGCAGTTCTGTTATGCTCCTCCAGTGTCGAACCTCTGCATTTAACAATTTTTATTGCATTGAATCAAACGTCTGTCCTAATTTAAGCCTAGAAGACAACTCAATCCACTTCTTATGGGACTCCAAGTGGTTTTTATATTTTACGTTCATTAAAAGATACAGATATAAATGCCCCAATCGCTATATCAGTCAGCATTGAGTGAAATTTTATTACTGGAAAACAACTTACAACAGAAACAAAATACAGAATATTTTTCTTTGGAATACATGACCGATTACTATGTTCTCCATTGCCTAGTTCCCTAATGTAATGATTTAATGAAAATTTCCGATCCATGCGGAATTTCCGAGCTGCGCGGAAAAACGAAATCACTTTTTGTTCTCGCCGGCAAACCTTTCATTACGATTTCCAGTCTTTTGTCATCACTTAAAGAGGGATTCTATCTTGCTGGATCAATGTTCGTTTCAAGTTCATCACTTAATTTTTTTGACGAGGAAGATGTTAAATCAGTTTCGTTTTCTGCCTCATGTTACTAATATCGACATTACTAGGAACGCAATTAGCTCAGAATTTTTGGTTTCAGTCCTTTCGCTTATTTTCTCTTGTACATCAGCTGTTTCAGTTTTTAGATATTTATGCAAAGCCCGATTTGTTTCTGAATATCGCGTATTTTTTACAATTTTCGTTCGTGATATTCTGCGCATAATAGTTTTTTTTCCCCCTTTTTATCAGATATATTGTAATGTTAAATTTATTTTATAAGCCAAATCCTAATAACTATATCAAAAAAAAGTATTATTAACAATCACTGCACAACTGTATTTATGTATTTTGATTCTATTTCTTTAAATGGTTTACTCTTAAACAGTCTGGTCGCATTGCTTAAATGAGGTTAAATCTCATTTAACCAATGAAAATTTAAATGAGATTAAAAACTGTTATGCAGTATAATGATGATAACAACTTTGGTGTAGTAATTCCACATAAAATTCTCATTTGAATAAATCTATATTAAACGAAATGCCTTTGATGACAGTATAATTACTTATCCTACTTTTCTTGGGCAGTCAGCAAGAAAACTATCTTGTCTTTCTCGTCCAACATCATCTTCAACGGGCCTTAACAACGCTATTAACTCCCCTTCGATTGCTGCTATCCACTCTTCCAATTCTACCATATCCATCGTAGTCTCCACCCAGTACTTCACGTTCGCTTCCTAATCTACGAAGTCCTCTTCCAATTCCACAACTTTCGCCTTCAGTTCCTCCAAAGTGATCATCAGTTTCATGAAGATCTAATTTTCCTCCCATGATTATAACATCTCTACCTTCCAATATATCCAAAACGTCTCCAGTATGTCCATGTTTATTTATAACAGGATCACCTATACGTAAATCTCGACTTCCACCAGGTCCATTTAAAAACATAAAACCAGTATCTTCTAAATTTCCTCCTTTGAGTCCATGACTCCTACCTCTAAATATATTATACTGTCTTGCAAACATTCCACGTACACGTAGTCCTCCGTGTCCACTTCCTTCATGTTCTTTTCCACCGGAGCCTCCAAGTCGACCTCCATTAATTTTGCTTATTCTATCAGCAAACACAGCAAAAACCAACGTGGTCAATAGAATCAGAACTACCTGAGAGTAACAACAAAATAATCCATGAAGAGTTAAGATCCATATGGTGTAGCTTATATAAGTTATTAATTATGAAAATAAATAGTCATTAATATGAATTATTGTTTTTAGAGAAACACGTGCCATAGTTCTATACAATAATTATACTAAAAAAACAACGTACAAGTATTATTTATTAAATATGCTGCCATATATTTCAGTCTGAAATTCTGATATGTCTTTATAAAATATCATTCTTGGTTTTAATAGTAATTGAAAAATAAAAGCTTTAATCATGTGTTTGATGTGTTATTCTAATCAAACAACTTTCCAATATTTTTGATAAGGATAGGCAATCGTTCCGATTCAAGTTATGGCGGTGAAGCATGTCTTCAGCACTATCCTTAAATAATCGTTCAAGTTTGTACCGACATCTATACAGAAGGCATATTTTAGACGAAAGAATGTTCTATTCTGTGTCTATTCCGTGTTGAGCTAATCCAGATTTATCGGATTTTTTTATGGAAAATATATGATTGATCTTCTTGTATTCTTTTTTCTATTGAGCATCCGGTTTGTCCGAAGTAGGAAAGATGGCAATCACATGAAACTTGGTATACACCTAGAAGAGACATATGAGGGCGTTTATCTTTAGCAGAGGGGGAAATACATTGAGAGTTTATTAATAGGAATAAAAGTCGCTACTAAATCATATTTCTTCAGAATTTTTGAAATCGGTTCTGAAATGCAGGAGATGTATGAGCAGGGACGGCTCGTGCATAGGCACTTAGGAACTGCAGCACCCCCAATTTTTCTCGATATTTTCGTATTTAATAATTTATTTATATTTGCTTGTAATATTTAATTTTATCATCAACAATCCTATACAATTCTCTTATTTTGTATAAAAAATAATAAAAATCCATCTTGTAGCACTTAGGAGGACAAAGGATGGTAGCAGCACTGTGTTTTCCACAATGTCATATTGCTACGCGAGCAATCATATGCACGTCATAGTGAGATGCGGGCTATTAGCGTAATGCGGCACTATACGTCGCATGGTGCTTATTGGTTCGTAGTGCTTATCGTGTTTACTCCGCCTCTTTAAATATTTGGACATTACAATTAAAGACATAACATTTGTTATAGTTTTTATTTTAGAACGTTATTGGGGTTGTGATAATGGATTTTATTTTTAAATAATTTTGAATTATACTAAACTGTATAATTTTATCGATAATAAACAATATTTTTTCATACTAAATGAGAATAAATCCAATTGTCCAAAAAGTCCAATTTTCTTTGGATTTTTTGGACCATGATTCTTTATAAATATATGTATACAATCGTCAACCAGTTTCGCCAGCTTTGGTCTGTCTGGATTGTATATGATTGTATACATATATTTATGAAGAATCATGGTCCAAAAAAAATCAAAGAAAATTTCTCATTTAGTATTAAAAAAGGACCAAATATCAACAATCAAAATATTTTTTCATATTTAATTCTTTTTTTTTTATAATTTTTATCATAATTTTGATATTTTATACAAACACGTATACACACTTACAGTGTGTATGTATATTTCGAAAGTTGCATCACCCCCCCCCCCCCCCACACACACACACACGATTTCAAGTCACGACCCGCCACTGTGTGTGGGATTGGAACTGGATGTACTGATTTCTGGTTGTTGAGCAATTTGTAGGCGTCAAATGTCTAGGACATTGTATCGCGAATTATTGTGCAACTTCACATTGGCCGTTCAACAATTCAGAGTTAATTGTAACTAAATGTATTTGTGGTTACTAAATAATAGTAATCGCCAGTTGTATAGGTTAGTATTATAGGGTGTCATATATTAAAACTGTTATTATCTAGTAATAGTATATTGATATGTATACCAAAAAACGCATCACACAAAGTAAACGGAGAAATTATCAGAAATTTTATGAAAATTTGAACGAGTTCTTTATACAGTATTATTGTAACAATGGCCGATAAATCGGTCTCAGTAACGTAATTCAAAATCCCAAAGAAACTTATTGAATAAATATGTGCTAAGACAACAATGGATGGCGAACTTCATTGTTCTTTAAAACAATTGTAATATTTACGAAGACTTTTCATATTTGGATCCTAAGAATTCTGAAAATATCCAAAATGATCTCGCAAAAAACGGCCTAAATTTAACGAGATAATAAAAAGTAGTAACGATATCACAAAGAATTATTACAAAGAAAAGAAAACCAAGGAGGTTTTCAAGAAAAATGGGAAAGAATTTACTTCCATTCTTTACTAAAGATGTATGCAAATATCGGCAATGATGATGGTGAGGATTACTACATGATTGTTATTATTGTCGTAGGGATTTTTAAATCCTGCAAAATCTGTCCGTGATGGCTCTTATATCACTATTATTAATTTAATTTTCAGTTGCATATATTGGTATTCATGAGGATTTTAGCCTATAAATAGGTATTAATCTCATCTTCAATCAAAGTATCTAGCGTACATATTACTTCATAACGTCATGCAAGTAATGAGAATATTTGCAAGGAAAAGCGTCAAAAAGAATTAATAAAAACAAATTATGTGTGTTACCATTTATATATATTTTATATATTTTCCTTCCGAAAAGGAAAATATATATAAATATATATATTTCTTTCCTTTTATATATATGATATTAAGTACTGAGTTCTTGAGGTGATCAAGAACTCAGTAGCCTGGTGTTAAGCAGTTTTACAAGAGGAACTGATGATAAATTTAACGTTTCTCAAGAACATATCGGTCTTGAATCCTTCATGGAAAAACAACAGGTTCAGACGTATTTGAGAATTTGTACTTACGGAGCGCGTTGATGATAGGTAAAGCCGCTGGGACTACAGCTCTGCTTGATAACGTTTTTTGCTGTCGTCCTTTGCCAAAATATCATTGCATTATACACCAAGAGGCACTGTGTAGGGAAATGTTAAATTTGCAGCATGTTATGTTAGCGGTTGTGAAATGCGTGAATGAAAGTAGAACAAGAGGATTCGACAGAAGAGACTTCAGCGAATATTGTGAAACGTAGATTTGGAATATGACGATCTCGTTGTTCATTGTAAGGTGCCTGGCTTTCTAGAGGACAAGTTCGGAGTAGATTTAAAATTATCCTAATTGTTCAAAGTAAACTTCATTTAATGTGTTTCGAATTAAACTTTGTTTATTGCAATAATTTTTATTAACCCTGTTTTTTTCTCTCTCTTTTCCCTTTTTTTTTTTTAATTTTGTTCCTCTTTTTTTGTTGTCTCCTCTTTTCTGTTTGCTTATTTTTTCCTGGTAGATCGTGAAGAGTCGGGTGACACGTGGACAAACCGCATGCCGCTCTCGAGCCACGTTATGGTCACTCCAGGTATATTATCTTTCTAAGCATCCTACAGTTACGTTCAGTGAGTGTGGTGTGTCGTCCGGAGGTAGCACTGTCAGTTGACTCTATGCGCTTCCATCGCAGTATGGTATCACTGATTGTTCACCTGTGACTGACCGATTTTTCAACAATTTGCTCAACAGACAGGCCTGCAGCATGGCATCCTATCACAACGCCTCTTTCAAACTCCGCCAGTTCCTTTCTCGCGGCCATTAACCCGGACACAGTTGCACTCACTTGGGAGCATCATATTCCTCCAATTTACACAAACACGTGACTCGTTATATGGCATGATGTAACTTGCCCATGGGGAGTGTCCGTTGACTTTTCTGCAAGCAGCGTACACTGGCACCTTATAATGAATAAGAGGCTTTAATAAAATGCTTATCCTGTATTATTAAAATTTTGACCTATTCTTTTTTACATATTCTCAACCTCCCAGCATGCAGCCATGTATATGGCATAGAAGATACTGATTTTAAATTTACAGATGGACCTAGTGGAAGACGAGGTTTAGGTAAAGGCGATCGTGTTATAGATGAACCTGGACGTAAAGGAGAAGTGTTGGGTACATTAGAAGGTGGGAATGTTATAATCACAGGAGGAACATTAGTTCCTCATGAAATTGATGATCACTTTGGAGGAACTGAAGGCGAAAGTGGTGGAATTGGAAGATTTGTGTAAACTCCGAGAAAACAGCGAGAGTATAAACTGACATACGAACAACAATGGCAGATGAGAATAACAACTGTGATGTCACTTTTCATAAATGTGTATTTTGTCATGATTCAGTAGAATTAAGAAATTTGTTATCCTCATACACCGCAAATACTCGGAATGTTTTGCATATAAATATAAGAAGTATTCGAAATAAATTAGAACACATTGAATTACTACTGGACAATTTAAACTACGGCAAGATGTTCTGAGTTATATATATATATATATATATATATAGTTTTTATTAAACTTATTTTATAATATTCCTACCGAGTAAAAATGAATTCTCCTAATATATATAGTTATATATATATATATATATATATATATATATATATATATATATATATATATATATATATATATATATATATATATATATATATATATATATATATATATATATATATATATATATATATATATATATATATATATATATATATATATATATATATACTTTTGTTAAAGATACCAAGCTGTTTTAAACCTGGTTTTACTCCATTTCCCAAGTAAGCAAACAAACAAAGAAGTCAAGTTTGCGCCTGCACCTTGCGCCTTATATCTCCTCCTGAGATTTTTATTTAATAAGGTTAAAACACCTTATGGTAACTTGTTCTGGTAAAATACTTATAAGCTCTGTATTACTAAAATCTTGATATTTCTAGCCTGGCTCCCACTGATGAGACCTCAATAAAGGTGTAAACCGGTCTGGGTAGTGGCCCCTTGCCTTTAATACAAAGCATCATACATCTCCTCCAGGAGATGTGCTTTGCATTAAGGATAAATATTAAGATTAGTGATCAGAACTTATTCCACTTTTACCATGAGTTGCCTTAGTCTTGCGCTATGTGCAGGGTCAGCTAGACTTGCAACACTTGCAGGCGCAATCTTGACTTGTTTGTCTGTTTGCTTACTTGGGAAATGGAGTAAAACCAGGTTTAAAATTGCTTGGTATCTTTAACATTTATTATACACAAGGTAAAATACTTTATATATATATATATATACTACTTTATATATATATAAAGTAGGTAGAACGTGCCTAGATCATGTATTCGGGAAAACTTTAAGAGGAAACAAAATCCAAGCAGCAGTTCTGCGCCAACCTCTCGCAGATCAGTTTCCAATTGTATTAAAGCGCATTTGCAAGAACAGCACAGAGATCCTACAACCGAAAACATTGCCTGCACGACAGTTGATTCCATAGTATCGAAGCATAACTTGAACACTGTCTCTTGGGAAGAGATCACGAAGGTAACAAATATTGAAACCTCGTATTATAAATTTATTGCAATATTAAACAATAAAATGGAAGACTCAATTAAAGTTAAAATAATAGACAGAATGAAAATGAAAGAAACAAAGTAGCCCTGGATTACACAGGTAATCAGACACCACATAAAAATTAGAGATAAAGAGTATAAAAAAGTTTAAAATATACCCGCACAATCGATATTATGAACACAGTTTCAAGTACTATTATTATTATCATTATTATTATTATTATTATTATTATTATTATTATTATTATTATTATTATTATTATTATTACGGGCAGCTCCAAGGAGTCCTTAGACTCATCGAGGGATGCCCAACATCAAGTCAAGAACAACTATTCAACATTCACACAGTATCTATCATACTTCACCTTGAACTCATTTACAGTCATGGGACCCACAACATATTCTGGCAGCTTATTCCACTCATTCAACATTCAACAAGTAAAAAATCTAGCTCTAACACCCTAGCTAACCACACTCTTACTAACTTACATGGATGGGCCTAGTCCTCCCACTATCAGTCCTATTCTCAAAACTATCTTCCGAATTAATCTTATAGAAACCCTTTAGTAATTTAAATATCTCAATCATATCATCCCTTTTCCGCCTATCATCCAATTTCTGAAGCCCACAAATCTTCAATTTGTTCTCATAAGGTTCATTCCATACTCCTACTATTATCTTGGCCACTCGTCTCTGGATCCTCTCCACCTCCTCCCCATCGAGACGAAACCCTGGTGTTCATATCTGGGCACAGTAGTTTAGATGGGAACAATAACCTGTTTGTTTCTGCTCGTTAAAGTGTTTTCAGCAACCAAGTGATTTGATGAGCTGATTTTGCCACGTTTGTGATGTGTCCCCTAAACTTCAACTCCCTATCCACAAACACTCCCAAATCCCTGGCTTCATCAATCTCCTGGAGTACAGTTCCACCAATGTGATATACTGCTGCTAATCTTTTCACCCCAAAATGCAAAACCTTACATTTTTCCACATTAAATTGACATCCATTCTCCTTATCCCAGTCCTCCAAACTATCGAAATCATCCCGCAAAATTTTGACAACCTGAGCAATCACTATTGCTGTATCCAACTTTGTATCATCCGCAAACAGATGCACAGTTCCTCTCAGATCCTTTCCTATATCGTTAATGAACAAATTAAATAGTAGTGGTCCAAGAACAGAACCCTGTGGCACACCACTAGTCACAGACCGTCTTTTGGAATCTACTACTGAATAAACCACTCTCTGATATCTCTTCATCAAGCACCCTCTTAATCCATCTCATCAACCTTATATCCATTCTCATATGCTGCAGTTTACTGATTAGAATTCCTGTGGTATTCTATCAAAGGATTTAGCAAGGTCCAGTAAAATCCCTGTAAACCCGTTACTCTTATCCAGTTCAGCCGTCACTGTGGTATAAAACGTGAGCAAATTACTGAGGCATGATCTACCCTTCACAAAACCATGCTGTTCCCCATACAGTATCCAATTTTCATCTATCCAATCTTGTATTTTCCTCTTGACTAGTTTCTCTAAGACCTTGACAACAATTCGTGATATGCTGATCGGCCAGTAATTTTCAACAGCAGTCTTTGAACTTCCTTTATGCAGTGGAACTATTTTCCCCTCTTTCCACCCCCTTGGGACTAAGCCAGACCCGAGACTCAAAGTAAACAAAATGGTCAAAGGCACTGACAATTCTTTAGTCGCTTCCCGTACGACACGGGCTGGTATACCATCCAATCCCACATGTATTGACATTGAGGTTTTGTAATAAACTACTCACCTCCACTTTATTCACCACAATTCCCCTATAATCTATTGGTTCATTTATTTCTGCAATGTCACCACCTGGATGATATATTCTTGCAAAGTGCTCGCTCAATGATTCAACTATATCAACTGATTCGGTTACCTCCCTACCATCGGCATTCTTCAAAATCATTCTGCCATGTACATTTTTTCTTTTACTTGCAACATATCGAAAAAACTGCTCGGGATTCTCTTTAGCCTGCATGGCTAATGTTCTTTCATAATCCGTTTTTGCTTTTCTTACCACACTCGTTACCCTTCTGGTCTGCGCTTCATACCGTTCATGTGCCTGCTGGTCACCTATCTCCTTAAATTCCCTCCATAGTAGTTTATTATTTTTTTGCAGCTCAAGCTTAATGGTGTTATTCATCCATTTAACCCCTACTTGATTTATTACTCGGAATCTAGGTATACAGTCAGCCATTGCCTCACGCAAACACTTCCTAACTGCCTCCCATGCACTATCAACTTCTAGTCCTTGCAGTTGTACATGCCATGGAACTGAACCAATCAAACTTCTAAGCTTGTCATACTTACCAGCCTGGTAATTCCACATGTATCCTGTCTTAATTGTAAATTCCGCATTTTTAGCCACCTCCCATGTCAAGACCCTTCATAATCACTCTCATCAATTGGTGGGCAACGTGGTCATATTTGTTACAGCCAAATTCTCAGATGCAATTACTAGGTCAAGCACTCTCTGACCCCTAGTATTTTCAATTACATGTTATCGCAGATAGTTATCCCTTAATAACCGCATAAAATCCAATTCCTTCCTCCCCTGTGTCCTCTCCTCTTTCCAATCAATGTTACCATAGTTGAAATCTCCCACAATAATTACCCTCCTTCCACTGATTTCTTCTATTTGCTTATGCATACTATCTCCACCATCTATTCCATCACCAGGTCTATAGCAGCACCCAATTTTATATTTTGTTCTGCTAGCCACAATCTCACACCAAATGGCCTTAAATGTGCTCTTTTCTCTATCCTGCAATTCAACTTCAATTCTCCTTGGCTGCAGTTCATCAGCTATCATCAATAATACTCCCCCCCCCCATTTTATTCTCCCTGTCATTCCTGAACACACTATACCCATCACATTCAATCTCACTAGCTATATCAGGGTTTCTCAAACTGTGTTCCGCGAGAAGTTCTAAAATTTGTCATTTTAGTTTTCTAAGCATTTTTCATGAATAAATATTTTATAGTAAAAATATTCCGAGGAGGATAATATTCGTGAATATGTCGAAAAGCTCAGACCCAGAACACCTAATAACATTGTGTATCGTTAATTTTCCACATCGAAAGCCTTTCAACATTTGGGAGAGGGAATGCTTCTGTTTATGACGCGTCATAAAAATTGCCTGTAAGCCCATTACAACAATTGGTGTCATATCTTCTGTTCTCAAAACTGAAGGAAATGACATCTGTTCTGCAAATGTCAATGACCAAGCAGCATATTTTTAAACATGGAAGTATTCATGAATTATTGTTAATTTTCACACATTGAAATCTTTCAACAATCGGGAAAGAGAATACCGCCGTTTATGACCGAATCATAAAAATTGCCTGCAAGCTGATTACAACAATGGGCGGCGTGTTCTCAAAACTGAACGAAATAACATCTGAGTTGCAAATATCAGTGACCAATCAGCAAATTTTTTCACTGAAATTGAAGATGAAGGTAGTCTGTATCCGGTTCTCAAATCTATTACTACTGAATAATTTCTTCGCAAGTTCGTATTGCAGTGTGTAAGTGCTTGTTCTGAAACCGGAGTACCGTGATTTTTTTAAAAGTAATAGTATTACAGAGTTAAAATCTGATATGAATAAGAGACAAGGCACTTTGTTTAATTTTGGTATTGAGAAATCTCTTATTGAAGGTGTTTTGTGACGGAACAGATGGTGAGTCATCCAACTGAAGCCTACGAAGATCTCCAGGATGTACAAAAGGAGGGGAAAACTACCAGCACACAGGAGAAAAAGTCTGCATTCACTCGTAAGTACTTATAATAATATTATAAATATATTTCGTGATCAAAATGGGAAATGTAAATGAAAATCAGCACAAATTAATTTAATGATGTTTGCCTGAATAAACTACGACATGCTACAACATTTCATTAGTCCAGTGATCGATAACTAATTTAAATGTAATTTATATTTGTCAACATGCCACACCGTATACATAAGTGTACTAATACTCTTTATGATTATGCCATAATTAATTATTAATACTTATGTTAATGTATGAACTTTAAAAAAAATTGGAAAGGTATTTACGAGTAAATTTGTTGGGACCGGGCCCTCGGAAAAAAAAAAATCAGCTAACGCCTTTTTATTCCCGTATATAAGGAGTAGGCAAGGCGACTTTAAAAAAAAAAAAGAATTCTTCTTACTCTTTTAACTAATTTTATAATTAATATCTGATTTATTTCGAACCGTTTAATTTTTGTTACTGAACATTTTATCAAATCATTCTTATTACAATTGCTTTTACATTATTTGATACGGTTTAGTACTTTTCTTACAAGTATTGTTACAATTCATGTCTCAAGACCAATTTTATTTAATATTTACATCAATGACATCTGCAATCTTAAGCTAGAAAGTAAAATAAATACTTTCCCAGTATTTTCCCAATAAATATTTTCCCAGTGAATGCTGATTTTTTAAAAGTAACAAATTGATTCCAGTCAAACAAAATCAGTCTGAATGTCTCAAAAACTAAATATGTAAATTTTAATTTGTGAAATACAACAGGCAAAATTAAATACACTTCACAATTGATTTTGCATGATTGGAATTGCAGGACAAATTCGAATTGCAACTGTGAGGAAAGAGAAAAAGTCAATGTAATAACTTACTTGGGATTAAAGTAATTAATTAATTAAATAAAGTAAGGCTTATGTTAAACAGACTTTACTACCTAAACATTTTCTTAAATTTAAATATGCTAAAAATATAATATTCTGCTGGATTAAAAGCACACTAGAATATGGTATATTAAGTCACTGAAGAATTTATCGCACTACGCTGAAACCTCTAGTTTAATAAATACACCATACTAAACATACTATCCCATAGATATTTATATACCTATTGGGTACTATAAAGTTTTTTTTAATTTTTTAATAAAGTTAAAACCTCATTGCCCTATACGCAGACGACACAGCTATACTAGCCAGATTTATTAAACCTCACCTTGTCACCAAGAAACTGCAAGAAAATCTGCAGAGATTAGAGCACTGGTTCTCGGAATGGAGACTGCAAGTAAACCCTCAGAAGAGTATTGCCATGCTCTTCACTAAAAACTCAATACTCCCCAAAGATGATATCTTCCTATTTAATACCAAGATTCCCTGGAAAGCAGAAGCCAAATATCTGGGTGTACTGCTGGACAGAAAACTAACTTTCAGTTCACATATAAAAGCCTCATGTTCAAAAGCATCAAGAGTCATTGCACAGCTTTACCCTCTTATCAATAGGAATAGCAAGCTGGATACCAAAATAAAACTGCTCCTTTATCAACTGTTAATTCGACCCATTATCACTTACGCATCCCCAGCCTGGAGTCACACCTCAAGTACAAATATCCTCAAACTACAGAAAGTGCAAAACAAATGTCTCCGCATGATATTAAACGCACCATGGTACGTCAGAAATGTCCAACTTCACCGGGATACAAATATCCTCTACATCTATTCTTTCCTGCAGTCTTCAGCAGTGAAGTTCTTCTCAGTGTCCTCTTCACATCCAAATGAATTAGTGCAACAAGCAGCAAATTATGATGAAACAGACTTCTCAAAATATAGGAGACCGAAGGCCATCCTACTTCCAAATGAAGATCTCTGAATCGCACCCACTCAGGCAGAGCTCTTAGCTCATAAACTTTTCTTCACACAGTAATCCTTATCAGATAGCAGGGAATAAAAAAGCATTTTGCTTCGCCCTTATAGTCAGCAACGTCTTGCGTCATAGAGTGAAAAAGGATTCGAAGAATTATATTGGTGAATCAAATCGACCGTGAGATGCGGTGATTCATTCATTCAATCCAATATCCTTGGTGGGTAATGGATGGCAATGCTGTAGCCAATGAAGTTCTAACTGAGGCTCGGCTATTGCTGTTACCCTTCTGCCATGATCAGAGCTTCAATAGTTCAATAACACCTTATCCCTACACTGTCCTCTACAGATAACGGGGAAGATGAAAAGCATTTTTGCTTCGCCCCTTTAAGCCAGTCCTTATAAGGACTGTAAGGCTATTCATAAAAACACGAACTATACGAACACGTAGATATCGAACAAGATGTTTTCCTTAGTAGACTTAAGGGCGCCCAAAATATATAGTTCTAAAAGCTTATAAAGGAACAATTCATAATATATTTATTTAGCGAATGAAAGAATATTTATTTTCACACAGAAATGAGGAAGCTCTGCTGAAAATAATAATATAAATGAATAACTTTGAATATTGATATTGAAACGATCCTGTTTCAGATGTAAAATGTAAAAAATTTAAATGCTGTTTAAATACTTTGTTTTATTTTGTTCCTAATTAGTGCATGTCTCCTGTGATTTTATTATGTTATTATATTATAATAATATATAATATATATATTTTATGCATGTACATATGCGTATCTAATGATAATGCATTACATAACTTTTTGTAACTTTATGCATATCGTAACTTGGACGAGCTGTAGCTCTTAGGTTACACATATAATTGTCAAAATTTTGTACTAGAATATGAAGCATAAAATAAAAAATATCTGTCTATCGATCTGGAAAAAAAAATGGGTGAACAAAATTATCATCAATCTGCAAGAAACATTTTGAAACTTATCAAATAGACTTCGTTTACTGACTAACTAGGGTTGATTAGTCTCATAAATCACAAATGCTAGCTAAAACTAGCAGGTAGCATTCATTCATTCCGAAGTAGGGTTAGCCTGCTTAGCTAGTGAAACATTATGTCATCTATATAATATATCTTGGGGGGGGGGGAGGTTCCATGGAGGATTCCACTCTATCAAAATTTTAATTATCATCTCTTCTTATTTCAATGTTCTGATTTCTACACATCAATCCTCCTTAATTAAAGGGAAAAATTAAAGGAAAATAAATATCTCTCATCAGAGGGAATCAATAGACTTAACTCTTTTCCTTGGTGTTTAAATTTCTTCAACCTGCTTGTGGGTGAAGGCGGTGACGTCTATAATTCTTTCTTGTTAGTTTTTTATTTTATTTTTTCGGCATTTCTTTGAGTCAGATGCACCATCACCATGGATGTCGTGCTTCTTTGTAGCGACCTTTGACATCACTTGTACCGAGTTGTACAACATACACATGTAATGTCGACATTTCTAATGTGCAATCAAGGATGTTCCATGAGGACCAAGAATGCCTCATGGAACATCCTTGATTTGCCTCACTTGTAGCATCCGGATTTGTTTCTTTAAGGTATTACAAGTGATTAATTGTCTCCTGTGATAAGACAATTTCCGATGATAGTACTATGACGTCACTAATGAGATCATTATCCTCTGAATAAGGATATATAAATATACATATTTGCAGTTGTAGTAGTAGTAGTGGTTGGTCTACCTTTATTGTAACCCTGTCTCGCTCAGACTAATTATGAAGTGTAAGGTAAGTTCCATAGTTTCGTAAGTTAACAAACTCTTATTAGTCTTAATATACAACCTGTACTCAAGATATTTCATATCTTTATTAGTGAAATAATAATGCGACTCATTCAGCTTGAATAGGTACCCTCTTCTAGCTAACAGACTGCATGCCGGAAACCCAATTTAGAGCGGATGTTTCTGAATTTCTTTAAGGTAGCAGTTTATTTTCATAGTCTCCAGTGGGAGACATATACAGGGTGTTCGGGATAAATTTGACAGTTTCGTAAAAGAAAATCTTCTTTGTATCTATTAAATTTAATGAATTGACAAAAAAACATTACAGGCAGAGTTAATTACAATACTATCAACAAGATTTACTCAAAATAACCACCATTAGCATCGATCACAGCTTCAATTCTGCTTCGGAACCTCGAACAAGCTGATGCTACAGTCTCCCTGGGAAGGGCCGCAAAAACTGTTTTAATTTTATCCATTAACTGGGCTTTTGTATTACTGGAAGTGCGATTGGTGTCTTTTTCAACTGCGCCCCATACAAAATAATCCATGGGGTTAAGGTCTGGGGAGTTTGGAGGCCAAACATTTGGACTGGTGAAGTCGTAGAAATTTTCAGACAACCATTTTTGACTTTTCCCAGAGGTGTGGCAAGGGGCCGAATCCTGCTGCCATACATACGGCCTACCATTGGCTACCCTTGTTATCCAGGGCTTGACTACAGTTAGCAACTCCACGAACAAAGCCCGAATTCCAATGCCAGGGTTCTTCAACACCTGTTCCTGCAGATTTGCGAGGAATTCTGCTGTACGAACGCAATCAGATCGTCTGCTAGGGATCTTTCTTCTTGCTACATCCTCGTAGTCACCATTGCAAGTCTCTAGTTCATGCCTGATTGTTTTTACTGTATTCAGGGAGCATTGGGCAGCAGACGTAATATCCTTATTTTGATGGCGGGCACGAATCATCATGATACAAGTTATTCTCTTCCATGATTCAGGTGGGTTCCAGCTATCCATCCTTTCTGACATCTTGTATATGAATGAAGAAGGGTCCAAACTTTTAAATGAAGAGAAGTGTGTGTTAATACATGTAACTTACGGAAAAATATAATTAATTATAAATATGTCAAATTTATCCCGAACACCCTGTATTATCAGTCTCAGTAAGGGTGAAGAAGAGAAAAGAACTTCACTACTTTAATTTTCTTTTACCTTTCTACATAGTAGCTATAATATGGTAAATAAAGCTATAAGGTGCGTTTAGGACACGAGTTAGTACAGCGCTTCCCAAACTGTGGGCCGCGGCCCCTTTGGGTGCCGTGGAATAATGAAAACAAATTTAAAATGTTTTAAATGTTCAGATTTTTTTATCTTAAAAGAAACCTATTTAATTTTTATTTTTTATTATTTCTTCTTTGTTATTTTTGATATTTTAATAGAAAAAAAATCACACATTGGTGCGGGTTCACAAATTTTGCTTTCTGCTTATTTCGGCACTTAATGAATATTAGTAAATATATGCTGATTCATATTAGTTTCATTTCAAAGCAGAAATCTAAGAATTGCAGTTTCAAATATTTCACCTGATATTGACTCTTTATGCATCCATCACATTAAATTGTTATTTAACTTCTTTTATGTTTTTAATTATTTCTTTATTACTAATCGTTTTAAGTTTCATGTGCTTGTACTGCAAATGCACAATAACAATATATCTATCTATATAAAAACATGAGATAATGTGCCATGTCAAATGTCTACGTAAGATGCTAAAAATGTAATATTTGCATTTGATTTTTGCGATATTCGCTGTGTTTGTTTTGTATTGAATATAAATACAATAAATATTATAATAATATATGTCTATGATACAATTTTTTTTTCAAGGGGGGCCGTGAATTATTTATATTTTTCCAAAGGGGACCCTGACATCCAGAAGGGAAGCACTGAGTTAGTAGACTGTTGGCACTGACATGTAGGTATATTATTTCGTCGAAAAGAAACATTGAGTTGATTAATTAAAAATTCTAGTTTCTAATTACACAACTCAGCGAAATTGACTTCAGAATACACACGAATATATACAAATAAATACTAGATAGGATTAAGAGGATTTGTTTTTATTTTCTTATTTAACATGCCAATGGAATGCATTGAACCTTGAAGATTGCTTCTCTACTAATTTCCTAAATGTTAGAGCAGTAAAATGCGAACTGTCCTTGGCATGAACTAACGTCAAAAACAGAATTCGTAGATGAAATTATTATTTCAGAATATTCGTTAGAGAATTTATGGATTTTAAAGACATAGAGCACATTGTGATGGCTGAAAAATAAGTCATTTTCCTTTGTTTAAACCCTTCTTTTTATCTTTACAGTTGATGGAGCAAGAAGAACAGTTGCTTCATTGCAATCAGTCTTGTTACCATTTAATTGGTAACAAGACTGTGTTAATTAAATATTAATAGCACACTAATATTAGTAATTTTTGTTAGCAATTCACACTAACTGTAATGTTAACAATTCATATTAACATATATTACATATTAGTAACATACTCAGAAGTAGTAACTATTATGTAAGCAACAGCATCTGTTGTTAATTCTTCATGGATTTTTTTGTTTCTACTTTCAGGTAGTTTTGATTCTCTTGACGACTTTGATTTTTGTTGTGTCTGCTAATAGAATAAGCAAAACGAATGGAGGTGGAAAGGAAGAAAAAGGAGTTCAGCGCTCATTACGTGAACGTGGAGATGGAAAATTTGAAAGAACACATCCTAGAAGAAAGTACAATAGATTTCGAGGTCGGGGTGGTGGGTTCAAAGGAGGAAATTTAGAAGATACTGCTTTTGAATTTATAGATGGACCTAGTGGAAGACGTGCTTTCCATATAGGTGATTCAGTTATAGATAAAGATGGACGTACTGGAGAAGCGTTGGATGCATTGGGAGAATTTAGATTCGAATTGGAAGGTAGAAGAGTTATAAACACAGAAGGAAAATTACCTCATGAATTTGATGATCACTTTGGAGGAAATGAAGGTGAAAGTCGTGGAATTAGAGGTGGACGTGGTGGAATCACAAGAGGAACATTAGAAGATACTGATTTTGAATTTATAGATGGACCTAATGGAAGACGTGCCTACCATATAGATGATTCTGTTATAGATAAAGATGGGCATACTAGAGAAGTGTTGGATATATTGGAAACTGGAAGAGGTATAATCACAGGAGGAAAATTACCGCATGAAATTGATGATCACTTGGGAGGAAATGAAGTCGAAAGTCGTGGAATTAGAGGTGGACGTGGTGGAATCACAAGAGGAACATTAGAAGATACTGATTTTGAATTTATAGATGGACCTAGTGGAAGACGTGCCTTCCATATAGGTGATTCTGTTATAGATAAAGATAGACATGCTGGAGATGCGTTGGATATATTGGAAGAATCGGGATTGGAGTTGGAAGGTAGAAGAGTTGTAAACACAGGAGGAAAATTACCTCATGAAATTGATGATCACTTTGGAGGAAATGAAGGTGAAAGTCGTGGAATTAGAGGTGGACGTGGTGGAATCACAAGAGAAATATTAGAAGATACTGGCTTTGAATTTATAGATGGACCTAGTGGAAGACGAGACTTCCATATAGGTGATTCTGTTATAGATAAAGATGGACGTACTGGAGAGGTGTTGAATATATTGGCAGGTGGAAGAGTTTTAATAACAGGAGAAAAATTACGTCATGAAATTGATGATCACTTTGGAGGAAATGAAGGCGATAGTGGTGGAATTGGAAGGGAACTTCATAGATTAGGAGGAGAACGTGGAGTACTGGGTGGAGGCTACGATAGACTTAGAGGTGGATATGGTAGAATTGGAGGACTGGGTGGTGTCAATCGAAATGGAGTTAACAGCAGTGTTAAAGCCCGTTGAAAGTGATGTTGGACAAGAAAGAAGAGATATTTTTCTTACCGATTGTGCAAGAAATGCAGGATAAGTAAGTATACAGCCATTAAAGGCATTTCGTTTAATATAAATTTCTAAAAATTGGAATTTTATGTGGAATTACTGCATTAAAGTTGTTATCATCATCATTATGCTGCATAACATTTTCATTGTTGATTTTTATGGACTTTGTCTGCAGTAGGCTATTCTCTATATCTTAAGTCTATTATAACGAAACAGGGTGTTCACTATAATAAATTCTCATTATAACCAATAATTTTGGATAAAAATTAATTATGTGTTCATTAACAGTTTAATATTCACTGTAGTTATAAATACTACTACTACTATTATATAATGCTAATAATATGACTGAATACCTCATCTTCAGTTGAAAAGCATTTATAAATGCTAAAAAATTCTGTATAAACGTTGATTAATTAAAAAAAAATATTATTATTATTATTATATTTACTTATATAAACGTGGGGAATAAATACGAGTAATATATTACATTTCAAATCTTTATATCTCCTATAAATTATCAGGTATAATATTTCACACGCACCACTTAAAACTATACTGATAACTCGTGCAATTTTAAAAGTCATGGTTGTTTCATATGGTTCCTAAGATAGTTGCTAAACAATATCCATCTTAGCATGATTACATTAGGCTTTGCTTTACGACGATCTGCTCATGAGACGTTTTCAATGTCGTATATATGGCCAATGCCCATATATACGACACTTCGCTCATATACGAGAGTTTTTGGTAACTCATAGCGATGCCATGATTCAATCGATTTTTTTTGTTTTCGTGGATTGTTTATACGCTGAATTGTTGAAATGTTGCTCGCTGAATCTTTCACTGTTTTGTTGTGAATTAGAAACGTTTTGTAACTATTATTTTATTTTACTATTGTAATATTGGCAGATGAAATTCAAAGCCAGCGATATGTGATCTATTACGCTAGATACTAAAATTAAAACTGCTATATTAAGTGACGATGGTGTTATTCAACATGCTAAATTTATTTTAACTACCGTTGTTAAAAACAAAACAAACATAAAGTTCTCAGGGAAGTGAAAAATGCTACCCAACTTAATTATAGTTATTTGTAAATATGAGATAGTCTTATTGTCGAAGTGGAAACCTTGAATGGACAGATGACCGAAACAATTGACTGGTTCACCTTCATCTTTCCTTCAGTGATTTTTTGTACTGACGTACACAAGTATGAATTAGTACTAAAAATGAATGTTATTATACCATTACATGTATTTAATGCATCAACAAGTGGTTAAGAAAAAAAAATCATCATCATCATCATCATCATCAAATTCCTGCCATGTACCCTCAAGCGGTGTACAGGATATGACAGTACTACATGAAAAAATTACATCATTACTAACTTCCTATCTACAATTTTCCTCCAAATCAGTCTGTTACTTGTCAAGACTACAACATAATCAGATCTTATATTTCTATCGTCTAAGGCACTTTGTACTGTATCAATCCACCTATATCTTGGTCTTCCTCTGGGTCTTTTTCCTGCTAACCTGGCAGAGAACACTTGTTTTGCTAATCTTTCCTCTCCCATTCTATTTAAGTGACCATACCACCTGAGATTAGCTCTGCTAACGCATTCCTGGATGCTGACAATGTCAAGTTCTTTCCTAATATCCTCATTTTTAATATGATATTGCCATTGATGCCATCTGTTCACGCCTCTAATCTTTCTCAGGACTCTCATATCTGCGGTCTCTAGTCTTTGGTCAAGTGTTTTACTTCTGACCCAGCTCTCAGATCCATAAGTTAAAACTGGTTTGAACACTGTCTTGTATACAGCTAATTTAGTGTTCCGACTAATTTCTTTTTTATTCCATATGAATTTATTCAATTGACTTCCCACCATACCAGCTTTGCTGATTCTGTTGTCTATTTCTATATTTAATTTACCATCTTCACTAAAAATCGTGCCTAAGTAGCTGAAATGTTTTACTTGTTCCACGGGTTCTCCATTCACAACACAGTTGACAATTTCAATGATTCTGCCTATTATCATTGTCTTTGTCTTTTTATTGCTGACCTTCATAACCATATCTATTACAACAGCTATTCAATTTAGTCAGAGAATCTTGCAGACTTGTAGCGGATTTATTTAGAAGTATAACATCATCCGCATAAAGCAAAGAGCTGACATTAACATTTCCAATTTTGATATCAGGTTTAATACCACATTCCTTCATAATGTGGTCCATATAGATAATGAATAACAAAGGGGATAATGCATCCTTGTCTCACACCAGATTTAACATTAAACCATCTTCCTGTACTTCCTTCAATTCTAACTGCTGACTTACAACTCAAATAAAGACTAAGTATTGCTTGATATAATGCCCCATTGACACCATATAACTGCAGCGTATTGAATAGCTTCTCTCTTGGCACCTTGTCATATGCCTTTTCCAAATCGACAAAACTTAAATACAGATCTTTGTTATATTCCCATGCTTTCTCGACTATTTGTCGTAAAGTGAAGATCTGATCCTGACAGCCTCTATTTGGCCTGAATCCAGCTTGTTCTTCACCAAGCTTTTCTTCAACAATTCTTCTCAACCGTTTCTCAAGTATACTTGCATAGATCTTGCCAGGAACACTCAGTAGGGAAATACCTCTGTAATTCTCACATTCAGTTTTATTTCCCTTTTTATATATGGGTACTATGAGAGCTCTACTCCAATCATCAGGAATTCGTTCCTCTGTCCAGGCTTTCTGAACTATGCAGTGCAGCCACTGTAAGACTCTTATACCACCATGCTTCAGCATTTCTGGTCGAATATCATCTACTCCTGCTGCCTTTCCACATTTCAAGCCTTTGATGGCTTTTTCTACTTCAAGTATGGATATGTAATCCTGACTGCATGCCTGGTCAGTGTTTTTTATCACTGTGCTGTCATCACTGCTTGTTTCATTTAGCAGTTTTTCAAAGTAATTACTCCATACTTCAAGGATATCTTTTTCTCCTGTTTTCATGTCACCTTTATCATCTCTAATTCCTTTTACAGCACTCTTTCCTCCATTCCTAAGCTTCTTCAACAACCTCCAGAATATTTTGCAACCTTCTTGATATTTATTTTCTATATTCTTGCTAAAGTCCTCCCATGACTTTTGTTTAGCTAGTTTTACACACTCTTTAGCTTTCTTACATTTGTTTCTGTATTCTGTAAGAGTAAAAGCTGACTTATTTGCCAGGAACTTTTGATATGCTTTCTTCTTTTCCTTCACTGCCTCTTTAACTTCCTGTATCCACCAGGGAGTTCTGATTTTTTTATCCTTGCACACAACCTCACCACATGCCTCTCTGGCAGAATCAATCAATGTTTTCTGCAGAGTTTGCCACTGAATCTCCAATGTTTGATTCCTGTTCTCAAACTCTTTCAGTTTTTCTTCAATAATCTTTGTGTATTTTAGTCTATAGTTCACATCTGAGAGCTGCTCAACTTTTATTCGCTTTAAAACTTTCTTACATGGTTTTCTTTTCGATATGAAATTCAATTTTATCCTGCTCAAGACTAAATAGTGTTCACTTCCAATTTCAAATCCTCTGTACACTCTGGTGTCCTGCACCAGGGAGAAAACATCACTATCAACAATAACATAGTCCATGAGAGTTTTTTATTCCTAGCCTCTTCTCTCCATGTGAATTTGTGCACATTTTTATGTTGGAACATGGTGTTAGTAATAACAAGTCCATGTCCTGAGCAGAAATCCAACAGATATTTGCCATTATTATTAGCTTTGCTCTTTTCTCCAAATTTTCCCAAAATATTTTTGTATGTCTCACAATCATTTCCTACTCTGCTATTTAGATCCCCAACAAGGACCAACTTTTCCTTTTTCATTGTGTCAGTTGCTTTTTCTAAAGCCTCAAAAAATTCTTCCACTTCTACCTTAGTAGAATCTTCTGTGGGACCATAGGCACAAATAAGTCTCATTGTCCAGTTCCCCATTCTCATATTTGCCCACATTACTCTACTTGAGACTGACTGCCATTCAAGAAGATTAGCCTCGCATTTTGTGTTGAATACTATGGCTACTCCTTCTTTTCCTTGATTGTCATTGCCTGAATATAACATTTTGTATTTATTGCTCAGAAAGATCTCACCAGTTTTTGTCTTTTTTGTTTCAGTCACCCCTATTATGTTGATCTGGTACTTATCTAATTCCTCAGCTAGCTCCATTTCTTTGCCACTCAGGCTTCTTACATTGATAGTACCGATCTTTAACTCTGGTGATGTTGAGTTGGGGTTTGTTTTCAGATTTGTTCCAGTAGCTGACTTTTCGCTGTTCGCCCTGGTTCCCTGGCGAAAACAACGGGGGCCTTGTTTAACCGGGCGACGCCCCAGCCGGCATGAAATTTTGTCATGTTGTACCATCATTTTCTATTTTGGTTTAACCAATAAGAATAAAATTTGGTCGGCTAAATCCCAAATTGCCAGCCCATCCTCGTTCGTTCAGTATCAAAGTAGATACCCAACAGGGTGGACCACGAGAAGGTGAGGATTGTACATTAGGTCAGAAGCCCTGGTCGGTTCTCCGCATTCCTTTAAAGGCTATGTGGAGGTCTCCTCTCAGTTCTACAGCTTTGACCCTTAAGCACCCCACAAAAAAAAAAAAAAAAAAAAAAATATATATATATATATATATATATATATATATATATATATATATATATATATATATATATATATGTATATATATATATATATAAACTCTGTAAACGTTCTCATTATTACATGGAAAAAGAATGCTGTTTATTTCTCATTTTATGTATTTATTTATATTTTTATAGACTACTTATGCGTAAAAATGGAATTTTACGCATAAGATGCGATACATTTGTACATAAAACAGTTCTAATAAACTGCCTACTGGTTACTCAAACAGTGCTAATTGTTTATTCGTTTTGTTCTCGTTTATTTTAGTAATACTCAAGAACCTCCTCTAAAATATCTGAGTAAAAGGCAATGACGTAAATGACGCCCCAAAGAACTCTCTCATGATGTATCTGAGCAAGTGAAAGAACTTGTCCGTGCTAGCCTTTCTTTTCTTCAGCATTGGATTAATCTGCTAATGGATGTGATGTAGCCCAGTGTTAAGCAGTTTTACAAGAGGAATTGATGATAAATTTAACGTTTCTCAAGAACATATCGGTCTTGAATCCTTCATGGAAAAAACAACAGGTTCAGACGTATTTGAGAAATTATACTTACGGAGCGCCGTTAATGATAGCTAAAGCCGCTGGGACTACAGCTTTGCTTGAAAACGTTTTTTGCTGTCGTCCTTTGCTAAAATATCATTGCATTATACACCAAGAGGCACTGTGTAGGCAAATGTTAAATTTGCAGCATGTTATGTTAGCGGTTGTGAAATGCGTGAATAGAAGTAGAACAAGAGGATTCGACAGAAGAGACTTCAGCGAATATTGTGAAACGTAGATTTGGAATATGACGATCTCGTTCATTGTAAGGTGCCTGGCTTTCTAGAGGACAAGTTCGGAATAGATTTAAAATTATCCTAATTGTTCAAAGTAAACTTCATTTAATGTGTTTCGAATTAAACTTTTTTTATTGCAGTAATTTTTATTAACCCTGTTTTTTTCTCTCTGTCTTCTCCCTTTTTTTAATTTTGTTCCTCTTTTCTTTTTGTTTATTTTTTCCTGGTAGATCGTGAAGAGTCGGGTGACACGTGGACACACCGCATGCCGCTCTCGAGCCACGTTATGGTCACTCCAGGTATATTATCTTTCTAAGCATCCTACAGTTACGTTCAGTGAGGGTGGTGAGTCGTAGTGAGGTAGCACTAGCAGTTGGTTCTATGCGCTTCCATCGCAGTATGGTATCACTGATTGTTCACCTGTGATTGACCGATTTTTCAACAATTTTCCCAACAGATAGGCCTGCAGTATGGCATTCTATCACAACGACTCTTTCAAACTCCGCCAGTTCCTTTCTCGCAGCCATTAACCCAGACACAGTTGCACTCACTTGGGAGCAACATATTCCTCCAATTTATACACGCTACAAACACGTGACTCGTTACATGGCATAATGTAACTTGTCCGTTGACTTTTCTGCAAGCAGCGTGCACTGGCACCTTATAATGAATAAGAGGCTTTAATAAAATGCTTATCCTGTATTATTAAAAATTTGACCTATTCTTTTACATATTCTCAAGCTACCAGCATGCAGCCATGTATATGGCATAGAAGATACTGATTTTAAATTTATAGATGGACCTAGTGGAAGACGAGGTTTAGGTAAAAGCGATCGTGTTATAGATGTACGTGGACGTAAAGAAGAAGTGTTGGGTACATTGGAAGGTGAAATGTTATAATCACAGGAGGAACATTAATTCCTCATGAAATTGATGATCACTTTGGAGGAACTGAAGGCGAAAGTGGTGGAATTGGAAGAAGACTTGTGTAAACTCCGAGAAAACAGGGAGAGTATAAACTGACTTACGTATATATATATATATATATATATATATATATATATATATATATATATATATATATATATATATATATATATATATATATATATATATATATATATATATATATATATATATATATATATATATATATATATATATATAAAGTAGGTAGAACGTGCCTAGATCATGTATTCGGGAGAACTTTAAGTGGAAACAAAATCCAAGCAGCAGTTCTGCGCCTACCTCTCGCAGATCACTTTCCGATTGTATTAAAGCACATTTTCAAGAACAGCACAGAGATCCTACAACCGAAAACATTGCCTGCACGACAATTGATTCCATAGTATCGAAGCATAACTTGAACATTGTACATTGTCTCTTGGGAAGAGATCACGAAGGAAACAAATATTGATGCCTCGTATCATAAATTTATTGCCATATTAAACAATAAAATGGAAGATTCAATTAAAGTTAAAATAATAGACAAAATGAAAATGAAAGAAACAAAGTAGCCCTGGATTACACAGGTAATCAGACATCACATAAAAATTAAAGATAAAGAGTATAAAAAGTTTAAAATATACCCGCACAATCGATATTATGACCACAGTTTCAAGTATTATTATTATTATTATTATTATTATTATTATTATTATTATTATTATTATTATTATTAAATAACAAAAAAATCTAGCGAATATGAAGATTTGGTAAAACATAATAATTTAGCAGTTATAGAAGTGTTGAAAACAGTAAAAGACATTAAAATGAGCATTAACGCACTAAAAGACAGGCAACACAATTTGATGAAAGAGACATCCGAACTCCGTCAAGAACTTCATTCTCTAAAACTACAATACGAACGTTTAAATCAGCAACAACATAAAAAAGATCTTGTCATAAACGGTCTTCCTGAAACTGCACCTACAGAAAACCTCAGAGACGTGGTTTTAAAATTAGGACATGTAATTGATATCCCCCTACAGCTTAATGACATTCAGACCGTAAATCGGATTCCTAGGAAGAGCAAAAACCAAGGCTTACCACGACCTGCACCAGTCATAATTCGTCTTTAGAGCAAGTCCACAAGAGACAATCTCATAAAAGCCAGCAGGCAGAAAAAACCAGTTGCCAAGGACTTGAACGCACAGCAAGACAATACACCAATCTTTCTATCCGAATATTTAACACCATTCAACCAGAATCTGTTGTACCAAACAAGAAAAGCAAAAATGGAAAAAAATTACCAATTTTTGTGGACCAGAGATGCCAAGATATTCATAAGGAAGTCACGAACTTCAAAGCTGATACAAATTAAAAGCACAGAAGACATAGAAAGGCTGCCACTGTGAAGAAAAAAGCCTCCTAAATAGTTCAAAAAGAAGCCCACAATAAAAAAAGAACTTGAACTATCAAGACAGATGCAATAACACAGGATATATCTGCAATTTCACTTTGATCCGACCTTTCAGATCATTCATTTGACCTCCCAAAGATCTGCCTACTTCCAACACAGCAACCAAATCAATAACAAATATGTGTATATATAACCAGTATCACCCTCAGATAAGCTAATTACAAAGCTTCGAGGGTGCAGTTGAGTTACATCCCAGTAGTAGTATTTATCTAACATTATTCACTTAACATTCTGTAATGAATTCTAGTAGTAAACAGAAAATGTGATAGTAATACTTCAGTTATATATTTAAGTTTAAAATTATATATTTAATTTACAATTTAAATTAAAAAAAATTATTATTATGTAAACTGCAACATAAGTAATATTGTTTAACTTATTATAATAAACACGATTACTATGATTATTATTAATGGTAATAATACACACCTTTTACTCTTGTGTCAATGAAAAATTCTGCAAATGATAATGATATTAAGAGTAATTATAATTCTTACTGAACCATTTTGCAAGAAAAAGATGCATTGTTGCCTAAATATTAGTATATTCATGTAATTATTTGAGAGATAATAAACTATAAAAAAATAAAATAAAATATATATATATATGTATAAATTATTATTATTATTATTATTATTATTATTATTTAAAAATATTATTAACTTGCAAGTATCTGTTATTCACAATTGTAATGTAATATATATAATGTATATAGTGTATATATAATTATTAATGTATCTATGTATGTAATTTATCTGAGACATAAAAAATAAAAAGAATTTAAAAAAATATATTATTATTATTATTATTATTATTATTATTATTATTATTTCAATTATTATTTCAGGAATTATTTCAACATCACCTACCGAAACAACAGAGACACATATCGTATAACACGACCTACAACAACTCTCTACATCCCCGCACCCTTCAACAACTCATACGGTTCTTTTGTGAGATCACATCAGGTACCAACGCAACTCAACAACCTACCAAGAAAGTTAAAACACGTAGATAACTACAGAACATTAAAAAACGAACTCTGGAAAATATACCAACAAAGTTAAGAAACCATTAACACTAATATACACATCATAAATCACTAGCATCCAATGTCTACACCCCATACTTAAACAGTAGCAACAGCACAAATAGTGAAGGCTAAATCCCACTCTCTTCATAAAAGCTAACCCAAGCTTCGAAGTAGGTGGGATTAACTTGCGTCACTCATCTCCCAGTAATCCTTATAAACAGATGCAGAAATTTGTATGAATAATCACTCTTTCTCAAACTTTAAAAATAAATAAAAAATATATAAATAAAAATTAATGAGAAATAATAATTGTTATTATTACTATTATTAATTGTTATTATTACTATTATTAATTGTTATTATTACAAATGAGAAATAATAAAATGTTAAGTTTTTTTTAAAATATTAATTAATAATTAAACACATCTGTAATAATCATCATTACGAATATTATAATAATATACGTTATAAACAGTTATTGATATTATTATTATTTAAAAAAAAACTTTATGTACGAGAAAGTATTTGTTGTGCATAATCGTGTTCATATAATGTATATAATTTATCTGAGAAATAATTAAAAAAATTATTATTATTATTATTGTTATTATTTATTTATTATTTTTTTTTTTAATGGAAATTTCAAACATCGGCGAACATATCCAGTCAGACAACATAAACTTCAAGGTCTTTGACTCTTTGAAGAAATGGTCAGACAACATTTCCACCAACACCTACTTCACAATCATACATACAAACATAAGAAGTATAAAAAAACACTGGTTTACATTGATAACACAGCTGAATTATACCATGATAAACATAGATGCGCTAATACTGACCGAAGTTGCAATAAACGATACAGAAATTTACGCATACAACATAAATAATTATCAAAGCTACAACTTATCCAGACCTAACCAAAGAGGAGGTGGAATTGTGGCATTTATCAAAGAAAAATACAATGTGACAGAAAAACAAACTCACTTCGAACATGCGGAAACACTAATTTTAGAACTCACAAATAGCCACAATAGTATCAGATACACAATAAACACAATATACCGACCCACAGATAATAATCCACTTAGTTTTCTTCATGAGTTAGAAACATGGCTAAGCGGAATCGAACCGCGTACAACACACAGGCTCATCCTAATAGGAGACATTAACATAAATACACTTGACCACGCTTCTTCAACCACTAACACATATCTTGATATACTAAGTCAGTACAACATAAACCCTACCATTAATTCCCCAACAAGAGAAGAAGTACTCAATAACTCACTAACACAATCATGCATTGATCATATCAACATACGGGCTCCCATCCATACACATACATCATCAGTAATTAACGTAAAAATGGCCAATCACTACTTTGTCTCAACTTCGTTTTATTACACTTCCTACCCCCCCCCCCCTCCCACCACCACAAAAGTCGACAAAACTCGATCATACTAAAGAGCATTGTCGATAACCAAGTAAAAAATACAGATTGGAATTCCCTACTTAAAATAAACGATCCTGTAACATTATACGAGAATTTTCAACTAAACTTCACAGAAATATACAAAAAAGCAACAAAACCTACACAAACGAGGCAACAGCAATCCATAGATAAATGACGACATACTAAATACTATTACTGAAAAAGAAAATCTATGGAAAAAACTTAAAAAGTCACCCAGTAACACACATTTACAAACCTTATACAAAAACACAAGAAATAAACTAACAACAAAAATTCGTAGGGCAAAAGACGCTACTACTTTCAAAAATTCACGGAATATAACGATAACATTAAGCAAACATGGGCTACACTCAACGAATTAGTAACCCGAAAAAAGAAAACCTCGGCACAAGATTTTATTGCAAAAAGCTTCGGTCAGGACACAAACCAAGAGGAACTAGCAGACTCATTCAACCATGCTTTCACAAACAACATCACACAACTCAAAAAAGACAAACTACCAACGATCAACAAAAAACTATCAACAAAAGTCAACAACAAACGATGTATTTTCCACCCATAACAAAACAGGAACTGAAAGAAGCAGTCCTAAAACTAAAACCAAATACCACTCCAGGAATAGACAAAATAAGACTCACAGACCTTATAACACACTTTGAACAAATAAATCCAATACTTTTGAAACTCGTGAACATAATACTCGAGACAGGCATTATTCCATAACAACTAAAAACTGCAGTAATTACGCCAATATACAAACACGGCAAAAGAAACGATAATCAGAACTACAGACCAATAGATACACTACCAGTCATCTCAAAAATTCTAGAAAAAATAACACACACCAGACTACAGAACTATTTACAGAAGTACAACATCATCTCACAAAACCAATACGGCTTTCAGAAAACAAAAAGCACTATTACTTTATTAGAAGACATCGCCGACACAATAAACAAAGCTCTCGACAAAAACAAGTATGCCGTCCTTATACTGCTGGACCTAACCAAAGCACTTGACACACCTGAACATGACATACTACTCACCAAACTATACTCAATAGGTATAAGAGGAACACTGCATACATGGTTCAAGAACAACCTCTCAAACAGAACACAAGTAACAAAAATAGGTACATGTCACAGTCGGAGTATACAAGTAAAACACGGTGTACCTCAAGGTGCCATATTATTACCCACTCTATTCAACATATACATTAACGATGTTCATAACATATCCATAAGAAGTCAAATATTTCAATACGCAGATGAATCTGCACTACTAGCAATCCACACAGACATTAACACAGCTCTCTGCAAAGCGCAAGACCAAACGGAATCACAACATACTTCCACCAAAACGCAATTCTAATCAACGGCACCAAAACACAGATGTTGATAATACACAACCCAAGAATCATACGCCCCGCATTGCTATCTATACATTGTCACACATACCGCTGCATTAACAACAAAAATACCTGCAATGTTCCGAAATCAAACCTGTAACACACGCAAAATACCTCGGTCTCTATATAGATTCCCACCTTAAATGGACAAAACATATAGAATACCTACACACCAAACTCCGGATCATCGCAGCAAAACTCTTCCAAGTTAGACATTATTCCAAGTTAGACAATATTTACTTATAAGCAAATGCAGAAATTTGTATGTATAATCATTCTTTCTCAAACTTACAAAAAAAATAATAATAATAAATAAATAAAAATAAAAAATAAAATAAAAATTATACAAAAAATTCTGTATAATCTTCACTGTTGATATTCGAAGAACATGTGTTGTAAATGCATAATATAAAGGCCAAAAAGTATTATTAAAAACTTTTAAGTGAAATCCAATGTAGGAATTGCAGCACTTAGTGCTGAACTCTGTAAAATTATAAGATGCAGTGTCACACAAGATGTTTATTGTATGTATAAATATTTTAGCAATAAATAAAATATATTATTACAAAAAAAAAGAAAAAAAATTACCGGCAGCTCCAAGGAGTCCTTAGACTCACCGAGGGAGGCCCAACATCATGTCAAGAACAATTATTCAACATTCGCACAGTATCTATCATACTTCATCTTGAACTCATTTACAGTCATGGCACCTACAACAGACTCTGGCAGCTTATTCCACTTATTCAACATTCAACAAGTAAAAAATCTAGCTCTAATACCCTTGCTAGCCACACTCTTACCAAGCTTCCAAGGATGGCCCTATTTCTCCCACTACCAGTCCTATTCTCACAAATATCTTCTGAATTAATCTTATAGAAACCCTTTAGTAATTTAAATGTCTCAATCATATCACCCCTTTTCCGCCTATCAACCAATTTCTGCAGCCCACAAATCTTCAACTTGTTCTCATAAAGTTCATTCCATAGTCCTGTTATTATCTTGGTCACTAGTCTCTGGATCCTCTCCACCTCCTCCCCATCGAGAAGAAACCCTGGTGCCAATATCTGGCCACAGTAGTCTAGATAGGGTCTTATCAAGGCTCGATACAGAGGAACAATAACCTGTTTGTCTCTGCTCGCTAAAGTGTTTTTCAGCAACCAAGTAATTTGATGAGCTGATTTTGACACTTTTGTGATGTGTCCCCCTAAACGTCAACTCCGTATCCACCAACACTACCAAATCCCTGGCTTCGTCAATCTCCTGGAGTACAGTTACACGAATGTGATATACTGCTGCTAATCTTTTCACCCCGAAATGCAAAACCTTACATTTTTCCACATTAAACTGACACCCATTCTCCTTATCCCAGTCCTCCAAACTATCCAAATCATCCTGCAAAATTTTGACATCCAGAGCAATCACTATTGCTGTATCCAACTTTGCATCATCCGCAAACAGATGCACAGTTCCTCTCAGATCCTTTCCTATATCGTTAATGAACAAATTAAATAGTAGTAGCCCAAGAACGGAACCCTGCAACACATCACTAGTCACAGGCCGTCTTTTGGACTCTACTCCTGAATAAATCACTCTCTGATATCTCTTCATCAACCACCTTCCTATCCATCTCACCAACCCTATATCCATCCCCATCTGCTCCAGTTTACTGATTAGAGTTTCATGTAGTATCCTATCAAAGGCTTTAACAAGGTACAATAGAATCACTGTAAACCCGTTACCCATATCCAGTTCAGCCGTCACTGTGGTATAGAACGTGAGCAAGTTACTGAGGCATGATCTACCCGTCACAAAGCCATGCTGTCCTCCATACAGTATCCAATTTTCATCTATCCAATCTTGTATTTTCCTCTTGATCATTTTTCTCCAAGACCTTGACAACAATTCCTGATATGCTGATCGGCCGGTAATTTTCAACAGCAGTCTTTGAACCTCCTTTATGCAGTGGACCTATTTTCCCCTCTTTCCACCCCCTTGGGACTAAGCCAGACCCGAGACTCAAATTAAACAAAATGGTCAAAGGCACTGACAATTCTTTAGTCGCTTCCCGTACGACACGAGCTGGTATACCATCCAATCCAACAGATGTATTGACATTGAGGTTTTGTAATAGACTACTCGCCTCCGCTTCATTCACCACAATTCCCGTATAATCTATTGGTTCATTTATTTCTGCAATGTCACCACCTGGATGATATATTCTTGCAAAGTGCTCGCTCAATAATTCCACTATATCAACTGATTCAGTTACCTCCCTACCATCGGCATTCTTCAAAATCATTCTGCCATGTACATTTTTTCTTTTACTTGCAACATATCCAAAAAAACTGCTTGGGATTCTCTTTAGCCTGCATGGCTAATGTTCTTTCGTAATTCTTTTTTGCTTTTCTTACCACACTCGTTACCCTTCTGGCCTACGCTTTATACCGTTCATGTGCCTGCTGGTCACCTTTCTCCTTAAATTCCCTCCATAGTAGTTTATTGTTTTTTTTTTTTTGCAGCTGAAGCTTAATGGTGTTATTCATCCATTTAACCCCTACTTGATTTATTACTCAGACTCTAGGTATACAGTCAGCCATTGTCTCACTCAAACATTTCCTAACTGCCTCCCATGCATTATCAACATCTAGTCCTTGCAGTTTTACATGCCATGGCACTGAACCAATCAAACTTCTAAGCTTGTCATACTTACCAGCCTGGTAATTCCACATGTACCCTGTCCTAATTATAAATTCCGCATTTTTAGCCACCTCCCATGTCAAGACCCTTCATAATCACTCTCATCAATTGGTGGGCAACGTGGTCATATTCGTTACAGCCAAATTCTCAGATGCAATTACTAGGTCAAGCACTCACTGACCCCTAGTATTTTCAATTACATGTTATCGCAGATAGTTATCCCTTAATAACCGCATAAAATACAATTCCTTCCTCCCCTGTGTCCTCTCCTCCTTCCAATCAATGTTACCATAGTTGAAATCTCCCACAATAATTACCCTCCTTCCACTCATTTCTTCTATTTGCTTATGCATACTATCTCCACCATCCATTCCATCATTAGGTCTATAGCCGCACCCAATTTTATATTTTGTTCTGCTAGCCTCAATCTCACACCAAATGGCCTCAAATGTGCTCTTTCCTCTATCCTGCAATTCAACTTCAATTCTCCTTGGCTGCAGTTCATCAGCTATCATCAATAATACTCCTCCCTTATTTTATTCTCTCTGTCATTCCTGAACACACTATACCCATCACATTCAATCCCACTAGCTATATCATCTACAGTCAGCCATGTTTCACTAATACCAATAACCTGTGGTCTGGAAGTGCCAATCAAGGCCAAAAATTCTTCCTTCTTGTTCCTAATACTCTTAGTATTAGTATACGTGAATTGCAGACCCTCCGTCAATCCAATCCCTACCTCGATGCCTTATACTAACTATCCCATTCTGATTTGTTGTCCTTATTCGCTCAGGCATAAAAGCAATAAAAAACATTCAACTGCCTCCCTAAGGTCTGCATATCTACTCCCCCCTTAATAAATCTAGTTTCCCTGATTCTGCACATCCACTTCATTCAACAACAGTTTTTCAAGTCTCCTTACACCGAATCCATTCAAATGCAAACCATCCATTTTATATAGATCCTTTTGACCATCGAACTCGCTCCACACGTCCACAAATTCCACACCACTCGTCATACATAACCCACGCATAAAGTCATTTGCAATTATGGCTCTCCTTCTAAACTCTTCACTGTCATACCGCGGTAGAAGACTAACCATCCTAACTCTCTCACTCTTTTTTTTTTTGCTACCTCAAACATTTCCTTCAGATCCTCTATCATTTCCATTTTATCTCCTTTCAAATCATTCGTACCTGCCACCACTATCATTTCTTTCACCCTTTGCGTTTGTTCCTTAATAGACTCACTATAGAAATCTAATACACTATAAATTAAAAGAAAGCAAAAACGAATACTCCAGAAATGAATTCCTAAAATGCCAATCTAATCCCAGAAAATATTGGAAGTTTGTGCATAAATTAATCGGCAAAGATACACATGAATACAAATCATTCCCATACTTAAAGATATGGACAGGAATAGAGAAAATGGAGACAGAGGATTATTATTTATATTATATTTATTATTTATATTAATAATTATTTTGCCAACGTCGGCGAATACTTTCTGAGAAATGCTAAAACCTTCCTCGGAACTGCGCTCCCAAGATAATTGATAACTCCAGATATCTTTTCCCCACTTGTGAAAATGAAATCAAAAGTGTTATAGCGAGACTAAACACAACCAACGCTTCAGGATACGATGGTATTAACACTAGCTTTGTGAAAGAATGCCAAATATACATTATCGAACCCCTCATATTGATTTTTAACTTATCACTGATGACAGGCACGTTTCCATCGGATTTTAAGAAGGCCATAGTTGTAAAAGGGAAACAAAAATAACTCGAAAAATTAGAGACCGATCTCCCTTTTGCCGGTCTTTTCAAACATATTAGAGAAATTGGTAAAAATCAGACTCATGAACGTTTTGAAAAAAAAAAAACAACAACTTCTTTTTAAAGAATACATTTTTATATATACACACAAAGCTTTTCACACTGTATCCCATGAAATTTTAATAAAAAGAAATTAGAAGTCATAGGAATACGAAGTACTGCCCTAAAGTGGTACCAAAATTACTTAAATGCCAGTTCGCAAATTGTGAAAATAAACAACAGCCATAGCAGCTCCAAAACAGTAGACTGTGGTGTGCCACAAGGATCTGTCTTAAGACCAATTTTATTTAATATTTACATCAATGACTTCTGCAATCTTAAGCTAGACAGTAAAATAAATACTTTCCCAGTATTTTCCCAATAAATACTTTCCCAGTGAATGCTGATTTTTTAAAAGTAACAAATTGGTTCCAGTCAAACAAACTCAGTCTGAATGTCTCAAAAATTAAATATGTAAATTTTAATTTGCGAAATACAACAGGCAAAAGTAAATATACTTCACAATTTATTTTGCATGATTGGAATTGCAGGACAAATTCGAATTGCAACTGTGAGGAAAGAGAAAAAGTCAATGTAATAACTTACTTGGGATTAAAAACTGATAGTAATTTAAGCTAGAAACTGCAGATTACCGATGTCGTAAATAAAGTAAGGATTATGTTAAATATACTTTACTGCTTAAACATTTTCTTAAATTTAAACATGCTGAAAATATTATATTCTGCTGGATTAAAAGCACACTAGAATATGGAGTATTAAGTCGCTGAAGGATCAATCGCACTACGCTGAAACCTCTAGTTTCGATTGAGAATAAAGTAATTCAAATCTTAACTAGAAATAAATACAAGGATACTGCAACGTGTAATAATTACACCATACTAAACATACTATCCCCATAGATATTTATACGCCTATTGGGTACTGCTATTCATAAAAAAACGAACTATACGGCATCCAAAATATATAGTTCCAAAAGCTTATAAAAGAACAATTCATAAACTTATACTTATTTAGCTGCTGAAAATAATAATATAAATGAATGGCTTTGAATACTGATATTGAAACGATCCTGTTTTAGATGTAAAATGTAAAAAAATTTAAAATCTGTTTAAATACTTTGTTTTATTTTGTTCCTAATTAGCGCATGTCTCCAGTTATTTTATTATGTTATTATATTATAATAATATATAATATATATATTTTATGCATGTACATAAGCGTATATAATGATAATGCATTACATAACTTTTTGTAACTTTATGCATATCGTAACTTGGACGAGCTGTTGCTCTTAGGTTACACATATAATTGTCAAAATTTTGTACTAGAATATGAAACATAAAATAAAAAATATCTGTCCATCTGAAAAAAAAATGGGTGAACAAAATTATCATTAATCTGCAAGAAACATTTTGAAACTTATCAAACAGACTTCGTTTACTGACTAACTAGGGTTGATTCGTTGATTCGATAAGACTAGCAGGTAGCATTCATTCATCCCGAAGTAGGGTTAGCCTGCTTAGCTAGTGAAACATTATGTCATCTATATAATATATCTTGGGGGGGGGGGATTCTATGGAGGATTCCACTCTATCAAAATTTTAATTATCATCTCTTCTTATTTCAATGTTCTGATTTCTACACATCAATCCTCCTTAATTAAAGGGAAAAATTAAAGGAAAATAAATATCTCTCATCAGAGGGAATCAATAGACTTAACTCTTTTCCTTGGTGTTTAAATTTCTTCAACCTGCTTGTGGGTGACACAAGCAGGTTGAAGAAGGTGAAGGCGGTGACGTCTATTATTCTTTCTTGTTAGTTTTTTATTTTATTTTTTCGGCATTTCTTTGAGTGAGATGCACCATCACCATGGATGTCGTGCTTCTTTGTAGCGACCTTTGACATCACTTGTACCGAGTTGCACAACATACACATGTAATGTCGACATTTCTAATGTGCAATCAAGGATGTTCCATGAATTCAATCTTGAGGAGCAAGAATTTCCGACAATTTATGATTGCATCACTTGTAGCACCTGGATTTGTTTCATTTAGCTATTACAAGTGATTAATTGTCTCCTGTGATAAGACAATTTCCGATGATAGTACTATGACGTCACTAATGAGATCATTATCCTCTGAACAAGGATATATAAATATACATATTTGCAGTTGTAGTAGTAGTAGTAGTGGTTGGTCTACCTTTATTGTAACCCTGCCTGGCTCAGACTAATTATGAAGTGTAAGGTAAGTTCTATAGTATCGTAATTTAACAAACTCTTATTAGTCTTAATATACAACCTGTAATAAAGATATGCAATATCTTGAGTAGTGAAATAATAATGCAACTCATTCAGCTTGAATAGGTACCCTCTTCTAACTAAGAGATTGCATGCCGGAAACCCAATTTAGAGCGGATGTTTCTGAATTTCTTTAAGGTAGCAGTTTATTTCCATCGTCTCCAGTGGGAAACATATCTGAAGAAGAGAAAAGAACTTCACTACTTTAATTTTCTTTTACCTTTCTACATAGTAGCTATAATATGGTAAATAAAGCTATAAGGTGCGTTTAGGACACGAGTTAGTACAGCGCTTCCCAAACTGTGGGCCGCGGCCCCCTTGGGTGCCGTGGAATAATGAAAACAATTTTAAAATGTTTTAAATGTTCAGATTTTTTTATCTTAAAAGAAACGTATTTAATTTTTATTATTTATTATTTCTTCTTTGTTATTTTTTATATTTTAATGGAAAAAAATCACACATTGGTGCGGGTTCACAAATTTTGCTTCCTGCCTATTTCGGCGCTTAATGAATATTAGTAAATATATGCTTATTCGTATAAGTTTAATTTCAAAGCAGAAATCTAAGAATTGCAGTTTCAAATATTTCACCTGATATTGACTTTTTGTGCAGCAGTATTGAAACACCTCCATCACATTAAATTGTTATTAAACTTCTTTTATATTTTTAATTATTACCTTTTTATTACTAATCGTTTTACGTTTCATGTGCTTGTACTGCAAATGTACAATAAAAATATATCTATCTACGTAAAAATATGAAATAGTATGCCATGTCAATTCTCTACGTAAGATACTAAAAAGGTAAAATTTGCATTTGATTGTTGCGATATTCGCTGTGCATGTTTTGCATTGAATATAAATACAATAAATATTATAATAATATATGCCTATGTTACGATTTTTTTTCGAGGGAGGACCGTGAATTATTTATATTTTTCCAAAGGGGGCCCTGACATCCATAAGTTTGGGAAGCATTGAGTTAGTAGACTGTTGGCACTGACAGCGAAATTGACTTCAGAATACACACGAATACATACAAATAAATACTAGATAGGATTAAGAGGATTTGTTTTTATTTTCTTATTTAACATGCCAATGGAATGCATTGAACCTTGAAGATTACTTCTCTACTAATTTCCTAAATGTTAGAGCAGTAAAATGCGAACTGTCCGTGGCATGAACTAACATCCAAACATAATTCGTAGATGAAATTATTATTTCAGAATATTCGTTAGAGAATTTATGGATTTTAAAGGCTTGTGATGGCTGAAAAAATGCCATTTTCCTTTGTTTAAACCCTTCTTTTTATCTTTACAGTTGATGGAGCAAGAAGAACAGTTGCTTCATTGCAATCAGTCTTGTTACCATTTAATTGGTAACAAGACTGTGTTAATTAAATATTAATAGCACCCTAATATTAGTAATTTTTGTTAGCAATTCACACTAACTGTAATGTTAACAATTCATATTAATGTGTATTACATATTAGTAACATACTCAGAAGTAGTAACTATTATGTAAGCAGCATCTGTTGTTAATTCTTCATGGATTTTTTTGTTTCTGCTTTCAGGTAGTTCTCATTCTCTTGACGACTTTGATTTTTGCTGTGTCTGCTATTAGAATAAGCAAGCCGAATGGAGGTGTAAATGAAGAAACAGGAGTTCGGCGCTCACTACGTGAACGTGGAGATGGTAGGGGTGGTGGGTTCAAAGGAGGAAATTTAGAAGATACTGGTTTTAAATTGATAGATGAACCTGGTGGAAGACAAGGCTTACAAATAGGTGATTCTGTTATAGATAGAGATGGACGTACTGGAGAAGTGTTGGATATATTGCAAGGTGGAAGAGTTATAATCACAGGAGGAAAATTACAACCTCATGAAATTGATGATCCCTTTGGAGGAAAGGAAGGTGAAAGTCGTGGAATTAGAGGTGGACGTGGTGGAAACACAGGAGAAACATTAGAAGATACTGGTTTTAAATTTATAGATGGCCCTAGTGGAAGACGAGCCTTAGATATAGGTGATTCTGTTATAGATAAAGATGGACGTAATGGAGAAGTGTTGGATATATTGGCAGGTGGAAGAGTTATAATCACAGGAGGAAAATTGCTACCTCATGAAATTGATGATCCCTTTGGAGGAAAGGAAGGTGAAAGTCGTGGAATTAGAGGTGGACGTGGTGGAAACACAAGAGAAACATTAGAAGATACTGGTTTTAAATTTATAGATGGACCTAGTGGAAGACGAGACTTCCATATAGGTGATTCTGTTATAGATAAACATGGACGTACTGGAGAAGTGTTGGACATATTGGAAGGTGGAAGAGTTATAATCACAGGAGGAAAATTACTACCTCATGAAATTGATGATCCCTTTGGAGGAAAGGAAGGCGATAGTGGTGGAATTGGAAGAGAACCTCATAGATTAGGAGAAAAACGTGGAGTACTGGGTGGAGACTACGATAGATTTAGAGGTGGACATGGTAGTATTGGAGGACTGGGTGTCAATCGAAGGGGCGTTAACAGCGGTGTTAAAGCCCGTTGAAAGTGATGTTGGACAGGAAAGAGAAGTATTTTTTCTTACCGATTGTGCAAGAAATGCAGGATAAGTAAGTATAACTGCCATTAAAGGCATTTCGTTTAATATAAATTTCTTAAAATTGGAATTTTATGTGGAATTACTGCATTAAAGTTGTTATCATCATCACTATGCTGCATAATATTTTCATTGTTGATTTTTATAGACTTTGTCTGCAGTAGGCTATTTTCTATATCTTAAGTCAATTATAACGAAACAAGGTGTTCAATGTAATGAATTATCATTATAACCAATAATGTTGGCTAAAAAATTAATTATGTGTTCATTAACAGTTTAAAATTCACTGTAGTTATAAATACAACTACTATTATTATTATATAATGCTAATAATATGACTGAATACCTCATCTTCAGTTGAAAAGCATTTGTAAATGCTAAAAAAATCTGTATAGACGTTGATTAATTCAAAAAAAATATTATTATTATTATATTTACTTATATACGTGGGGAATAAATACGAGTAATAAATGACATTTCAAATCTTTATATCTCCTATAAATTATCAGGGATAATATTTCACACCCACCACTTAAAACTATACTGATAACTCGTGCAATTTTAAAAGTCATAGTTGTTTCAGATGGTTCCTAAGATAGTTGCTAAACGATATCCATCTTAGTATGATGACATTAGGCTTTGCTTTACGATGATCTGCTCATGAGACGTTTTCAATTATGACCAATGCCCATATATACGACACTTCGCTCCTATACGATGGTTTTTGGTAACTCATAGCGATTCCATGAATCAATCGATTTTTTTTTTGTTTTCGTGAGAGATTCAGTGAGCAACGACGTTTATACGACGTTGCTCACTGAATCTCTCATTGTTTTGTTGTGAATTAGAAACGCTTTGTAATTATTATTTTATTTTACTATTGTAATAATGGCAGATGAAATTCAAAGTCAGCGATATGTGATTACGCTAGATACTAAAATTAAAACTGCTATATTAAGTGACGATGGTTTTATTCAACATGTTTTGTTTTTAACAACAACAAAACAAACATAAAATTCTCAACGAAGTGAAAAATGCTACCCAACTTAATTATAGTTATTTGTAAATATGAGATAGTCTTATTGCCGAAATGGAAACCTTGAATGGGTAGACGACCGAAACAGTTGACTGGTTCACCATCTTTCCTTCAGTAATTTTTTGTACTGACGTACATAAGTATGAATTAGTACTAAAAATGAATGTTATTATACCATTACATGTATTTAATGCATTAACAAGTGTTGAAAAAAAATATATATAAACTCTCTAATTGTTCTCATCATTACATGGAAAAAGAATGCTGTTTATTTCTCATTTTATGTATTTATTTATATTTTTATTTTGTTTTATTTTACAGGAGGATAAGCGGCCTAGATTAGACTACAAGAAAAATGGAATTTTACGCATAAGATGCGATACATTTGTACATGAAACAGTTCTAATAAACTGCTTACTGGTTACTCAAACAGTGCTAATTGTTTATTCATTTTGTTCTCGTTTATTTTAGTATTACTCAAGAATCTCCTCTATCCTTATTGCTGAACCAGGTTTCGTATTATACTGTCTACATATAGCGATGTATTCAAAAATAAATCAAAGATGTTATACATGATAAAACAGAATGCATTGAAATCGTAAATTGCACATGCGCAATGAAATTATAATAGTAGTGACGTGTTTGTCTTAATCAGTACTGCGCATGTCATCACCAAGAAATATTGTTTGAAGTTGCAAGTTGCATTTCTCACGTAGACAAATTTTTTGCTTATGTTTAATAATGATTGCATTTGTGTATTACATCTTTAAACAGAATAAATGAAGGATTTATAATTAATATAATACCGGCTAGTTTACAGGGTAATGAACTCGGTGAGCATAGATTTATTTGTTTTCTGATATTAATATACAGAAATTTGAATAAAGCAATTGTTATGGAACTATCTTCGTAGTGCAATTACGTCATTATGGTTTAAATCATGATTTTTTATTCAGATTAATTAAATTTATTGTTGAAATAATTAATGTGATAAATATAAACATCTAATTTA
Organism: Typopeltis vanoorti; assembly: GCF_054136105.1. Classification (NCBI taxonomy): domain Eukaryota; kingdom Metazoa; phylum Arthropoda; class Arachnida; order Uropygi; family Thelyphonidae; genus Typopeltis; species Typopeltis vanoorti. The sequence goes on from NC_143557.1 coordinate 104,129,276, forward strand.
ATAAGTATAAATAAAAATTAATTTTTATTATATAACTGAATTTAAATAGCTAATAATAATAATAATAATAATAATAATAATAATAATAATAATAATAATAATAATAATAATAATAATAATAATTATAATAATAAATAATGCACAAATATAATATACATAGTTGAAAGCTCTTGTAGCTCTTTCCAGAGCTACAAGAGCTTTCAACTTCAAGAGCTCTTGTAGCTCTTTTCAGAGCTACAAGAGCTCTTGTAGTTGGAAAGACCTAGATACCATTCCATTTAGTTGGAAAGACCTAGATACCAGAGTCAGTGTAGCTCAGTGAATACTATAACCTACACGGAGGGAGTATACACATTTTTCCCCCACCAATGCCTCACGGCCAGACAGAATATACATAAGCCAGCATCTAAAGTCCACTGTTAAGGAAGTTTGCCATACACCACTAACCTTTAGTGACCACCACTTGGTCAAGGCTAAACTGTCCCTTGAGACCTTAGACAGCAACACACACTAACAGAAACTACCCGCTATGGAAACTGAATAACAGTATTATTAACACAGATCAATTTACATCGGAAATTAAACAAATACTAAACAATATAAAAAAAATAACAAATGTAAAGGAGGCATGGAACAAATTTAAAATACAAGTAAAAAAAGCCGCCATAAAGATAGGGAAACAAAAAAAAATACAACACAAACAAAGAAATAATAAACATAATTAAAGAACTAATGCAGAAATACAACATAGACAGAACACTTCCAGAAAATAAAATAGCCATTAATGCACTCATAGCAAACCTAAAACAAATTGAAATAAAAGAGGCTGAAGAGGCCTGGGTTCGCGCTAAAATAAAAACAGTGGAACAAGATGAAGGAAGGACCAAAGCTGCGTGGCTCTTTGAAGAGCAAAAAAAGCAGAAAGCACAGTTTAATAAAATAAAACACGAGGGGGTAGAAATCGAGGGAGATGCAAATCTCCTCCGATTCTTCCACTCACAATACACGAATACATTCTCTGAAAAAGAAAACGACGAAACAGAAACACAAAACTTCTTGACACAACTACCAAGACTCACAGACAAGGAGGCAGAACACATAGACTCACCAATCACGCCAACAGAATGCAAGAAAATTATAAAATCCCTATCATTACACAAATCCCCAGGACCCGACAGCCTCACTGCGGAGTTTTACAAAGCGTACTACCCCCTGTTTGAGACACTATTTGTGAAAATGCTATCCGAACAATTCGGAGAGCATCCCAGAACATTTCAACCTCGGCTACATAGCATTAATTCCCAAAAAGAAAGACACAGCAAACAACGAAGAGACACAATGGAGAGGAATCACACTCCTCAATACAGACCAAAAAATATTAACTAAAATTATTTCCGAAAGAGTGCAGAGACACATAAACCAGATCATATCCAAATTCCAAACCTGCGGAATAAAAGGCCGCAAAATAGAAGACAATATCCTTCAAATTCGATGTATATATGAGCACTACCAGGCAACACAACAACCATGTCTACTGGTAGGTCTCGACATTGAAAAGGCCTTTGACTCAGTGAGTCATCATTACCTACATGAAGTCATCAAAGCTACAGGTTTTGGGAAAAAATTTCAAAATCTGATTTCAAATATTTACATCACAGCAGAGTCTCGCCTAATCATAAACAAGAAACTGTCTGCACCGGTCAAAATTAAATGCTCGATCAGACAAGAAGACAGTCTCTCTATGATCCTCTTTGGTCTCGCCTTAGACCCGGTGATACGAGAAATATCTAAGCATCCCGGCATAGCGGGCACTCACATAGGAGGTGAAGGAAAAACAAAAGTGCTCGCCTATGCCCACGATGTAATACTAACCGTAACTACAGCCGAGTCCTTCACACTCGCACACAACATACTCAAAAAATTTGAAAAAGCGTCAGCACTGAAAGTAAACCTTCACAAGTGCCATGCGATGTTCGTCGGCAGGTGGGTAAAAAGGCCTACCATGCCGAACGACATAAAAATAGACAAACACCTACCACTACTGGGGATCGTCATAGGGGAACAAATCCAACACAACACACAATGGGAGCTTGCACATACAAAAATAACCAAGAAAATTACACAGATGAGACACAGACAACTATCAGTAACAAGTAAAGCTAAAATATGCAATCAATACCTACTGTCTAAGATATGGTACCTCATGAACAATACCAACTACAACGGTCAAGCAGTAGACAGAATACACAGAGAGTGCGCAAAGTTCATCTGGGGTTCCAAATACGAACCCATCAGAAGATCCACAATATTCCATGACATTGAGGCAGGAGGACTCGACTTAATAAACGTACACCTAAAAACTCTAAGTGCGAGAGCAAAAATCATAGAGAGAGCTTACACGGAGGAAAAAGCGTGGAGCGCATATATAATATATTATATGCAGAAGATAATGCCCGACAAAGTAATATGTTCCCTTCCGCGTTCGAGTGGCAAAACACCAAGAATGTTCCACGAGATTGCGAAAGGTTACAACTTCATTAATACATTAATACATAAACGAATTCTTGAAGATGAGACCTAAAGCAGCACACATCAAACTCACGCGCACAGTTATACCACCACCACAACACCGGGAGATTGAAAGAGGGACATTAAGACTATCAAAGGCACTTAAAAAAGCTTTCAATCTGCCCATAAACCCCAAATTAAAAACTTTCTACTACAAAGTACACCACGCTTGTTTGCCCACCAAAATATGGTGCACAGCGAAAGGGATCCCTCTTGAAGGCCCCGCCAGATGTCATTTTTGCCCCCAACCAGAAACACTTTACCACTTAATGATGTACTGTCCTCACACCTCCTGAATATGGAACACGGTTCAAACATTCATAAAACACAAACAACCCCTTACAGAACACACATTATACTGGTTAAACGAAGGAAACATTAACACAACTAAAGCAATCATTATTATAACAACCATGTACTCGATTTGGACATACAGATGCGACAAAATTTACGGAAGGGAAACAGGACCAGACATACTCAGCAAAATAAACAACATATTAAAAGAAACAATCACAGATACCATAAACAGAAACAAAATAACAAAACACCAATGGCAGCAAGTAGGTCTCATCTCAGAATTCGAAGAACAACTGTAAATCATAGAAATAAAGGACCCACCATAAATTTAAAAAAGAAGCATAAAACACACATATACACGATAAAATAAATATACATAAGCGAAAGAAAAGCATATTGTAAACTTTTTCATTAAGCTGTATAACCATTTGTACATTAATTGCTTTATGCTATGATTAGTTGTAGTTCTGTGCATAATATTTGCCAATTATAGAGGTTGTAGTTTATTTTTATGTATCAAAAAATGTCAATGACAGTTTATATAGTGGAAGAACTTGATGACATTTTGCTGATCCGGTGGGTAACTCAAATATCTGCCAAAATGTAACCCTCTCCTTCTATGTTAAAACAAATACTACATATGTATATAGACATTTGCAATCTGAAAATGATAATAATGAAGCAATAAATCATGTAATGATATGCAAAAACAAGTTTTAGTAATTATATGTTAAGAATATTTATGATATGTAAAATAACTACATGTGTATGTATAAATATGGTATATGTAAATAGCGCTTAACACTTCATGATAAGTTAATAATGTATAATCCAAACTATATCTATATATGTATAATGTACAATCCAAAATGTAAATTATACTGTAAATGTATAATGTACAATCCAAAATGTAAATTATACTGTAAATGTATAATGTACAATCCAAATTGTTTACAGTCCAAATGTAAAAGTGTCAAGTCAAACATAACAAAGGGCTACAAAGAAGTGTCTCCGAAAGAATAATTATATGTATTATAAGTAAAATAGTCATATGCATAGAAGACGTATTATATGTAAAATAGTAATAGGTATATATGTATATGTGTGTATATGTACATACATGTATAAATATGTACATTTAAGTATGAATATTGTCAGATTAGTTAACAATATAAAATCCATTGTTGTATATTTTAAAACAAACCTTACATAGGTTTAAGGAAATGTGTCTCTTATAGGAATTTCATTATAAAAAGGAAATATGAATTATGGAAAAAGAAATGTGATGACTGGTAACTTAAATTCATAATACAGAATTCCATGGATAGTAAAGTTATGTTACATTAAAAGAAAAATACTGCTCAACTCATGTAAAAAGGACTGTAGGAAGAAGCAGACACTGAGCAGATTATTGATGTTAAAAATAAGGAAAAATAAATTGTACATAATATATATTATTAAGATATCAAGAAATGTAAATCAAAATGCCAATTAGAATAAGCATTCCATGTACAAATGTATATATATTTATTTGGATTGTACGTAGATGCTTTATGGTTAATAAAATATACTCAGTGAATGTGGCGTTTGCATACCACGACCCTTGACCTCTCGAAGGAAGACTTGATTTCAACTCTAGTCGGCGACTAAAGGAAATTTTTCTAAGCCTTTTTTCGACGAGATCGAGATCGAGTTAGTCGATCTCGATCGACTAACTTGATCTCGATCTCTGACACGGGCAAGCGGTTTTTTTTTAAGTCCGCGCGGTTAGCCTAGTGGCTGTGCGTTTCGCAACCATATGCCTGGGGAAGGAGTGTCCTGGGTTCGATTCCCGTCGGTGACGTGAAGAGCTTACACTGCGGACATAGGATACACCGGGGGTGTAGGGCTGACCACCTTATCCTGTGAACGGTTTGCGGTCCGATGATTAATAAACCCTCAACACCGCAAGCTAAAAGAGGGAAAAGGAAGATGAGACCTAGATTCTAATCTAAACCCTCGACGTAAACAACAGCACGTGATCCGGTGACTAGTAGGATTTAACGTCACCTGAAATGACGTCACACCGCGCTTGAAACGCCACCACGCTTAAGATCATTAACGAATGCTCCAACTCGCTGAAGAATAAAGAAAAAAATCGTTTTCCTTTTTTTAAGGAAAAACGGATGCTCCAACTCGCTGAAGGAAAAAATCATTTCACGGCATATTTAGAAAACATCGAATTTCCAAAAGGAAGCAAGCCAAGTAATGTTCAGAAAATATGCTAATAATGACGAACATTTCAATGAAGAGATAATCTTTCTACGACACTTTTATTTGTTCATAACAGTTCCAGCTTCATTATTTGTAATCTACGAATGACTTGGTCAGAATATTATTAATGCTATATGTGAGCATATAGCATTAATATTATTCACAGGGGGTTAATAATACACAGGGGGTGCTTAAGGGTCAAAGCTGTATAACTGAGAGGAGACCTCCACATAGCCTTCAAAGGAATGCGGAGAACCGACCAGGGCTTCTGACCTAATGTCCAATCCTCACCTTCTCGTGGTGCACCCTGTTGGGTATCTACTTTGATACTGAACGAACGAGGATGGGCTGGCAATTTGGGATTTAGCCGACCAAATTGTATTCTTATTGGTTAAACCAAAATAAAAAATAATAGTACAACATGACAAAAATTCATGCCGGCTGGGGCGTCGCCCGGTTAAACAAGGCCCCCGTTGTTTTCGCCAGGGAACCAGGGCGAACAGCGAAAAGTCAGTTACTGGAACAAATCTGAAAACAAACCCCAACTCAACATCACCAGAGTTAAAGATCGGTACTATCAACGTAAGAAGCCTGAATGGCAAAGAAATGGAGCTAACTGAGGAATTAGATAAGTACCAGATCGACATAATAGGGGTGACTGAAACAAAAAAGACAAAAACTGGTGAGGTCTTTCTGAGCAATAAATACAAAATGTTATATTCAAGCAATCACAATCAAGGAAAAGAAGGAGTAGCCATAGTATTCAACACAAAATACGAGGCTAATATTCTTGAATGGCAGTCAGTCTCAAATAGAGTAATGTGGGCAAATATGAGAATGGGGAACTGGACAATGAGACTTATTTGTGCTTATGGTCCCACAGAAGGTTCTACTAAGGTAGAAACAGAGGAATTTTTTGAGGCTTTAGAAAAAGCAACTGACACAATGAGAAAGGAAAAGTTGGTCCTTATTGGGAATCTAAATAGCAGAGTAGGAAATGATTGTGAGACATAAAAAAACATTTTGGGAAAATTTGGAGAAAAGAGCAAAGCTAATAATAATGGCAAATACCTGTTGGATTTTTGCTCAGGACATGGACTGGTTATTACTAACACCATATTCCAACATAAAAATGTGCACAAATTCACATGGAGAGAAGAGGCTAGAAATAAGAAAAGTCTTATTGACTATGTTATTGTTGATAGTGATGTTTTCTCCCTGGTGCAGGACACCAGAGTGTACAGAGGATTTGAAATTGGAAGTGATCACTATTTAGTCTTGAGCAGGATAAAATTGAATTTCATATTGAAAAGAATAACATGTAAGAAAGTTTTAAAAGCGAATAAAAGTTGAGCAGCTCTCAGATGTGAACTGTAGACTAAAATACAGAAATATTATTGAAAAGAAAATGAAAGAGTTTGAGAACAGGAATCAAACCTTGGAGATTCAGTGGCAAGCCTTGAAGAAAGCTCTGATTGATTCAGCTAGAGAGGCATGTGGTGAAGTTGTCTGCAAGGATAGAAAAATTAGAACTCCATGGTAGACACAGGAAGTTAAATTGGCACTGAAGGAAAAGAAGAAAGCATATCAAAAGTTCCTGGCAAATAAGTGAGCTTGAGCTCGTAGAGAATACCGAGTCAAATGTAAGAAAGTGAAACACTGTGTAAAACTAACTACACAAAAGTCATGGGAGGACTTTGGCAAGAACATAGAAAATAAATATCAAGAAGGTGGTAAGATATTCTGGAGGTTGTTGAAGAAGCTTAGGAATGGAGGAAAGAGTGCTGTAAAAGGAGTTAGAGATGATAAAGGTGACATGAAAACGGGAGAAAAAGATATCCTTGAAGTATAGAGTAATTACTTTGAAAAACTGCTAAATGAAACAAGCAGTGATGACAGAGCAGTGGTAAAAAACGCTGACCAGGCATGCAGTCAGGAATAATACATATCCATACTTGAAGTAGAAAAAGCCATCAAAGGCTTGAAATGTGGAAAGACAGCAGGAGTAGATGATATTCGACCAGAAATGCTGAAGTATGGTGGTATAAGATTCTTACAGTGACCGCACTGCATAGTTCAGAAAACCTGGACAGAGGGATGAATCCCCGATGATTGGAATAGAGTTCTCATAGTACCCATATATAAAAAGGGAAATAAAACTGAATGTGAGAATTACAGAGGTATTTCTCTACTGAGTGTTCCTGGCAAGATCTATGCAAGTATAGTTGAGAAAAATTGTGTAAGAGAAGCTTGGTGAAGAACAAGCTGGATTCAGGCCAAATAGAGGCTATCAGGATCAGATCTTCACTTTACGACAAATAGTCGAGAAAGCATGGGAATATAACAAAGATCTGTATTTAAGTTTTGTCGATTTGGAAAAGGCATATGACATGGTGCCAAGAGAGAAGCTATTCAATACGCTGCAGTTATATGGTGTCAATGGGGCATTATATCAAGCAATACTTAGTCTTTATTTGAGTTGTAAGTCAGCAGTTAGAATTGAAGGAAGTACAGGAAGATGGTTCAATGTTAAATCTGGTGTGAGACAAGGATGTACATTATCCCCTCTATTATTCATTATCTATATGGATCACATTATGAAGGAAAGTGATATTATATCTGATATCAAAATTGGAGATGTTAATGTCAGCTCTTTGCTTTATGCGGATGATGTTATACTTCTAAATAAATCCGCTACAAGCCTGCAAGATTCTCTGACTAAATTGAATAGCTGTTGTAATAGATATGGTATGAAGGTCAGCAATAAAAAGACAACGACAATGAAAATAGGCAGAATCATTGAAAATATCAACTGTGGTGTGAATGGAGAACCTGTGGAACTAGTAAAACATTTCAGCTACTTAGGCACGATTTTTAGTGAAGATGGTAAATTAAATATAGAAATAGACAACAGAATCAGCAAAGCTGTTATGGTAGGAAGTCAATTGAATAAATTCATATGGAATAAGAGAGAAATTAGTCAAAACACTAAATTAGCTGTATACAGACAGTGTTCAAACCAGTTTTAACTTATGGATCTGAGAGCTGGGTCAGAAGTGAAACACTTGACCAAAGACTAGAGACCGCAGATATGAGAGTCCTGAGAAAGATTAGAGGCATGAACAGATGGCATCAATGGCAATATCATATTAAAAACGAGGATATTAGGAAAGAACTTGACATTGTCAGCATCCAGGAATGCGTTAGCAGAGCTAATCTCAGGTGGTATGGTCACTTCAACAGAATGGGCGATGAAACATTAGCAAAACATGTGTTCTCTGCCAGGTTGGCAGCAAAACGACCCAGAGGAAGACCAAGATATAGGTGGATTGATACGGTACAAAGTACCTTAGACGATAGAAACATAAGATCTGATAATATTGGAGTCTTGACAAGTAACAGACTGATTTGGAGGAAAATTGTAGATAGGAAGTTAGTAATGATGTAATTTTTTCATGTAGTACTATCATATCCTGTACACCCCCTTGAAGGTTCATGTCAGGATTTGATGATGATGATGATATCTGAGCATTTATTTTCCTTTCCAAACAATGATGATTTATTCATTGTTTGGAAAGGAAATAGCGACATCCGAAAGATGACTGGTATCAACACCACTGCTACAGTTAAATGTAAAAGGGGGGGGGTAGAATCTACACGTGCTATTCTATTAATATGCATGCAACTGAACAGCATATCTCATAGCGCGTGCATTGAAAGTAGTGCAATACTCTTTTTTTTTTTTTTTTTTGCGCCATACCATAGTACTCAAAAAAGGTTTGTAAGGGAATACGATATTATGATACGATAATTATGATATTATGCGCCAAGATAAAATCATCCCTCACAAAGGCAACGGTAGTAGAAAATAATTTTTTATTTCATAAGTGAACCCACCCGCTATATATTTCATGAAAGGCCACGTCAAACATTATTCGTATTCTTCGTAGCTTTGCAGAGTATCAGAATATCCTAATATATTTATAATTATTTATTTACTACACTGATATATATATATATGTATATATATATATATATATATATATATATATATATATATATATATATATATATATATATATATATATATATATATATATATATATATATATATATATATATATATATATACCAGTCAAATTCCAGTCAAATGTGTTTGTACAAATTAATTATTTGTAAAAGATTAAAAACATCACTCTATTAATCATGAAGTTTTTATGAGTCTGATAGCATCTTCCTGACTTGGTTAGATAGGTAAAAATTTCATTCCTCTCTCGTATAAAGTGCTGGAACTCCACCAGAATATGATAAGTAGTGAAATGTGTATTGCATTTTTCATATATGGGGGGGTGGAGGGTCATCAGCCCTTAGTAAATAAGAATGTGTAAGATAGTTGTGACCAATGAGGAGCCTAGCAAGAACAACTTCCTCTCTTCTATTTCTACGTTGACTAGAATGCCAATGCTTAATTTCAGGCTTAATGTCATGTAATTTGTTTATCAATGATGACTGCCATTCAGCAATTAGCTTTGATCTTATAAACTGTCTATAGTCTGTATTTGGTACTGTCAAAGAGTACATGGAGAAGGTATGAGTTGATCTAACAGCTGCATCTGTAGTCTCATTTCCCTTAATTCCATATAGTAGTAAGCTGTAGTAGTTTCGAGTTACTTTCGACTTTTAACACAAAATGCTATGACGTTGAGCACGTGGTGCTTATTTAAGCATCTTTCGTTAGTAATTTAGATTATATCAGATAGTGGTTGCAACAGAACACAGCAATACAATTTATACTTAAATTAACATCGCAATGTCAATTATTACCGGTAGATGGCGCTGTGTCACTCTTAATTGTTGAATATCTTGCAATTTTTTTCATTAATTTGCACATCACCCTATTAATTTCTTATTTACATCATTGTAATGGTTGCACTACCAATGCACTACATAAAAAACAGTGTAGCGATTTGAACAATAGCAACTTTAACAGTATGATCGATTGGGCTATTTGGCCACAGGATAGCCCTGTGACCTGAGATGTGTGAAATTTTTGTCTTCATTCCGTGATATCGGCACACATCACGTCAAAATCCAGTTTTTTTTTCAGCTGAAAACATGAAATAAGGCATATAGTACTAAGCTGTAGTTTGAAACCATATATCTGACAAGGGTGATGATGTGAGTTAGAATCAATGTTTTTATCAGTATGAGTTGGTTTTCTATATATCGAGAACTGTAAACTGCCTTTTGGTTGACGAAGAATGATTGCTAGTAGCAGAAAGATTATTATATAAGTATTTTGAGACTTTATACGTCAGACATCCATTGTCGTTCACAATAGATCTTAACGGGACATTTTCTTTATGCAATTTTGTAACGCCAAGTCTTGGAGCAAAAACTTGATGAATGTTTAGCCTTTTTACTCGTTCTACATCCTAAGAATGAACTTCTTCCAAGAGGCTGTTAAGTTTATTGATTTGTGATTGAGTTGGGTCTCAATCAATGCTTCTGTACGTAGAATGATCTTGTAGTAAAATATTAAGTTTTTCTAAAATAATTGTTCTTATCTTTGAACTACCAACTGCTCGACCTGTCGGCTTTAATAATAATTATAGAAGATAAGGCTTGAAATTCTTTTTTTAGATAGATTGCATTCAGTAGATATCGATTTAAATAAAATATACGCTGCTTGAAATCTAATTTTACTCGCTAATTAATTTGTAAATACACAAATTAGATTTATTGTTAAACACCCCTTAAGATTCATCTACTCCAGTAATGTAATTTGTCAGTTCAAAACAATTATTCGTAGGTGACTTGCGCAATATTGCGCAATAACCAAGCAGGCCATCTATTTTTTAATTTATGTATATTTCAGTCACTTCTTGGAAAAATACGATTGTAGTTTTAGCTATTAACTTTTACTAATTAAATATATTAAAACAACAATGGACGTAAAAAATAAAGTGTATAAGAAAAGCAGGATCATTTTTATTATTTCAGTTATAATATCTTTCATTTATCTTTGAACACACCGCTATATGTAGGCAATATAATACGAAACGTGGTTCAGCAATAAAGAGCTGAGCAGGTGGGTGATTTGACACAGTTTACGTCATCATAAAATGCATCTTGACGCAGCTAGAAAATTACTAGCTGTCTTTAAGGATGAGATGTGCAAGGAATTCAAAATTTTTTTTTTTTGTTTCTCTTTTATTAGTACCGGTTTTGTTTCTTCAGATCCCTTGTTCTCCATAACCTGTTCACATTGCCAGAAGCAATAATTTCTGACAATATAAACTCAGTTTAGGAATATAAAATAACACGTTTTTTTCTTTTTTAAAAAAATATTGTCTTTTACTTAGATATTTTACAAAAGATTCTTGATGATACTAAAATAAGCGAGAACAAAAAGAATAAACAATTGGTACTGTTTAAGAAACCAATAAGCAGTTTATTAGAAATGCTTTATATACAAAATGTGAGATTTGTGTCAATAGAGGGCGCCACATACTATGTGTAAAATTACACACAATTCCAATTGTTTTGTAGTCCAATCCTGAGCACTTATCCTGTAAAGTAGAATAGAATAAAATAAGTAAATATATTACTAATTTTCCCTAAAACTGTTAGTTGCATGTAATGATGAACACTATATATATATATTAAACCCAATCAATAATATTATATAATTAAATAATAATAATAATAATAATAATAATAATAATAATAATAATAATAAATGCTTTATGTACAAAATGTAGAAATTGATTATCCGATATTAAGAACATTCCATAGAAATACAATTGTCTAAGTGGTAAGATATTTAATAAGAGTCTATTTGAAGATCATTGCAGTATCCTTATAGTTAATATTAATTGGTGTGTAAAGAAATTAGAGGTGTCAATATTGTGATAAGTTCCATCTTAGCTTAGAATACCCAACTGTATAACAATTCGTATTCACGGAAAACATAACGTTCTTAAATTGTTACAGTTAAGAATCTTTAAAATTCTTATATTTTTTTCGCATAATTCTCTAGCATGTGGATTTTAGATTATGTTGCTGTGACAAAAGCTTTCTGTAGGTCTCGATAGCTTGCTAAGTTAGTTTATGTTAATTGATAAATATATTCGGTTTTGAAGTTCAACAGCCCTGTTCGGTACTATGGTTTTCTTTAAATCCAAGCTATTTTTTTGGACAAGTGATTGTTTTTTCCCTCTATATATTTCATCTATTTTAATTTTTATTAATTTCTAGAATATTTTAGAAACAAATCCTGAAGAAAGGAAATTGGTCTATAATTTCTAAGATCATTAGCCCAACTATTGCCAACTTCTTGCTCAGCCTTTCCCTGCGTCATGGTGAAAGCTCATGGTGTGTCATGGTGGTAGCGCTCAAATAATTCAAACTTCAAGGTTTTCCATAACCAATGTCTTAAACACTGATCTCCTTATCATTCTCAAATGGAATGAAGGTGACCTAGTGCACAGTTCTGTCTTATTATCCTAACATAAACATCCATAGCCTCTACAGTGTCCAAAAAATCTTGGCATTCTTTATTGTTGAAAACACTACTTCTCTTTTGCTGAACTCCTAAACTTTATAAATCCTAAATGCGACCAACTCTAGAATACTATTCTCACATTTGAATTTTGACATGCCACCAAAATATTCTTAAATTATATTATATTAAATTATATATATATATATATATATATAATTTAATATAATATAATTTAATATATTTATATTAAATATATATATATATATACATACATAAAGGCTCGTATCTTATGGTTCAACGCCTTTAGATCACTTGCTGTATCTGAAATTTGTCTTGTAATGGTTTATTAGGCTATTCCAGTTCAGATCTTTATCAAGATAAATTCCAAGTGTTTATAACTAGCGTTATAGTAGATAAACCCCCCGTTTTCGCTGAGGAATCTATCTTGTTTTTACATATCCGAAGAAGAATGTCGGATAGGATGAACGATGTTCTAAATATGAATAACTTTGTCTTAATAATATATATATATATTTTAAAAATGAAATGTTAAGTTTACTAATAGGCACTACAGGATATAAGCTAATGATGACAATCAAAATATTTAAAAAAAGCTTTTTTATGTATAATGTAATTTAGGCATTATATATAAAACAATCTGTATTATATCTTTGTATTATAATAAGTAAAATATTAGTACAGCAACTATACCCCCCCCCAAAAAAAAAACTCTAGCTATACAAATTTAAATGATAAAGAAATGCGTCATAAAATACACCTACTAGAAACAAGATGGAAGGTTTTCCAATAATATTCCAGATACAAGTGTATTATTGCTTTATTTGCTAAAAGATACTGATCCTCTCACTCTTCTAATGCTTTCTAAGCTTTAGAAGTAACTGCAAGTTATAAATTCTGCAAAAGCAATAGTTACATTAGTAAATACTTCGTCTTCTAGAGAATCAACTGTTGCCATTTCTAAGATTGTTGTTGCTCTGTCCCTGAAAACAAAGACCTCTTCTAGCTCACAGAATGCTTTTTTGGACAGTACTTTCATGTCCTTGATTATAAAATCATTAATATTTTCTTCACATTCGCCTATAGGATCAGTATCACTAAAGAAAACAGCTAGAAGCAAACTTCTGTCCACAGGTTTTAGATGATTTATATAAATAGTATTCAACGTTTCTGCATATACTTGAAATTTCTGTCGGTGATTTCTGTTGTCATTTAAAGAAGCTAGAAAGAAATTTTACTCTCTTACTCTGTAACTGTGGAAAATATTCATCTAAATCAGGATGTACTAATATCAGCTGCTTATGAATTATATAAAGTTCATCGACGCTAAGTAATGTAGCTTTGTTTTTACTATCTGTGTCACTTGCTTTACGTCTTTCTTCATGAAACACTATAGCTATCTTGTTTACTTCATCATTCCATGCACAGATAATCTTAAGATAACTGGAACATTCTTCTGGACTAAAGAAGTCTTCTTTTACAGCAACTCAATCATCTAACTCCATAGCCAGAGTGGCATATTCAAACTAGCTACTCAGATAGTTTTCAATTAGTACTACCCAACTTAATTTACATTGAATAAATACTTTTCTACTATGTGATAATCATTTCTGGTTAGTGGTTTTGCATATATAATAATAATAATAATAATAAGGCAGGAAAATAATAGTAATAATATTTTTTTAAATTGATCTCTCAAATATTAACATATATACAATTATCATCTTGAGTAACATTCAGTATGTTATTTTACAAGGTTCAGTACTGAGCGCTACATATAATGAGATTTCCACAATAATGATGATAACATAGTTTTTTTGCTGTCTTTTAAAATAACAATCACAGTTTATTTTTTACAATTACATAGTTCGGAGTTACACAAGTTATATAATATTACATGTAGTTTACTATTTTTTTTTCAAAGTTTGAGAAAGAGTGATTATACAACAGTATTTACACATATGCAATTAAAATATTATATTCCCTATTTCTCACAAACATACAATGTAAACTCATTTTTTACATATTTTTTTTAATAATAAGAATAATTTATTATATTATTTTTTTCATGTTACATAGTAACATTATAAAGCAAGAATAGCGATGGAAAGAGATGCCTTTAATAGAAAATGGAATTTATTCAGAAGTAAAATGAACAGAAACCTAAAGAAAAGACTAATAAAAAGTTATGTGTGGAGTGTTGCTCTCTGTGCAGCTGAAACTTGAACATTGAAGAAAGAAGACATTAAGATTTTGGAAAGCGTTGAAATGTGGACTTGGAGAAAGATGGAAAAAATCAAATGGACAGATAAAATAACTAATGAAGTCTTAAAATGAGTAGAAGAAGGAAGCCTGTTAAGGAAGATAAAAAGAAGTAATGGAAACTAGATTGGGCATATTCTGAGAGGGAATGGAATCATCAGAGATGCCATCGAAGGAAAAATAGATGGACGAAGACCAAATGGAAGAGTAAAGAAAACAATGCTAGATGATATGCTCAATGGAGACAGGTACACAACCTTGAAAGAGAAGGCTCAGAACAGAAGAGAGTGGAAGGAAAGTTTCTGCTACTAAGAGAAGAACACCTGCTCAATTGCAGAATACTAAAGAAGAAGAAGAAATAATATTATATTAATGATATTATCACATAATAATCAGTATCTTCTTTATTGTTATGCAATTTACTGACTGTTTTGTTACATTTCTACATTTGATTATAAGGATTACGTGTAGATGGGTGAGGCAAGTTAATCCCACCTACTTCGATGCTTGGGTTTTAGCCTTCACTATTTGTGTTGTTGTTACTGTTTATGCATGGCAGTAGGCACTGGATGCTGGTGATTTGTGATTGGTATGTTAGTGTTAATGATGTATTAACTTTGTTGGTATATTTTCCAGAATTCGTTTTTTAATGTTCTGTAGTTATCTATGTGTTTTAAATTTCTTGGTAGGTTGTTGAGTTACGTGGGTATCTGATGTGATCTCACAGAAGAACCGTATGAGTTGTTGAAGGGTGTAGCAATGTAGAGCGTTGTTGTAGGTCGTGTTATACGATATGTGTCTCTGTTGTTTCGATAGGTGATGTTGAAGTAATTCCTTGTTAATGTCATGTAGTGTTTCAGGTTTTTAATGCTCAGGATTCAGTGTGTCGCCATGTGCTGATCGGATATTGGTTGTTGCGTGTAAGGTGTCTAAATCACTGTTGACACAATTTTCCTGTGTAATGTTTCTAATTTTGTTAGGTGGCTGTTTGATGTGCTTTCATAGACTGTATGCCGTATCTGAGTAGGGATTCGCTGATACCGCGATATAGGAGTTTTTTATGTTGGATGGAATAATGTATTTTACTTGGAAGAGTTTAGCTGCGATGATCCGGAGTTTGGTATGTAGGTATTCTATATGTTTTGTCCATTTAAGGTGGGAATCTATATAGAGACCGAGGTATTTTGCATGTGTTACAGGTTTGATTTCGGAACATTGGCAGGTATTTTTGTTGTTAATGCAGCGGTATGTGTGACAATGTATCGATAGTGGTGTGGGGCGTATGATTCTTGGGTTATGTATTATCAACATCTGTGTTTTGGTGCCGTTGATTAGAATTGCGTTTTGGTGGAAGTATGTTGTGATTTCATTTAGGTCTTGTTGTGCGTTGCAGAGAGCCGTGTTGATGTCTGTGTGGATTGCTAGTAGTGCGGTGTCATCTGCCTACTGAAATATTTGACTTCTTATAGCCAGGTTATGAACATCATTAATCTATAGGGAATGTATAAGGGAATTTTCCCAGAAACTATACCTAATTAATGTATATGTTGAAAAGTGTGGGTGATAATATGGCGACTTGAGAGACACCGTGTTTTATTTGTATATATATCCCGGCTGTGACATGTGCCTATTTTTGCTACTTTTGTTCTGTTTGAGAGGTTGTTCTTGAACCATGTATGCAGTGTTCCTTTTATACCTATTGAGTATAGTTTGGTGAGTAGTATGTCATGTTCAAGTGTGTCAAATGCTTTGGTTAGGTCCAGCAGTATAAGGACAGCGTACTTGTTTTTGTCGAGAGCTTTGTTTATTCTCTTGGCGATGTCTTCTAATAAAGTAATGGTGCTTTTTGTTTTCTGGAAGCCGTATTGGTTTTGTGAGATGATGTTGTACTTCTGTAAATAGTTCTGTGGTCTGGTGTGTGTTATTTTTTCTAGAATTTTTGAGATGACTGGTAGTGTAACTATTGGTCTGTAGTTCTGAGTATCGTTTCTTTTGCCGTGTTTGTATATTGACGTAATTACTGCAGTTTTTAGTTGTTGTGTAATAATTCCTGTGTCGAATGTTATGTTCACGAGTTTCAAAAGTATTGGATTTATTTGTTCAAAGTGTGTTATAAGGTCTGTGAGTCTTATTTTGTCTATTCCTGGAGTGGTCTTTGGTATTTTCGTTGTAGGAGTGCTTCTTTCAGTTCCTGTTTTGTTACGGGTGGAAACCACATAGTTTGTTGTTGACTTTGTGTCGGTAGTTTTTTGTTGATTGTTGGTAGTTTGTCTTTTTTGAGTTGTGTGATGCTGTTTGTGAAAGCATGGTTGAATGAGTTTGCTAGTTGCTGATACTACTACTACTACTACTACTACTAATAATAATAATAATATTATTATTATTATTAGTAGTAGTAGTAGTAGTAGAAGAATAAATTCTTCTTCTTGTTATTATTAATTTAATAATAGCAGTAGTCGTATTTATAACCAGTGAATTTTACAAATCGCTGATAATACAAACAAAATTATGATAGTTTTATTGATGCAATCCTTAGTTGTAATGAGCATCCATTATAGCGACTTGCTGTTTGGTTATAATAGACTTTACACATAGAAAATCTTCTACTCTAGCCAAACCAGACAGTATAAAATCAACAATGAAATTATAGTCAGTTACAATGATCATAACAACTTTAGTGCTGTGATTCCACACCCTTTCATATTAAGACATTTATATTAATCAAAATGCCTTTTATGGCAGCATACTTACTTATCCTGATTTTCTTGCATAATCAGCAAGAAAAGTCTCTTCTCTTTCTTGTCCAACTTTAATACCGCCTTTAACTCCTCCATTGCCACCACCCAAACCACCTCCAAATCTATCGTAGTCTCCTCCTAATACACCGCGTCCTTCTCCAATTTCACCACCAAATTTACTGTTATCTCCTAATCCAACGCCATTACCTCTTCCTAATCCTCCACGTCCTCCTCCTAGTCCACCACGTCCTCTTCCTAGTCCACCACGTCCTCCTCCTAGTCCACCACGTCCTCCTCCTAGTCCACCACGTCCTCCTCCTAGTCCACCACGTCCTCCTCCTCCTCCCCGTCCGCCACGTCCTCTTTTAAATTCACTATCTTCTGATATTCCTCCTTCGATTCCACCGCGTCCTCCTCCAATTCCATCACGTCCGTCACGTCCTCCTCCAATTCCACCACGCCCACCTTTAAATTCAGAGGTTTCTAATTTTCCTAGCTTGATTTGACCTCCAAATCCACCACGTCCACCTCCAATTTCACCACGTCCTCCTCCAAATTTACTGTTATCTCCTAATTCAATGCCATTACCTCTTCCTAATCCTCCACGTCCTCCTCCTAGTCCACCACGTCCTCCTCCTCCTCCCCGTCCTCTTTTAAATTCACTATCTTCTGATATTCCTCCTTCGATTCCACCGCGTCCTCCTCCAATTCCACCACGTCCGTCACGTCCTCCTCCAATTCCACCACGCCCACCTTTAAATTCAGAGGTTTCTAATTTTCCTAGCTTGATTTGACCTCCAAATCCACCACGTCCACCTCCAATTTCACCACGTCCTCCTCCAAATTTACTGTTATCTCCTAATTCAACGCCATTACCTCTTCCTAATCCTCCACGTCCTCCTCCTAGTCCACCACGTCCTCCTCCTCCTCCCCGTCCTCTTTTAAATTCACTATCTTCTGATATTCCTCCTTCGATTCCACCGCGTCCTCCTCCAATTCCACCACGTCCGTCACGTCCTCCTCCAATTCCACCACGCCCACCTTTAAATTCAGAGGTTTCTAATTTTCCTAGCTTGATTTGACCTCCAAATCCACCACGTCCACCTCCAATTTCACCACGTCCTCCTCCAAATTTACTGTTATCTCCTAATCCAACGCCATTACCTCTTCCTAATCCTCCACGTCCTCCTCCTAGTCCACCACGTCCTCCTCCTCCTCCCCGTCCGCCACGTCCTCTTTTAAATTCACTATCTTCTGATATTCCTCCTTCGATTCCACCGCGTCCTCCTCCAATTCCACCACGCCCACCTTTAAATTCATAGGTTTCTAATTTTCCTACCTTGATTTGACCTCCAATTTCACCACGTCCGCCTCCAAATTCGTCATTTAAATTTCCTCCTTTAAATCCACCGCGCCCACCTCTTCCAAATCTGTCGTTCTCTCCTCTGAAAGGTCTACCTCCAAGTCCGCCACGACCACTGTCAATTCCACCCCGTTCACCTCCAATACCATCTCGTCTGCCTCCGAATTCATCATCTCCTACATTTCCTCCTTTTATTCTGCCACGTCCACCGCCAATTCCACCACGCCCACCTCCAATGCCACCTCGTTGGCCTCCAAATTCATCACCTCCTAAATTTCCTTCTTTTATTTCGCCACGTCCGCCTGCAATTCCACCTCGTTCGCCTCCGAATTCACCATCTCCTAAATTTCCTCCTTTTATTCCACCACGTCTACCTACAAATCTATCGTTGTCTCCTCCAAGACGTCCTCCCCCAAATTTTCCATCTCCACTCAAACCCCCTCCTTCTTGTTTTCCACCAGATCCTCCCAATCCAGATTCATTTGTTTTGCCCTTTCTATCAGCACACACTGCAAAAATCAACGTCACGAAGAGAATCAGAACCACCTGAAATGAACAAAAAAAATCAATGTATGTACAGTTAACATCTACGTGGTGTAGTTTATGTAGTAATTACTAATATTAGTGTGTTACTCGTATTTAATAGCTAATAATATGAATTTCTAAAATAGTTACTATTGTGAGTTTTTACTAATATTTGCATTGTATTAGCCAATGACTTTTAGGAAATTAGTATTGTAGCAGTCTCCAAGGTTCATTGCCTTCCAGTAACATGTATGATAAAAGTATTTTTTCCTAATTCTAACCAGTATTTATGATAAGTTATCATACAAGTGAATTGTGAAGATACTTTAAGCGCAAGTTCTAGTAGTGAAGAATCTTCAATGCAAATTTTGTTTGCTTACATAGGAAAGAATTAATCAACAATAAAATTTCTTTGCAAGTATAATTTAGTATAAAAATAAAATGTACTTTTCAAAGTTCTCTATAAGTAGTGTAGAAATTTTTAATTTTAATTAAAACACGTTTTTCTTTTTTAAATAAATTTGTCATAATAAAATATATATATAAAATATAAAAATAAAAATAAAAAGGTCTGTATAGATAAGTAGAAATCGCGCTTATGTCCTCTGTGGTTGGTAGCTCGAAGTCAGACTTAAGTTCAAGTCTAGTCGGCGGAGGAACTTTTTCTAGACCTATCTTCGACCGATTCACGAGTTAGTCGATCTCTGGCACAGGCAAGAGGGTTTTTCCTCCTGGAAAGTAGTTTTTTTTTTAATCCCGTAAACTCCAGAAATCTTGTTAGGGTTAGGTACCAAGAGATGGCAGCACTTGTTTTCCAGCCTCTTCATTGGTGGCTGCTATAATTAGTGATAGACATGGGCAAGCTATCTCTGATTGGCTACTGGTGGAGATTGAACTGCCCACTCAGTCTCTAAACGCTATATAGGGTATAAAGGCCTCGCGTACTCCCTAAGGGAATAAAAGGCGTTAGCTGAATTTTTTTTTTGCTGAAAATATAAATATTTTCTTCAATAAATATGCAAATTCTGGTAAAACAATTCCAGAGGATAAGATGGCAATGCTATAGCCAATGAAGTTTTAACTGAGGCTCGGCTATTGCTGTTATCTCGCCATGACTTGAGCTTATAGCTCAATAACACACTCTGTCCATATATTTTCTTCTACAGATAACGGGGAATATGAAAAGCGTTCTTGCTTCACCCATCTAGCCAAATAATAATAATAATAAATACAAATTCTACCATACACTGGAAACACGCTTAAAATAATTTCGTTTTTTTAAGAAATAACATTAACGATTAAAAAAATGATTTCATTTATATTTTTAAAATATAAATTAAGTCAATTAAATGGTATATATATATATATATATATATATATATATATATATATATATATATATATATATATATATATATATATATATATATATATATATATATATATATATATATATATATACAAGCTCGAATGAGATATCTTGGTCTTAGTTTTGTGCAATTTCAGAATGTTCAATATGCACGAAGATAGAGTTCATGTGTAGAGTCATATACAAAACATAAATAACGTTATTTCGATAAATATGTTGTATTGTGTTAACTCCAAATGCACTTTTTTATACTCTCTTGATGAATCTTTTTTAGAAGCTAATATGATAGATGCAATATTCTGAACCCTTCTACTTTTAACAAACCTCAGTCTGATTTGACTGATTTTAGTATTAACTAGAGTTTAATTCGATTTTTATTAAAATTCATTAAAATAATATATAATTTATCATATTTTAATTTGCAATAATTATTATATAATAATTTTAAACAGGAATTTTTATAATCCTTTATATTTATGAACTATTTTTATAAATAAAGATACACTAATAATTGTTTTGCATGTGTGCATTTATATATTATGCGCAAGAAAAAAGAGAGTCCTTTTTAGGACTTCCAGGGTACCGAATGGCAATACTGTAGCCAATGAAGTTTTAACTGGGGCTTGGCTATTGCCGTTACCCAGCCATGACTAGAGCTTTTAGCTCAATAACAGCCCAACCACACAGATTTTCTTCATTCAGATGACGGGATAAAGAGTCAAGGACTCAGTCCATCTCCCAGTTCTTTTAAGAACTTTAAGATCCCGTGTGAATGGTAGGAATCGACCATGAGATGCGGTGATTAATACCCATGGAGGGTAATGGGTGACATTGTTGTAGCCAATGAAGTTCTAACTGAGGCTTGGCTATTGCTGTTACCCTCTTGCCATGATCAGAGCTTTAATAGCTCAATAATACCTTATCCTTACTGTCCTCTACAGAGAACGTGGAATATGAAAAGCAATCTTGCTTCGACCCTTTAAGCCAGTCCTTATAAGGATAAGATCCCCGTGTGATTGCCGGGATAAGAATAGCACCAATATAGCTAATGCATGTCGTACGAGGCGACTAAAATTGGTACCCAGGGAGGATAATGAATGGCAATGCTGTAGCCAATGAAGTTCTAACTGAGGCTTGGCTATTGCTGTTACCCTCCTGCCGTGATCAGAGCTTTAATAGCTCAATAACACCTTATCCCTACACTGTCCTCTACAGATAATGGGGAAGATGAAAAGCATTCTTGCACGCCTCTTTAAGCCAGTCCTTATAAGGATAAGGACAGATTTTGGTGTGAGCAGCACAGGGTCAATTGTTGTTTGAGTTGATGCATGATATACATGAAACTATCACGATTTATATTTCGCACTTAATTAACTTTGCTTCGTTTCATCAGATTATATATATAATTTTTAGCATCTGTCTTCCCCACATCACGTCCATCTTCAGAGAGTACACACTTGTCATATCAGTCATACATACTTGTATGACTGATTTCAATCAAACTCGCAAACTTTAGGCTTAAGTGTGGATACGCCAATCACTCGTCCAACCAAGTAGGCTATATATATATAAAACCGACAAACCACTTTTTATTTTAAAATAAAATTATTTTAAAATAAAAATTAGTTTAAAATAAAATAATTGATATTGTACTACAAAAAATTTTTTTGAAGGACTACGATATTATGATACTTACCAAATACTTCATAATTAGTCTAAACCAGAGTGTGTTTCAACTAACAGTATACCAACTACTATATAAAAATAAAAATAAAAAATTAACATATATATATATATACTCTCGTTGTCTAGCGGTTTTCAGTGCTCTAAGTGACGTCATAGCAACATCAGTTTGATTTGTAATCTCATAGGTGAATGATTAATCACTGGTAATAGTGAAAACAGATAATTCCGGAAGCTAACATTAAAGTAAGCCAATGATAAATTGTCTGAAATTCTGTGTCGCCAAGAATTTCACGGAACATCACAGACATTAGAGATTCTAGATAACAAGACGAGGAAATTACGTGTAGATGTCATGCAACTTAGTACATTACGTAAGTGCACGTGTCTGTGAAGTGTCGCTACTGAGGAACATGACATGCATGAAGATGATGCGTCTCGCTCAGAGCCGTGCGGAAAAACACATAAAACAAATGAGAATACCGAGTTAGCTTTGTAAGTAATAAAAAATAGTAATAAGTAATATAGGTGTCACTACCATCACTCACAAACAAGGCAAGAAAAAAATAATAAAAAGAAATAAGAGTTGGCGGTATAATGTTATGAGTATTTCAATGGAGAGAGAGAGAGAGAGAGAGAGAGAGAGAGAGAGAGGTCTATTTGGCCTTGATTTTTTCATTTATTTAAGGAGGGATGAAATTATCTGATACAGAGCATTGAGATCGCAAGCCAAAACTAAAAAAATATATGTTATACAGATGTAGCATTTTAACTAACCAGGCTGACCTTACTTAGGATTAGCATGCATTATGCTACCCACTAGCGTCTTATGCATGGCTGAATGTGTGAAAACAAATAACAATCAGAAGAGACATTCATACCCAAGGTGAGATTCGAGCGACAGATTCTTTTTATCACCCCATGTTTCGTACCATAAACCACAAGGTTACTTGAGGGCTTTAAAAGACGCTTTTTTTAATGTTGATCCCAAGGTGCCAGTGTATCTAGATAAGATCACTCATACCTCAATACGGCAATAGCGATTATACGAAAATTATACGAAAATAGCGGTTTCAAGCATTATTTGTATTCTTTGTAGCTTTGCAGAGTATCAGAATATCCTAATATATTCATTATTATTTATTTACTCTACTGCTAACTGACAAATAATTCTGGTGATATTCAACATATGGCCTCTTCCAGCTAAGCATGTCCCATCTTCCTATGGTGTGGCCTGTTTCCAAACAAAAAACCAGATTCTTGAGAATCGGATGATATTGCCGCCATAAAGGTATTTATGTAGAAGAAGACAGTTTCCTAGCTTGGCGAAGTACTAACATCTTGCTTACGGTACATCGTATTGTTATGATTGGTGTACATGGCAGTGGTTCTATCTTTGATCTTTCCTTTACATACGACCTGAATATACGAGGTGTAACAATTTAATTCCCAGAACGGTCGCGTAGTGTCGCCCGTGTGGTGATTTGGTTAGCTCTTGCAAAAACAATAGAGATCTGTGTGTAAACTTTGGTTTAAAAATGTGTGATTGAAATTTGAAGCAGAGTGTTAACATCAAATTTTCTGTAAAAATCGGCAAAATTGCTATTGAAACGTCGGAGCTGTTGAAAGTGGCATATGGTGTGGATCTCTGAAAAAAAGTCAAGCGTCTTTGAGTGGCATAAGAGATTCAAAGGTGGGAGAGAAGATGTGAAGCACAACCCCAGAAGTAGGCAGCCAAAAATAAAAGTGACGGATGCACATGTGAACAGAGTGCGAGATTTGGTACAGTCTGACAGACGATTAAGTGTGCGATTAATGGCTGATGAATTGCAAATGAATCGAAAAAGGAGGTTACTTCGAAGGCGACAGTAACAACTAATGCACAGTTCCGAAAGTAGGCTTTTTACAGGTGCATTCCGGGAATTAAATTGTCACACCTCGTACATTCACTAAATTTACATACCCTACAATGGCATGTCAAACAGACTGCGGAGTTCTTAAACTTTTATTACGTTACCCTCAAAGAGCATGTCTGACATGTTCCTCATGGGTACAGCAGTATAGCAGTTCCACAGACCAACCGATTAATGGTACAAGAAATCGAAGTTAATGGTAACGAACCTAGAGGATCCCCAGCCATTCTATTTTCACTTATTCTGAAAAATTTGAAAAAAAAAAAAATGTTAGCACGTCTGCTACTTCCAAGCACTCCAGTGCTTTGTAATAAACTTATTTCTGTTTATATCACTAATCATAGCAGGCACCAAAAAACACTGCAATATCGCTGAAAAAAAATAGTAATAACTTGTAGAAGTCTTGTGGTATCTCCAACTTTAATCAACCTAATGAAAACTTGTGCTACACTTATCCAATACTATGCTCACAGTCTTTTCATACTCCTCTGACATCTTTCCTACAGAATCATAGCAAGCCTACACACAAAATAATAATTCTTCTCGTGTCTTTTATGAACAATTAACTGTGGGTAATCCCCATTGTGTTTGAAGTTCTCCAGAATTTACGTCCATCCAATATTATTTCTTTGAAGAAAGATCCCACATCACTTTCTCTTTTCATTGATGGTATTAAAATCGCCAGACAAGATCAGATTTCGATTAGTCTGATCTTTTAAAACGATAGATCAGTCCGAACTCATCTCCAACTTCGCTTGTATTATATCATTTTTTTTTGTCCTAAATGAAGTTGTTACTATTTTATTTATATTTACCGAAATTTTGCTAAAATAAAGTATTCAGTAAGCTTATTCTGTTTATATATGAGTGCTTATAGTTTTAATTTATTTGTTGTATATACTGACCTAATATTTATTGTTGCTTATCGTTAAATAGCAGAAAGCATATTTGTTTTGCTATTTTGTATGCACTGAACGACTTTTTTAGCCTTTATTATTAACTAGCTTCCCAGATATATTTCATAAACTTTTTAACTCATGTTCCATCTAATGTTTTAAAAGCTAAAACTTTTATAACGATTTACTTATTAATTGGCATTGGTTTTTGCAGTTTTCCTGTGGAACCTGAGATAGAGGGGAAAAAGGAATAAAGAACGTTATTGTATACTTGGACCAAAATTTCAACAATGTAGGCATAGTGAAAGTCGGTCAGCAGCCAATTGAGAAACAACAATATACACATGTGCTTAACTGATGCAACAGTAGCAGACAACAGCAGAAAAAAATTACACAAGAAACAGATGCATGCCTATTGGTTTAAAATTCGACTTTAGCAAGAAAAAAAAGTTCATCAATACTCCTTCTTTATAAATAAATATAACAATCACTAAAGCGCTAATTCATTGCAATAAAATGCTATTTTCGAATACAAATGTACCCATAGAAATGCTGTATGTTTCAAAATGAAAAATGTGCATTTCTTGTAACTCTAATACTAGAAAAATCAACGTTGTTTGCTTTGCACCTTACAAACTTTTTACCTTTTGTTACTATCTGAAATTATTATGCGTAGAAACACCTGCCTGTAATCATGTCTGATGTTTAACAAGCTGTGTGCGTGCGTGGGTATTTCCGTAGGCTACTGCAAAAGTCACCTTTATGCCCCCCCCCCCTACCAGACCTCATGTGTTCTTTTCTTTAGGGCTATCAAACAAGAATGTTTGTGTCTAGGGATGCCAATGAACTCCCGACGTCAGAAGCGGTGACGCAAATGGTGAATTCAACTTCGTGAACCTTTCCGTGAGTCCACTTTTGTTCGTAGGGTTCCAGGAGTTACCAAGTGACCTATTGCACCCGTCTGCAAAATTAGTGACCTTGCTTAGAATCAACTTCTCCATTGGTTAGAATTTACCATGAAGTTCCAAAATGATATCAATCACTCAAGAATCTTGTATACTCAAGATATGTAAAACTTAACATGTATACAGGCTCCAGAAAATTAATGATTATTATGTACATATAATGTATATACAATATAATTATGAATACAGATGGATAATAAAATCTTTATTAACTTATTTATCATAAAAATATTCAAATAATAGTCCTTATTTTTGATTTAACAATTGATCCAACTATTTGGATGAACTGTTGTTGATCTAATAATAATTAATAATGAATACTTTTGGAAAACAACTTTTCTATCTTAAATTAAAAAAAAACAGAGTTGTATGAATTTTGAAATATGAAAAAGCGGTCTTTTTATAATCATGAATATCCATCTTTATCTCACATAAATTTCAATCTGAAAATAAAGAATAAAGTAACTAGACAAATATTTTTAAAAGACGAACTTGTGATAGACCCATTTAAATTTGAAAGAGAACAATGAGATAAGAAAATATGTAAAACATCGATAATTGAGCAAGAGCTTAAATCTGGTAGTTTTTCTATCGCTTACCATCGTATTCATATTCATATGTCAAAAGTTTTTCCCAAAAATACGTTTCCTCCTCTCTTACTTTTAAGAACCGCTTTTTTTGTACGAAATCATGATGATAAATATGATAAATCGATATTGACAATTGACAATTGACATTTATGTCTTTAAGGGTGAAGCAAGATGCTTTTCATATTCCCCGCTATCTGTCGTGGTTACAGTGAGGGTAAAATTTACGAGCAGTTTGCTCGCCCTGAATGGGCATGGAGATTATGCATCGTTATAGGAGGCTAATATAGTTTTTGGTCTTCTATATTTGAATATGTCCGTTGGCTCATATGCTGCAGCTTGTTGAATCAAATCATTGGGGTGTGTGGACGTCTTTAGAAAAAACTTGGAAGCTAAGGATTGTAGATAAGAGAGAATATATGGAATATTTGTGTCTCTATGGAGCTGGCTGTTTCTAACATACCACGGGGCGTTCAGAATCATTCTCAAGCACTTGTTCTGCACACGCTGAATCTTGATAATGTTAGCGTTAGAGGTGTGGCTCCAGGCTGGAGAGGCATAGGTGATTATGGGACGAATCGTCATCTGGTAAAGTTGCAATTTGATTCTGTTGCTGAGCTTGCTATTTCTATTAATTAGCGGGTAAATCTGAGCTATGGCTTTAGATGCTTTTGCACATGCAGACTTGATATGTTGGTTGAAAGATAGCTTTTTGTCGAGAATTACACCCAGGTAATTTGTTTCTGTCTGCCAGGGAATTTTAGTATTGAATAGTAACACATCTCCTGCAGGAGACATTGGCCTTTTTGAGAAAAGAACCGCTGAGCTTTTCAGGGGGTTGACTTCCAATCTCCACCTAGAGAACCAACCCTCCAGCTTTAGAATGTTTTCTTGAAGCTTTCTAGTAACGAAGTGGGGTCTGAGGGATCTGGTTAGTATTGCCGTATCGTCCGCATACAGCGCTAAAATGGAAGTCATCGGATTGTGAGGGATGTCTGACATGTATACAGAAAACAGCAATGGAGCCAGTAGAGATCCCTGTGGCACTCCAGCAAAGATATGGCGCTGGGACGATATAGAACCGTTAATTTTAACTTGCATTGTTCTATTCTGAAGATATGAACGGATTAGATGAACCATTTTTAGTGAGATGCCGGCTGAGATAAGTTTGTGCAGGAGTCCAAAATGCCAGATTTTATCAAATGCTTTAGATAGGTCTAGGAAAACAGCTCCTGTGTACTGGCGCCAGTTGTAGCTGGTGATGATATATTCCACAATTCTATGGATTTGCTGGGTAGTACTATGGTGTTGCCGAAAACCAAACTGTTCTTTAGGGAGGATGTTTAGGTCATTTATTGAGGTTTGGAGTCGTGAGAGGATGACCTTCTCTGCAATCTTACCCAGGTTGGAGATGAGACTGATTGGACGATAATTCTGCGGTAAGTGTGGGTCTTTGCCTGGCTTATGTATAGGAATCACATCAGCCAGTTTCCAGGTGGAAGGAAAATAGTGAAGTCTTAAGATTGCATTTATTATACTGGTCAGATGCACTATAGCTTTTCGAGGCAGCAGCTTGATCACCCTGTTTGAGATGCTGTCTGGTCCAGGAGCTTTATTGTTCTTAAGTTTTTTAATAATATCATATAATTCAACAGGTGATGCGGGTGCAATATGATCAGCACTGGTATCCGGGAGGTTTAGTGCATGTCTAACCTGTCTGTGGATTTTATACAGATGATTGAAATCAATGTTGTTATAAGATGGTTTGCACTGATCCTCAAGATTTTTAAGTATGGCTTCTGCCTTATCTGCATCTGTGTGGATTAGGCCCTGGTTTGAGATTATAGGGGGGAGGGATCTGTTTTTGTTTTTGATGTTTCTCAGTAGGTCCCAGATAGAGTGATCAATAGGTGAGATAGAGGCTAACTTTTTATCCCAAACTTCGTTTCTATGCGTTTTAAGTGCATCTCTTACTGCTCCATTCAATCTATTAAGCACTGTCTTATCCTGAGGAGCGCGAGTGTTACGAAATCTCTTCCTAGCTCTGTTCTTCTCTCTGATCAGGTCCATAATGTCCTCAGGCAAACGATCAGGCTTGGGAACAGGTTTCTGGAAGGTTGCAACCATTATAGCGGACTTAATCTGTTGGGTGAGGCTAGTCACTGCAGAATCCACATCTTCTGGTGTGCATATGTGTGGGACGGGTCCTATTTGATCCCGAAGTGCTTTAGACAATCTCTCCCACGATATGCCTGAATGAGGAGGAGACAGGCATTCTTGTTCTCCCAATTGCAGTAGAATTGGGTTGTGATCCGACGACAGCTCGTTTAGTGATGTAAGGCTGTACTGTAGTTTAATGTCTTGCAGGATGGCTATATCCAAGATGTCAGCAGTGCCAGATGTACTGAGATGAGTTGGTTCGGTAGGTCCAGCCACAACAGCATGGTTTAATCCTGTGTAGCTAGAAAGGATACGACCATTTTTGTTAGTGGATTTACTGTTCCAAGCAGGATGCTTTGCATTGAGGTCTCCAGCGATGATGATCGGTCCTTTTACTCCAAGGATGGCATCCAGATCTGAGGTCAATAATGTCTTTAATGGAGGGTTGTAAGCAGAAAAAATTTTGAGGTTCCCAATTGAGTTTGTGAGAACATTGATTCCTGTGATTTCGAGGTTGGTGGTAGTAGGGTTGGTTATTGAGTGATGATTGATATAGCTTTTGATAAGAGTGGCTGTACCTCCACCTCTATACCCAAGCCTGTCGTTTCTGTAAATCTGATACCCTCTGATTTTCAGGGTGTCAGCAGGCCTCAGGTGAGTTTCATTAATTAGCAGTATATCTGGGTTGTATCTATTATTAAATTCCTGGATTTCTAATAGTTTGTTTTTTATACCGTTGGCATTCCAACCGATAATCCTAAGAGAGTTTGGGACGATTTTTTTCCTATGCATCAGAGAGTGCAGATAATATGGATTGGGTTTGCTGTAGGAATCTTTTTGTGACACTTAAGGATGGATTTGAGTTGCTGAAATCCTGGAGCATGTTTGCAAGAGAAGAGGTGATAACAGCTGATAGATTTGAGTGTGGAGTATTCCGGTTCTGGGTTTGTACTATCTGTTTGGAGCGGGCCACATCAGCATATGTTCTTACTTGATGTTGAAGATTCGTTTTCTTAAGGGGCTCAGTTAATGATGGGCGAGCACCAGTTGTCATGTTCTCACTCTTGGAGAACTGAGTAGCCTGAGCTTCAGGAACTCTCGCATTAGATGACGAGGTAGATTGATGACTGGGATCATTCCATCTGTTTTTGGGATGATGCATACACCCTCTATAATTAGCAGGGTGGGGACCCCCACAATTAGCGCACTTAGCCGGGGTGGTTTTTGGCTTGGCGCAGGTGTTTGTGGGGTGATTCTCGCCACATTTTACGCATCTGAACTGAGCTTTGCATAGCTTCTGGGCATGGCCAAATTTTTGGCACCGGTGGCACTGCCCAGAAGATGATTTCTTTCTCAATGGTTCTGTGGTGATTTTGAGTCCACAGATTGATTTTAAATTATAAATGTCTTTGTAGATGTTATGAATTTCTACTAAGACTAAAGGCATAGGTGTCTTATTTGATCTAAACATTCTAGTGACCTTTATGGGGGGTAGTTCCTGTAGGTTAAGGTCAGTAACTATTTCATCTGTGTCAATATCCTCAGAGACTCCTCGTAAGACTACTTTCAGATTTTTTTCAGAGGCAAGTGAAAATGTGTGATATTGGGTTCCTCTAGTATCCAGTTCCTTTGTAAGGTTTCTATAGTCAGCCACCGTGGTGGGCTGAATTCGTATTCCCTCGTCTGCATTTTTAGCAGACGTGTAATGAATTTGTGAATTTGCCATGATGGTTCTGAGTGTTGTCCATCTCTGCTTTTCCCTTAGGATAATCGGTGGCACCTTTTCATTGTGGGAAACAGAGGGATCTGAAATGGGAACATCCTCTTCCATACCAACAACATTTGTTGAATGATAAATCGAAAAGTTAAAACTTACCTTATTTAGGATTATTATACTTAATTTTAAAAGGTGCCAAATAAATTTTGAAAAATTAAATTTTAAATCCAGTTTATAAATAAAATATTTATAATACCTCATGTATATTTTATGAATACATGTTATTTTAAAAGTTTTAATTGATTTAGAAAAAAAACTAAGTACATGATACCGAATATCACAATGCTCAAAAAAATAGTAGTCAGAATCATAAAGTTAAAACTAATTGAGAATATTAAAGTAGGATTAGGGAGTTATATATTACTTTATAGAACTTTAGATCGAAAAACAAAACAAAATAATAGTAAATCCTAAATCTGAAATTCATTGTGTTGTGCTCTAAGAAAGAGCAAATATAGCTTATATTCTATCTCTTAATAGAAGAGATTATCAAATATATCCAATACTTGATGTGTAAATTGCTTTGAGATACAAAAGAGTGTTATCCTCCACTCAGAGAAGCCTATTCTTATCAGGTAATTTTAATTACATATTATCTAAAATGCTAAGGCGGTATGTTTTTTTTTTTTATAACAATCCCACAAAATGCTTATCATTGGTACTTCTGACAGGTAATTATTTAGTGTTACCTAAGCCTACTAAAATGTGTGTAATCAGATATCTCTACCGTTTTTTTTTTTTTTTTTTTTTTTTTTTTTCCTGACAGGTGCATGACATATAGCAGAAATAACATGCAAATATACAGAAACTTAACATATAAATATACATAACGCTAGGAATTTTATTATATATTTTACAAAAGTCAAAATAAAATGTATTTTATTTTATTTTGTTTTATTTTATTTTTTATTGGCAAAAACCACATTCTTGAGTAATGTGAGTCAAAGTGAAAGACGAATGCGATATCCTCTTGCAGTAGGTACCTTAAAAGGCACGCACACGAAGAAAAAAAAAGATAAATTAAAGGAATATTGCTTTATTATTGAATAAAAGTCATTTATTTTTAAAAATAAATTTTTAAAAACTAAAAATATGATAATCACACTTAAAAAAACATAAAATATATATTGCAGTTCTGTATTTTATTTTATTTTATTTTTACTTTTTATTTATTTTTTGTTGTTATTGACGACCCCATTGCATGAAACCCTAGTGTGATTCATTTGTTGTTCACATCATAACATTGTGACATTCACCCGAAAATGAAGGCCATCACGGGAAGACGAAAGCACCCTTAAAGGTACACGAAAGGCTGAATCACTGTCTACTCACATTGCGAGAATTCTCTATTTGTTGTGGTTCGTCAGAATTTAGAGTGAGTTGCAATCAACAACGAAGAAAGTACAATCGTTGCGATTTTAGAAAGAAAATTTTATAAATATAGTCACCCACAATCATGGCAAAAAAATGAATTCTCAAGAAATCGGAAAGTACTGTATAAGAGATTCCCAATAATCAATATATAATTAAATTAATTCATGTTAGTCATATATATGTAAATCATACATGTATATTACATGGCTCAGAAGTAATACCGCCGTTTTTGATATTATTGTTTGATATTAGTAACTTATAATTATTTTGATTTCAGAATTCCAGTAGTAGAAGATTTGAACCCATGGGGATCTTAATTACCAACATTCAAAAGCGAACAGTGTGTTTTTATTTGAAGGTGTTTTACAAAACAGAGAATGAAGTGCGCTTTCATTGAAGATAGTCAATAAAAAGAATAAGAAAGGTTAATAAAATAAATCAATACAAGAAAGGCTAATAAAAATGAAACAGTGGTCATCTATATTAAGCCCTTTACGATTGCTGGTTCAGATAAGGACTTCGTAAGATCTGGAATATCAAGTTTACTAATAATACTAGCAAGTTATATTATTATTTTTTTTTTTTTATGTAACTTCTATCCATGAAAAAGTTGTAAACTTATACTACATTAGTACGGTGAGTGCAGTGTGTGATTTTTTTCTATTTTTTTCTATTTTTTAATTTTTTAAAATTTATTTTTACATAGTCCTAAAACTGTGCTCTACAGCCCAAATAAAAATATCTTGCTGCCCATAAATTTAAAGGGAATGAAAATCAGGTAGATTATTGGGAAAAAAAAATCAAGATTTCAGGGTAGACTCAAGAAGTTAAAGAGCAGTCTTGCAAAAGAAGAAATCATGCCGAAAGTTGCTGAGAAGTACGCCATCATTTCTCATTACAAATACAAAGTGTAAGACAGCTAAGTAATGAGTAAAAGCAGATAAACAGAATTCCTGGGAAAGAATGAAAAAGAAAAAAAAAACATGTTCACTTAAACGAATGCAAAAGAAAAATTCAGCAAAAGAGTTGTTTGATGCCAGAAAAGACCAAGATGACTGATCACTTTTTAATGATATCATGACTAACGCAGTTAAAAGTGATTCAGGACGGAAATGTAAGATCTGACAATATTGGATTCTTAACAGGTTAATTTGGAAGTAACTTGTTGACAGGAAGCTTATAGTAATGTAAATTTAATTATAGAGTATTATCAGCGTATCCGGTACATTCCTTGAGGGTACATAAGGAGTTGGTGATGGTGATTTTAATTTGAATAGAACATACTTATATACATACTAAATGAAAGATTAACCAAGTAGTAGGTTTATAAAGAATAACTTATTTATTAAACGTATCATAACATATTTAAAGTGTCAATACAGAAGCTATTGAAACTGCAAAACTACATTCCTCTTTTTCATCCCCGACTTTTAAAAGAACCTCATAATAAGAAAGAATGAAGCACATAAGAAGGATAATTCGCTTAACTTGCGAAGGGTGCTTACGTTTCAGATAAGAATGGGACATTTTACATCCTTCTTTGTGTGAACAATACCTCATTAAAGACCTTGTTAAAGTACAGAGAAAAATTTCTTAACTTTTTTTGGGTGAATCGAAAATAAATGAATTTTGTGTCTCGGATCACTAAGAGTGTAATTTTGACATTTCAAAAGTTGCTAAAATTTTCTTTTAGGTTTAATTTTGAGTTTCTATAATAATGATAATAATAATAATAATTTTTATTGATTTCTAAAATATTTACACATATACAATAATCATCTTGAGTGATATTCCAACTTATAATTTTTACAAATTCAGCACTAAGTGCTACATATGTGGTTCATTTTCTACATTGCATTTAAATTAAATTTTCAATAATACTTTTTCGCCTCTATATTTACAACACATGTTCTAATATTAACAATGAACAGAATATTTTGTATAATGAATAACTAATGTAATAGTAATAATAATAATATTTTTTTTTAACAATGACAAGGTTTATTATTATACTGAGTATTTACGTATATACACACATGAGACATATTTTCTGTACCTTACAAGGATTCAGTGAAAAATGCAGAGTACTTAATTCTTTATAAATATAATTATACATTTTTAAAACAAATTAAATATTTATCCACCGTATTTACATATGGACTGGAATGTGTGTGCATACAATTTACTATACAATGCAGTAACACAACTCACAGTTCAATAGTAATAATAATGATGGAATGATTTTATATTAATATGCATAATTTTTCTGCATTCTGTCTTTTGTGTTTTTTTTTTTCAATATTTTTTTATAGATTCTGTATTTAATGTAGATATTTTACTTCTGTACAAAAATTCAGTATACAAATTACTGAGTACATTCTTTTTGATATACTTGTTTGTTTGTTTGTAGCATTTCTTCTTTATTTTTTCCTCGAAGCTTCTGCAGAGCTTATCTCAGGAAGATAATATATGGCGGTGGTTTGGTTTCAATACCTGTCGCGAGCCAGGTGTAGATTTAACTGTTTATATGTATGTGCTTGGAAACTTATATATGTGTGCTTGGAAATATATGTGTGTGCGTGTGTGTAATATTTATATAGGGCCTGTTTCATCTCTCTGTAGGTCCCTAGGTTTCTGTCGTCTACTGGCAGATGCATTTTTTATTCTCCACTTTAAAGGAAGGCACATCTAGTGAAACAAGCTATGAAATCTAACTATTTTTGTTACATAAAAAGCTTCATAGGTAATTCGAAGGATGGATATCCTCCTCCTCCTACGAAAGAAAAGTGGCATCGAACGGTGGATTTAACATGCTTTTTTTTTTTTTAAGTTTAGTCACATAGACATATTTGTCTGTGTTTGTGTACGTTATAAACGTCCTCACAGACTACAATTATTCTGATCACACTCTTGAAAAATTCGGAGTTGGTAACTTTCACAAAGTACTTTGCTGGAGAAAGAAAGCCGCAGACAGTTATCCCCCCCCCCCCTCTTACGTTAGTTTATTTAAATTACGTATTCTTAAAACTTGTTTACCATCCTATGTCTATACGAAAAACCATGGAAGTATTTTAGCAGTGGAAAAACAAAACAGCAAAGGCTTGTTTCAATTAGATTAAACTTGGATGTTTTATTCTTGTTACGGATGATAAGAATATCATCCATAACTGTTTAATAGTCTCAGTATAAGTAAAAATTTCTACCAATGGATGATAAGAATATCATCATTAGAAGAAACACACGTATAAACCACAGTGAAAATTATTAAATTGTAAATATTTCGTCCTAAGTATCTTAGGACATCATCAGTACAGTATTTAAACAAAAATTAGGAATAACATACAGTTAGGGCGCATGATTACAATAGAATCTCATGAAAACGTGCATAACGTGCTAAAGTGGTACAAAAAAAAAAAAAACTTAATTATTTAACACAGTTTTGTATGATAATTTCCCATACTTTAGGAATAGTAAGAACGTCGTTGCGGTTTAGGTTTGGTTTGTGTAGTAGGGCTTCAGAACTTTCTTTATATAAACGTTCATGTTTATATAAAGATCTATGTAAAAGTTTAGCCTTTTCCCAATGGATGCTATGGTTTGGATTTTCAATTCCGTGTTGAGAGAGACCAGATTTCTGCGGTTTAAGAAGACGAATGTGGTCTTGATGTTCCGAGATGCGTTTCTGAACAGACCTACCTGTCTGTCCAAAGTAAGATAATTTACATGAGCATGGAATCTCATAAACACCAGGTAACATCAAGGGTGAGAATTTGTCCTTAGGAGAAGGTAATAAGTTGTAAATTTGGTTGATAGGTTTGTAAGTAGTGGCAAAATTGTATTTCTTCATAATTTTAGAAAGACGTTCTGAGATGCCTTTAACGTAAGGTATGGGAATCCTATGCACTTCTTCCTGTCTGGTTTGATGTATGCAGAAGTGACTAATGATTTTTTGAGTTGTTTTGGGATCATATCCATTTAGGATGGCTGTATTTTTGATAACTTCTAATTCCTGGTTTAAAGATTCTTCAGAGGAGCAGAATTTGTGCGCTCTGGAAACTAGTGATTTAATAATGCCAGATTTCTGAGCTGGATGATGAGCAGAAGAATTGTGAATGTAGCGATCTGAGAATGTAGGCTTGCGAAAGACGGAAGTGGCGATGGAACCGTCTTCTTTTCTTTTGATGTGTAAATCCAAAAAAGAGATACCCTGTGGAGATTCTTTTTCTAAGTAATAATAATTTATATAGATATACAGGGTGTTCGGGATAAATTTGACAGTTTCGTAAGGAAAAAGAAAATCTTCTTTGTATCTATTAAATTTAATGAATTGACAACAAAACATTACAGGCAGAGTTAATTACAATACTATCAACAAGATTTACTCAAAATAACCACCATTAGCATCGATCACAGCTTCAATTCTGCTTCGGAACCTCGAACAAGCCGATGCTACAGTCTCCCTGGGAAGGGCCGCAAAAACTGTTTTAATTTTATCCATTAACTGGGCTTTTGTATTACTGGAAGTGCGATTGGTGTCTTTTTCAACTGCGCCCCATACAAAATAATCCATGGGGTTAAGGTCTGGGGAGTTTGGAGGCCAAACATTTGGACTGGTGAAGTCGTAGAAATTTTCAGACAACCATTTTTGACTTTTCCCAGAGGTGTGGCAAGGGGCCGAATCCTGCTGCCATACATACGGCCTACCATTGGCTACCCTTGTTATCCAGGGCTTGACTACAGTTAGCAACTCCACGAACAAAGCCCGAATTCCAATGCCAGGGTTCTTCAACACCTGTTCCTGCAGATTTGCGAGGAATTCTGCTGTACGAACGCAATCAGATCGTCTGCTAGGGATCTTTCTTCTTGCTACATCCTCGTAGTCACCATTGCAAGTCTCTAGTTCATGCCTGATTGTTTTTACTGTATTCAGGGAGCATTGGGCAGCAGTCGTAATATCCTTATTTTGATGGCGGGCACGAATCATCATGATACAAGTTATTCTCTTCCATGATTCAGGTGGGTTCCAGCTATCCATCCTTTCTGACATCTTGTATATGAATGAAGAAGGGTCCAAACTTTTAAATGAAGAGAAGTGTGTGTTAATACATGTAACTTACGGAAAAATATAATTAATTATAAATATGTCAAATTTATCCCGAACACCCTGTAAATGGATATAATCCCAAAACAACTCAAAAAATCATCAGTCACTTCTGCATACATCAAACCAGACAGGAAGAAGTGCATAGGATTCCCATACCTTACGTTAAAGGCATCTCAGAACGTCTTTCTAAAATTATGAAGAAATACAATTTTGCCACTACTTATAAACCTATCAACCAAATTTACAACTTATTACCTTCTCCTAAGGACAAATTCTCACCCTTGATGTTACCTGGTGTTTATGAGATTCCATGCTCATGCAAATTATCTTACTTTGGACAGACAGGTAGGTTTGTTCAGAAACGCATCTCGGAACATCAAGACCACATTTGTCTTCTTAAACCGCAGAAATCTGGCCTCTCTCAACACGGAATTGAAAATCCAAACCATAGGATCCATTGGGAAAAGGCTAAACTTTTACATAGATCTTTATTTAAACATGAACGTTTATACAAAGAAAGTTCTGAAGCCCTACTACACAGACCAAACCTAAACCGCAACGACGTTTTTACTATTCCTAAAGTATGGGAAATTATCATACAAAACTGTGTTAAATAATTAACGTTTTTTTTTTTTTTTTTTTTTTTTTTTTTTTTTTACCACTTTAGCACGTTATGCACGTTTTCATGAGATTCTATTGTAATCATGCGCCCTAACTGTATGTTATTCCTAATTTTGTTTAAATACTGTACTGATGATGTCCTAAAGATACTTAGGATGAAATATTTACAATTAAATAATTTTCACTGTGGTTTATACGTGTGTTTCTTCTAATTATGAACGCACCACAGGTTTCGTTATTTAAAAAAGAATATCATCCATTAGTAGAAAACATGTTCATTATTATTACTTAACACACTTCAAGAAAAGTGATGGAAACTTCTGAAATCTCGTAGATTTATACAGATTTGTAATATTTTGATCCCTCTTTTTTTGATGAGTCAAATAAATCAAGGTTGTTCTTGTTGTTTATTTACCATGACTCAGTTTATATTTCGTCTCTGGAAGATCAGATTAAATTGGTTTACATCAACGGAAGGGGTCTCATGATAATCAACGGTGCCATTATACTTTTGTTTTATTATATCAGAGTACAATTTGACAAGCTTGGAAGTGAAGACTTTCGATTCATCGAGAGATTTTATACTTTCAATGAATAAACACGTATGTGTAAAGGTCTAAATCTCTTGGCAGAGAGTGACTTGGAGCATATATAGAGATTTGGACTTTGGACCCAATGTAAGATAAACGTTAGTTTACCTTACATCCGAGATGATTCTCTCATTTCCACACATTTAAATTACTTAAAATTTAATCCGTGTACCTACAAAGTCCACAACCTATGCTGATTGACTTTCGAAACCACAATTTTTGGATAAAATCATATATGCGTAAATATATATTTTTATATATAAACTGCGTGTGTTCTCCTGGCTGGTTTATCTGGTTTTGAGACGAAAGACCAGGAGAAAAGACAATGACGAATTTCATACGATCTGAGATAGCTTGAATTTGTGTATGTGTGTGTCCTTGCGCAGTCGATAACAACGGAGCCCCTTTGAAAATATTTTTAGGATCGAGTCCTATTAAGGACGCGATAATTTAGTTAAATATATTACTAAATATATAGAAAATGAAAAAGATATAAACGTAAAAATTGCAAAATATTTAAAAATAACAGGTGTAATTAACTCTATATTTAAACCAAACCTAGTTCAAAAACAAACCAGGCTAAAAGTATACAATACATTAGCCCTACCAGTCTTAATGTATAGAAGCGAAATATGACTAATAAAACAAAAAGCCAAACAAAGATTAGTAACAGCAGAAATGAAGTTTATGAGAAAAACTGCAAAATATACCCTATTTGATCACAAAAGAAATGAAGAAATTATGAAAGAATTAAACCAAGAACCAGTAATTGAAAAAATTAAAAGTATAAACATAAATGGATGGAACACGTTCAAAGAATGAAAACAGAAAGATTACCAAAACAAGCCTTAGAGTACAAGCCATTAGGAAAAAGAAAACCAGGATGTCCTCTTAAACGATTCAACGATGACTTCTAAGGCTGGAACAGGCCATGCTAGGCCTTAATACGCATGATGATGATGATGATGATGATGATAATTACATATATTTAATATATATATTACATATATTTAATATATATTACATATATTAAATATATGTAATATATTTAATATATGTAATATATATTAAATTACTTGTAAGTATTTCAGCCATGATATTAATATACA
Organism: Typopeltis vanoorti; assembly: GCF_054136105.1. Taxonomy (NCBI): domain Eukaryota; kingdom Metazoa; phylum Arthropoda; class Arachnida; order Uropygi; family Thelyphonidae; genus Typopeltis; species Typopeltis vanoorti. The sequence goes on from NC_143557.1 coordinate 104,168,955, forward strand.
GGGTTAGCCTAAAAATAGACACTTTCAAAGTTTTACAGAAAGAAGTTTTAATAGCATGGCTGAAATACTTACATGGCTTGAAGAGTACGTCCTGAAGTTTACATGGGTAAGTTACAAGTGTTCTATATGTGACCCTTTTGTAACAACAAATATGTCTGATGTAACAAACAAATTTCAATTTATACAGCATTTAAACTGCTGTATAAATTGAAATTTCTTTTTCAATTTATACAGCCATTTCTTTTAGGCTAACCCTGTATATATAATTATTTACATATATTACATATATATATTTAATATATATTTAATTTAATATATATATTTAATACTTCGTTTCATGTTTGTATGCAACTTAACAATAATCGTTTTCAATCAATAAAACTAGCAGGTGGAGCCCGTGCAACAGTCTAAAAGGATATATGTATATATATTTAATATTTAACAGTCAAGAGGATAAATGTATATATATTTAATATGTAACAGTCTAAGAGGATATATGTATATATATTTAATATGTAACAGTCTAAGAGGATATATGTATATATATTTAATATCTAACAGTCAAGAGGATATATGTATATATATTTAATATATATATATTTAATACTTATGCTTGTATGCAACTTTACAATATAATCCTTTTCAATCAATACAATTAGCAGTTGGAGCCCGTGTAATAGTCTAAGAGAACAAAATGTGACAGTCTAAGAGGACAGTTTTGGATTTCCGAATGATATATAATAATATATCATTCGGAAATCCAATTTGTGAGTTCAACAAATCTTTATCATCGGCCTGTGGAGTAAGATAAGCTGAGAGTCAGCAGATAGTAGGAGAGGAAATAAAGATAGAGTGCATAGTGGTAGAGTAGGTAAAAGAGGCCTCAGTTGATCTGTTTTAGCTGTTTACCCCCCAAGGGGTGTTTCTAAAACGGTCGTTGATTTTTCACTTTAGAAAAATGAAAAATCTTAAAAAGGAAAACATATAACAAACAAATAAAACATAAGTACAGAGAAAGCAAGAAGTACCTGGAAAAAGAAAAGAAAGGTAAACTTAGAGGTGAGAGAAGGATCTGGCCGGAGTGATGCAGCTCACAAGTAGCTGCACCGCCTCGCTGTAAGCCTTCGCCGCTCGGGTTCTCAGATCCATCCCCCACCTGTGGGAGCTAAAAGAACCAGTGAAGCTGTATACAGAAACCCACCAGATGATTACTGTGTCTTTCTTTTGTTGTGGGCTGTCCTGATCCTTTTGGTCACCTCACTTCCCTTAGCCATGTCCAGTTTGCAGAGAGCTATGAAGAACGCCGAAGCTGCCTCCTCATCTATATCCATAGCTACCTCTACTTGCTCAGGGGTGATTTTGCTGATGTCATCAACGAAGAGGTCACCCCATTTTGCACTGACGACGTCAGGTCCATACTTCCCTGTGAGAAGGAGTTCAGGTTCTCCTACTTTTTCCATCGCTTCTTTGAATTTTTCCGCCACCTCGGGGATACCTTTAATAAGATGGCTTAGAGTCTCCTCTGCTTTTCTTCTTTCTTATCTGAATTGGCTATATCTATATCTATAGTAGTATTGGTAGCTTCTCTTTCTTCTGCTGGAGTTACGACTGTTTCTTCTGTTGGTTTTTACTGCTTGTTTCAGTTATGGAAATTTTTTTTTCCTTACGGTTTTTCTTAGTTGTCTTAGACTTGGAGATATGGATTTCTGTTGTATCAGGAGCGGCCTCCAAAGGAGGAGGAGCTTCTTGTGCTGTGCCATATCCATTGCTTGGTGTAGTTGCTGGCGTGATTGCACCACCCATCCTCTCTGCAAGGGTTCTGGATGGGCATGTGTCCACTTTGTAGTTAGTGACCCCACATTTCAGGCAAGCTGCCTCACATTTTTCTTGGTTGTGGCCTGCTTTGAGGCAGTTTTTAAACTTCACTCTAGGACAATCTGCCCCAAGGTGAATGAAGGCACCACATCTAAAACATTGTTTTTTTACGCCAGGGTAGTTTACCATTACTCTGGCGGATCCAATAACAACAAAGTTGGGAACGGGCGTTTTCATCTCGATGAAGATATTGACCTCGCCCGACTTCAACTTGGGGTTGTCTGCGTCATTCAGAACTTGTACATTGCGTATTGCGTACAACGCCCCATTTCCCGAATACGTCGTGGATAATCTTTTCATCGGTTTCGATGTATTCCAAGGGAAATCTGGGTATCTTAAGTAATTTAGTAATGCCTACAAAAAATGGGACTATATTTTTTTCCATTGCATTCGAATCCTCCAAGTAACCAAAAGAAAGGAAACAGAGGTAATCGTTCTTCATTACTGAAATGAACCACCAAGCAAGCAGGACTATCAACAAAATATATATAGGAAATAAAATGGTGTCTTTACGCAATACTCTGAATAAGATCATTTATTAAAATTTTTACTAATTTTATTCATTATTTATTTTTTACTTGTTCTGATATTCAGAACTCACACAAATATGGAAGTATTGTCATGGATATAATTTCGTAAACAAAAAATAATCTAGTTTGCTAATTTGATTACTTTACTTTTCCTTATTAATAAAAGTTTGGAAATGAATAGCACCATAGTGACATGTGGTCTATGGAATTTTAGTATGGTATATGGAACTTTTTGAAACGGTTTGAGTCATTTAATAAGCAACATTTTGATCTCAAAGTAGGCAGTGAAATTAATCTACCATCTAAAGACACGCGAAACAAATGCCAAACTCCTAACACCACTACGACACTTCATATGTGGGATTTAAATCCAGAATATCACAAGGGCTCATAGTGATACCCTCATCAGGGATTCTCAACCTATGCTACGCGTACCACTGGTGGTACGTGAGCCACTGCCGGGTGGTACGAAAACAGAGTATAAAATAAAAGGGTAAATTAACATATTTTTTTTTTTACTCGCAACATGAGTTGAGAATTACAAATGTATGCACAAATATTTAATAGTTCTACTTAAAATATTTCAGGCAACTAAATGAAAACAATTAGATTTCACATTATAATTAAAAACTTTTGTATAATAATATACAAAAATAATACGGAAGTTCAATTTGAATTTAATAAGTATGAATCAAATGAAAATAACAGAAAGTAACGCGTATATATTTGATCGGACAACAACAGTTTGTCCGTTGTCGTTTGTAGGAGCCGCAGTTACAGTTATGAAAGTTGTGGTGTTAGATTATTGTCTTTGAGTGTGAGATTTTATTTGTGAAATTGTCGTATTTACATGTAGTTTGTGCCGGATTATAGAAACCGGAACATGAATAAGTGGTTAACGAGCGGGTCCTCAAGAAGATCGAAGGGAGAAATTAGTGTAAGCTGGGGAAACAATTCTTCTCTGCCAGAAGCCACGACTTCGAATCCTAACCAACCGATGGAGGACCATTGTACAAGAATGCAACAAAAATCCCCATACAGCACAACGTAAATATAATCTTAGTTGTTTATCATATGGCTGCACATATATTCGAGAAGAAACCGCACCTGTTCTCCAGTGTGTGTGTGTGTGTGTGTGATTTGTTATGAAACGCTATCAAAACATTCGATGAAGCCTTCCCTTCTTAAACATCATTTTGAAACCCAGCATGGCGATTTAAAACACAAACCTTTGGAATATTTCCAGAGAAAACTGTCCGATTTGTCACCAAAGAAAAAACAAATATCTTCATTTTCAAGATTTAACACGAAGGCTCTGGAGGCATCTTATGGAGTCAGTTCAAGAATAGCTAAGGCAGGAAATCGTCACGGGATCGGAGAGTCATTAAAGGCAGCAAAACAACTTGAAATGATTCCATTATCCAATGACACCGTATCACAAAGAATTTCAGATTTGTCTTCAAATGTTAAGGAGTAGTTAATAGAAAAAATTCAGGCTAGTATTTTTCCATACAATTGGATGAAACTACTGACATTATCAGCTTTGCCCATCTTCTTACGTATATGAGATTTATAGATGGGAAAACAGTGAAGGAAGAGTTGTGAACCATTTCCTGCTCGAACAACCTCAAATGAAATATTTTCAAAATTAGACCAATTTATGAAAATGAATGATATAGAATGGAATAAATGTGTTGGTGTTTGTTGTGATGGAGCACTTGCAATGGTTGGGAAACAGTGGCGTTGTTGCAAAAATGCCTGTTGCTCTGATGACAGTTTTGAATGAACGTGTGAGAATTGTTAACTTCATTAAGTCCAGAGCTGTGAATTCACGACTATTTTCCATTTTGTGCAATGAAATAGTTGCTGAACATGATTCTCTTTTACTTCACACCGAAGTTAGGTGGCTGTCGAGGGGAATGTATTGAGCCTCCTGTTTGAACTTCCTTCAGAAATGCAGATTTTTACCTCAGACTCACACTTGAATTATTTCACTGATGAACTGTGGCTTGCCTTATAGATTTATTTTGCCACCTCAACCAGCTGAACACGAGCTTGCAGTGTGCGCGTACTTCGTTATTCTTGGTACAGGATAACACTACGGCTCTTAGGAAAAAAATTTGGCTTCATCATTAAATAAATCGATTGGAAACACGTGTTCCTTTCCATTGTTGGATGCGTTCTTAACTGAGAATGGAATTCTTCTTCATAGTGAACTGGCAGTGAATATAAAGAAGCATCTTGGGAGTTTAATCACAAATTTCATGGAATACTTACCTGAAAACCTGGCTTCAGAATTTTGGATTACAGAGCCGTTTTCCATTGTACCAGAAACGTTAACTCCTTCCGAGAAAGATGAACTGATCGAAATCTCCGGATTTCGATCAGTTCATCTTTCTCGGAAGTCGGAAGTCTCAGGCAAACGATCAAGAGGATGGATTTAACAGACTTCTGGTTGGCAAGAAGAAATGAATATCGAATGATTTTAGTTGCAAATACCAACAAAAAGTAAACTTTTTGTTGGTATTTGCAACTACTTACCCTGTGAATGTGGGTTTTCTTCTCTCATTTATATCAAAAACAAGCACAGGAATAAGTTGAATGTTGAACCCGATTTAAGACTCAAATTAGGTCAATTGAAACCAGACATTAAGAAGCTGTGTTTAGCTGAACAAGCAGAACCTTCACACTGAAACAAGAATGTCAGTTGTGTAATTTAAAATATGTCACATTTATAGCTTGCACTAATTGTAAGTTAATTTGAGAACTGGAGTACCATTATCAGGAATATGTGTTTGTCAAAATTTGTTTATGAAAGTCACTCATTATTATTTTAATTTTCAAAAATTGCACATTTTACAGAACAATCCATTGAATAGATTCAAAGAGTATCTGTTTCTCCAATAAATATCTGAATAAAATAATAAACAACTAAATAAATCACTAGTCTTTTAGAGAAATGCTTATTTTTCCCCTGGGACCAATAAATCATTCTTTTCCAGAATAAATTTGCTTACTGGTACATCTAATATCCTGAATTAAATAGAGTGGTACGCCACTGGAGAAGGTTGAGAATCCCCTGCTTTATTCGAAGTGTAATTGTTTCATTGAAAGTCTAACAGCAATTATTTGTATTACAAACAGTTGCCCTTATAAGGACTGGCTTAAAGGGGCGAAGCAAGAATGTTTTTTATCCTCCCCGTTATCTGTAGAGGACAGTGTGGGGATAAGGTGTTATTGAGCAATTAAAGCTCTGATCATGGCAGGAGGGTAACAGCAATAGCCACGCCTCAGTTAGAACTTCATTAGCTACAGCATTGCCATCCATTACCCTCCAAGAGTGTTAATCACCGCATCTCACGGTCGATTTTAGATCTTCTTCTTGCGTACCCCCCAAACAGTTGTTCTTAAAAGAACTGGGCGATGGACTGAGTCCTTGACTCTTTATCCCGTCATATGAATGAAGAGAATCTGTGTGAATGGAGTGTTATCGAGCTAAAAGCTCCAGTCATGACTGGGTAACGGGCAATAGCCGAGCCTCAGTTAAAACTTCTTTGGCTATAGCATTGCCATTCGTTACCCTGTAAGTCCTAAAAAGGACTTTTTATATCCTCAAGTCGCTCCCGAACAGTTGTTCTTAAAAGAACTGGGAGATGGATTGAGTCTTTGACTCTTTATCCGTCATCTGCATGAAGAGAATCTGTGGGCATGGGGTGTTAATGAGCTATAAGCTCCAGTCATGGCTGGGTAACGGGCAATAGCCGAGCCTCAGTTAAAACTTCATTGGCTACAGCATTGCCATTTGTTACCCTGGAAGTCCTAAAAAGGACTTTTGGCTTGTCTAAAGCCAAAACATTTTTCTCCCGAACATGAGTCCTTATAAGGACTGGCTTAAAGGGGCGAAGCAAGAATGCTTTTCATCTTCCCCGTTATCAGTAGAGGACAATGTGTTATTGAGCAATTAAAGCTCTGATCATGGCAGGAGGGTAACAGCAATAGCCGAGCCTCAGTTAGAACTTTATTGGCTACAGCTTTGCCATCCATTACCCTCCAAGGGTATGTATTGGATTGAATGAATCAATCACCGCATCTCACGGTCGATTGATTCATCCTCGAGCATTCCGAACAGTTGTCCTTATAAGGACTGGCTTAAAGGGGCGAAGCAAGAATGCTTTTCATCTTCCCCGTTAACTGTAAAGGACAGTGTATGGATAAGGTGTTATTGAGCTATTAAAGCTCTGATCATGGCAGGAGGGTAACAGCAATAGCCGAGCCTCAGTTAGAACTTCATTGGCTACAGCATTGCTATCCATTACCCTCCAAGGGTATTGGATTGAATGAATCAATCACCGCATCTCACGGTCGATTGATCCTTTTCTTGTCCAATTCATTATTCTCCGAACAGTTGTTATCCCTATATTTGACTTAATAATGAAAGTGAATTGTTTAAAAAAAAAGGTGTATCAGAAAAATATACTTTTTTTTAATTATCTTTAATATAATTTAGTATTATTTCTAAAGTAAAAAGTATATTATATATAATTTATAACTTTATAAAATAATAATTTATTTCTGGCTAATATCTATTTTGCAACCTACGAAAAACAAGACAAGTGTCGTCATACTTTTATTGTGCACTTTTAGAAATACCAGTGCTTTCTTTTTTCAGATCATCAACAGCAGATGCGTTGAACAGCTTTTGAAATCGGAAAATCAGAGAAATGTTTCGAAATAGTCAAAAAAAGAATACAAAATGTCACTTCAGCTCACGTCATTGTTTTCAGTTGGTTTAAAGATGGCAAAACAAGCAAGCAAGGAAAACCATGAAGATAATATCAGTGCAAGTCGCTTTTCACTTCTCATAACAAAATCAACGTATCGAGACTAAAGGAGTTTGCGTGATCACAAATGTCAACATCCAGGAACTATTTGGGATGCTCGGTCGCACTACACACACGCACATATGTAGGTGTATGATAATTATTATATATTAAGCGAACGCTTCGAAAATAATGGAGTCGGGAAAGTTTACTTTTTGTCGAATTTTATGAAATATGACTGGGTAAAAATTAATTAAATAAAAACAAACACGAGGTAACTCAGGCTGTGAATTCAACGTGTATGTGTATGTTAACTAAGTTGGCTCTTCTGGCTACCATGTGAGACCGACTAAGTTAGTTTCATTTGAAAATGTCTTGCTATCATTAAAATATATTAATATTATTAGTATAGATTAAAATATTACTGATAAAATCGAAAGTTTGCAGCACCCACATTCTCCAATGTTATGAAGCAATTGCCATGCTTACAACTGTTCACTGTCAACTTCTTTGAGTGATGGACTGAGTCCTTGACTCTTTAATCTGTGTTCTTGTTTGTGGGGTTAGTGTAGGCGCTTTACCAGCTCTTTGTGAGCGTTTTGGGTGGTTTCAGCTTTCTTTTGCGATGAAGGCTTTCGATCTTCTGTTTTGAAGCGGTTTTTGGTTGGATGGTGGATGGGTATTCCTTCTTCAGTGTTAGTGGCATTTCTTATGTCTAAGTGAAGTGGCAAAGTATGTCCAGTGATCTTTGGCTCTTAGGATGACTGGGATTAGTCTTTCTTTTGGGTTTGTATCCTTATCGATCTCTATTTTCATTGGTCTGGGTGTGTGTGTGTGTCTCTGGTGATGGAGATTTTTCCTCTTCGTTTTGCTTGTTTGGAATTCCTCCTGTGTGTTTACTGTATCCGGTATGGGGTGGGCATTGGTTTGGAACTTTGCCGCATCCTCAGGTGACTGGTCTGAACTCTGCTGTCTGTTGTTTAGTGCTATCACGTTCTCGTGGTTTGGGTCTTCCAGATTGTCTTCTGTGGCGATTGTGGGGGGAAAGTGTCTCATAGAGTTTTATTATATCTGGCCAATTGTTATTAAGTACTTTCCCCTAGTCATAAATTCTTGATATACGTCGTCGAATTTAGTTTCGTCTAGTAGTTTTTCCATGTCTAACACTGTTGTTGCTTGTAGAGATCAGAAAAATTTTCTTACCTGTACTTGCTTCGATCGGAGGTACTTTTATTGCTTGTATGTTCCCTTCTACTCCGTCCGCTGTCTCGTAGCGGTATTCACTAGTGTGTTCTTTTGTATAAAATAATTATTTCTCAAATCACTTAATTGTTTCTCTTTCACCCTTTTCTTAGCACACCTGGTATGACAGTAGATGACAAAAAAAATCATAATCCTTGCAATTCATAAAATAAAATATGTCACAAATTGTGATTTTTTGTGTGTGTGTGTGGGGGGGGGGAAATAAAATGAAAATATATGCTTCGTATATAAAAGAAAATGGTGTGGTATCAATATTACACAAAATAACGAAATTAAAAAAATAATTCAAGTAAAGATTGTATTATTTTATATAGATTCTAGCATTTTTTTTATTTTTATAGTTTTTAAAAATAATGCAATAAAATAATGCAAGAATTTTGCAAATATTTCTACTTATCTCGAAAACAAAATTTGTTTATGTGGTCTGGCTATTAAAGGTATAAGTTCCATCCAGGATCCTAATCTAGATTAATCTAAAAGAATTTTTGAGGGCTACAAGTGAAAAATACAGAAACCAGACTCACGTACGTCTGAGTTCGGTGAATTACTTATTTAATGTTAACTCTTCTCGTAACGGACTTTGATGTGAGCATCTTCTGTTATTATTTTTTCTTTAACCCACTGCCCATTGCTTCTCTTTACTGAGGCCACTCAGGTTTCAAGGTGAGTTTTAGGACATCCAGTAACTCGTTCAGGAAGGGTCGCTACTCGGTGAGTAGTCCATTTTTCTCTTTTACTTTTGTTGTTGTTTTAACCAGCAAGAGGATGTCTGTCGTGCCTGAAGGCAGCCGTACCTAAACATCAGTGCTTAAGGTTAAACCCAACATTTATGATCGTGTCTCCGCCCATCGACACTTTGGATTCACCTCTGACCTTCGCTACTAACATTTGGTTCCAAGAGAGAGAGAGAGAGAGGTTGGGGTCTTTCTCGTATATTTTCACGCTCTTTCTCTGATAGGCTATGCGTGGATGAACTCGAGGTTGGTGTTACGTCATCGTCGGCAGTATACATATATAAAGAGTTTAGTGTAGTGGCGAAGGTCATCACTTCAGTGCAACCTGCCTTGATCTCTTGAAGTTGTCGAGAATATCCTAACTATGAAGTCTGTGGTAAGTTGTTCCGTTTTGTGTTTCTTATTTACTATCAAGTGCAGTTTTATTAATCAAGCTGTCCGTTATTTCATTAGCATTGAGTTTATATCTTGATAGTAGATTTCTATGAACTGAGTGATGCGACATGAGGAGTCATAAACATCGCCAGTCAGTTACTATATTTTTATCAAGATCTGATTCTGTTTTTCCTGAAAAAGATGCCTGAATCTCACAGTTTACATTATTTTTAAAATTAAGGGCACATTACTTTCATCTTGCGATGCCATAATAAAAGGGTCCAACTCCAATAAGCCAATATTAAACTTGAAAGCGGTTCAATACGTATTGGATCAAAGGCAGTCCCCTTTCCCAGGGAAATTTGAGCCTAGACTTACTACCCCTTACCAAGGAAACGAAAATGGATGAAAATTTTAAACTTTAACAATCCTAAAATAAACTAATAACTTTCTATAGCAAGATGAAACGATAATCGGATTCTGTCTTAAATTATTCTAAACAAGTATAAATGTAAACTAATATATGATTTGACTTCTTACTTTCGGTTTCTGGGCCACATTGAGGTGAAGAGGAATTGTCTTGGGCCGCATATGAAATATATAATATAGTTAATGTATTGCTTTTGTTACTTATATAAGTAACAAAACTTCCTTTATTTTTTTAAAATTTTTATTATAGCATTAAAAAGAGTGAGCAGCATAAACACAAAGCTAGTGAGATATTTGATCTTGTTTACGTGAAACCAATGCATCGATGTGTGGTTCGGTGGAAGTGGTTGCAATTCGAACCTTGAGCTTTCAAGGTTCTCATCAGAAATGTTTGATCTATTTTACTCTTCGTATGCTTCATTCTTGAAAATAGTTGTTCACAAATGTACGTACTACCAAAAAGCGATGACACGAATAAAGCGTGATTGTGAAGCGAAGGATATTTTTCTCTGGGAAGATAGGTCTTATAAAAATCTAGCAAAGGGATACGACTAAATTTTTCTTTGAGTTGAATATCTGATTGCAACTCTATACATTCCATTTGAAAATTTGAAGGTAACGTATTTATGTCGACTGAAAATGGAGTCGCAAATAAAGTCACAAAAAAAATTTTTTTTTCTGAAATCTTGAAACTTAAAAATTCCTGTATCAAAACTGTAAGAATGACAGCATATTTTTCGCATTACTTACATTCAGGGCTGCACGCGGCCCGCGGGTTTGACACCCCCTAATGTAGATTAAGGGGTATCAAAAATGTTTATTTAAAATTTTCTATAGCAATAGTCTAAACTGAAAAAAAAATCTTAAGTAAGTTTTAAAATTTCAAATACAGTCTCTAAAAATATAGATATTTAAGTGTTGAAATTCATAAAACTACCAATAACAGTAATTTTGTTGTATAAAAACATTACATAATATGTTTACAGCTTGTAATTTATGGTATAGTACACCCACAGATACGAGACCCTTCGACACTTCTGCGCATGCCAACAGAAGGAGAATCCATTCCGATAATATCTATTCAATATCGAAGCAGTAAGATTTGTTTCTGTTATAATAACGGCTCTTAGTATAATTATTAATATGTTCACAGTTTAGGAATTAAGATTTCGGATTCCAGCCTGTGAATTATCTGACAAATGAAAAAGTTGCGGTTTAGGTTGTTTTAAACTACAGAAAAAGGCCATGAGGCAAGTGTATTATTTCCTGCATTCTGTAGACCAATCTGCTTGTTTTGCGTTATTAAACATTCGCGTTTCTAGATCAAAATTAACGATGCCTGGTATTTCCAAAGGGCATCGTTAATATGATTGGGCTATTAGCACTTTAACTGTCTAATTTACATAGAATTCGCAACTAAATATCAGGTAAGCAAAAATACACATAGCATTCATTTACAAATTATGTTATTGAAGTTGGTATTTGGAAATTTCTTCTTTGTCTCCCCTTTGATATTCACGAGAACGTCGCGACACTACGGGATTTAAATCTCGTATGGACGCAAAGAAATTTTATCAGGGCTTTTCAACTGAAGATTAGTTAGCCAGTCTCATACCGACATCCTCAAGGAGTTGAAAAACACAGATTGATGTTCGATATATAATCTATTTGGAATTAAATTGGATTTCAGTGACCCTCATTTTAAAACTTAATATGTTTTAAAATAAAACTTAAGTTCGACGTTCTGGTTGCCACATTCTATTCGCTTTACATGAAACAAGCTGCAAATTTACCATACCAAATAAGTTATGAGTTTCAATCCAGTCACGGATGTCAATGGATATATTTCTTATATAAGTCCTTATAAGGACTGGCTTAAAGGGGCGAAGCAAGAATGCTTTTTATCTTCCCCGTCATCTGAAGAGGACAGTGAAGGATAGGATGTTATTGAGCTATATAAAGCTCTGATCATGGCAGGAGGGTAACAGCAATAGCCGAGCCTTAGTTAGAACTTCATTGGCTACGGCATTGCCATCCATTACCTTCCCTGGATACCCATTTTAGTCGCCTCGTACGACATGCATGAGCAACATTGGGGCTATTCTTATCCCGGCCACCACACGGGTAGATATATTTCTCTATATCTTAAAGCAGAAGATGAATTTTATTTTCCGGTGTGAGATCAATACTCCGCTTTTTGAAGGTGTTCAAAATAGCTTTAGAATGTTTTATAATTTTTAAAATATAAATACAATAAAAATATAAAAAAACTGATATATCCACGGTATTAATACACTATTAGTTTACAACCTTACTTCTGCGGGACACAAAAATAAAGAGACGTCTATCGATGTGGGTATGATATTTTTTAACTTACTGATTAAAAGTGCATAAATTATGCTAAGAACAATGACATAAATGAGTAGGTTATTTTTATTCACTTATTTATTTATTTTACTTTATTTACTTTTAATTATTTTATTTATTTTTTGATTAAAGTTAATAGAACGGTCCGAGAATTGGAATTGACAGTTTAGCTGATCGGTCTCCAACTTACTGAAAATATGTAAATAGAAGCTGGAACATTTCAAATTTTCTGGTTATAGATTTGATTTACGACATTTATGTATACTGGGTAAAAGCTTACTGCAGAAGGAACGAAATTATTATTTTGAAACAATATTTGATACAGGCTTTTCCATGTTTTCAGTTGGTGCATAGAGTTCTCATGTCATAATAATAATAATAATAATAATAATAATAATAATAATAATAATAATAATAATTCAGATTTTTATCTGAATTATTATGATTATTAATCATAATAATTAGTATGTTAGGTGGATATCTGAAAAAGGCAAGATAGAAAGAGCAAATATAACCTCGTAAAAAAATCAATACTAAAAGTATATAACATGTTATAAAATGAACTGAGCCAATCAGGAAAAGAGAGTTTGGCGATATACTTGCTTAATGACGTCATCGATTATTAGAACAGCTGAACCAATCATGAGCCGCAATATGCTTATGTACTGTAGACCATTTATTAATGTATTTATTTTTATCCATTTAAAGTAGATAAGAACTGTATGTTTCAAAAATCCTTTACTTAATTTTTCTTTAAAAAGTATCTGATCAGACCAAAACTGAGATAACTTGACAAATTTAAGTATGGATGTTAAATGAATAAAAATATAAACGAAGTTAAATCAAATCGATCAAATGGAAGTGGACTTACCTGATTTACACTCAACATATAAATATTTCGATATAGTACATCGCGGTTTTGATATAGTACATACGTGTAGATAAAAAAAAAAAAAAAAAAAAAAAAAAAAAAAAAAAAACGCGCCAATTTATTTTTAATCTAATGAGTTTACGTAGTGGTAGCCTGTGTAGCTCAGTGGATGTGGCGTTTGCACACCATCGCGCTAGGCCGCACGAAGGAAGTCTTGGTTTCCAGTCTAGTCGGCGACTAGACGAAATTTTTCTAAGCCTTTTTTCGACCGGTTCCCGAGTTAGTCGATCTCTGGCACGGGCAAGCAGGTTTTTCCTCCCGGAAACTCGGGTTTTTCGTCCTGTAAACTCAAGAAAATCGACCGTAGAACCCACATTATTTCAGACATTAAATATATTGTGTTAGGGTTAGAGACCACGAGATGGCGGCACATTTGAGCCGTCTCTCTTCACTGCGTACCGCTTAATTAGTGATAGCCTTGGGCCATCTGTCTCTGATTGGGTACCAGTGGAGATTGAACTGCCCACTCAGTCTCCAAAAGTTAGATATGGCTAAATGGCCTCGCCTACTCCCGTATATACGGGAATAAAAAGGCGTTAGCTGATTTTTTTTTTTTTTTTGAGTTTACGTAGTTTTCAATTAATAAAAATTTTAAATTATTATGGTATGCAATACTGACAATCATTCATAATATTTTACATTATTAATGATTAGGAGTTACTTTACTAACTCTCTGATCACAGATCCAAGCTATGCAATTAATGAATATCAATCCTATTTTTCAGGTTCTCATCGCGACTGTTCTTCTGGTTGTTGTCGTTGCAGAAAAGCCTAAAGGAACAGATCGATACGGGGGCGGTCATCGAGAAGGATATAGAACTGGAAGTTATTTAGGAGATCATGGCAAAGTCAGTACTGGAGGCCATGGTGGTAGAGTAGGAGGACATGGAAGTGGAATTTATGGTGGTGGTGGTGGAGACCGTGGTAAGTTCGGTGGAAGCGGAAGTTATGGTGGTGGAGAGCGTGAGAAATTCGGTGGAAGTGGACATGGAACTGGCATTTACGGCGGTAGCGGTGGAGAGCAGGGTAAATTCGGCGAGAGTGGACACGGCACCGGCATTTACGGTGGTAGAGATCATGGAAAAGTCGGACACGGAAGTGGAGTTTACGGAGGAGAACAAGGTAAAATCGGTACTGGTGGATATGTCAGCAGCGGAGGTCATGGAAAGTTCACAGGTGGAAGTGGAAGCCATGGCGGAAGATTTGGAGGTGGATACGGAGGACACGAGACTGAAAGTCACGGAAAAGTGGACGGAGGAGTTCGCGGCGGTCATGGTGCTTCTGGTAAGGTCGATGGTTTTAGAGGCGGAGAATATGGAGGCTACGGAGGTTATGTAAGAGGTGAAGATCACAGAAGCTCAGGAGGGCATGGCAAATTAGATGGCGTGAGGGACACTAGAACCTCCTATGGTAGCAAAATTGGAGGTGGAAGAGAAGACTTGGGTGGATATGGAACTGGCTATGGAAGAGAACATGAAAAAGTCAAAGGGTAAGAAACTGACTTGGTCCTGATAGGCAGCTAATCAAAAGGTAAGGATAAATCGACTTTATTACTCAAATATATATATCTAGATTTAATATATTTGCCATATATTAAATTTATGTGTTTTACTTTGCCGAAAGGTTTATTTGTAAACCTATAGTACATTACAGTACTATAGGCGTACAAATAGTACATTACAAATGTACTGCATGCGTTAAAGATTTTTTCCTATTTTTATTGATTTTATGTATTTCCTATAAAGTCCGAAAATTGCTATAGAGACCAAACATGAAACCTTTTCAAGCCGCTGGAGGCTATGGAATTCATTTCTTACCTAAAGACAATCACAAACATCATGCCAATGGCAAGATTCGAACCACCAGTGGTTGGCTGAAGAGCGTTAACGGGAACCACTTGACAAAACAGGGCAGGAATGTATATTGATCCTTTGTCGCTAATGATGTGATTTCTGTTTGAAGTGAGTTTTCTTGTAATTATTCCATTAAGTATCTATCTTATTAGTTAGCAAATGGGGTCATGTTTTTATTCTTAATAGACACTAGAAAGTGCAGTGAAGGACATAATTGATTCATTTGGCATTCTAATTCTATCGTATATGATGTGTAAACATATGCAAGACTTTAGTCATAAAATCATTCTTTGTGTGTGTGTGTGTGTGTGTGTGTGTGTGTGTGTGTGTGTGTGTGTGTGTGTGTGTGTGTGTGTGTGTGTGTGTGTGTGTGTGTGTGTGTGTGTGTGTGTGTGTGTGTGTGTGTGTGTGTGTGTGTGTGTGTGTGTGTGTGTGTGTGTGTGTGTGTGTGTGTGTGTGTGTGTGTAATCTTGATGATCATTGGATAATTGAAAAAGCTGTTTTCCTTAGTCTCTACAGCAGGGCTTTCGGATTATGTAGGGGAAAAATCATCCCAACAGTACTAATGTACTTTAGAGTTACATTTTTTCGCATTATGTGTTGCTTACGCTTAATAGTACTGAATGAGCGATTTCCTAGCACTGATGAAGTGGACCACATCTATCTAAAAAATAAGGCGTAACCCACAAAATCCGACAGCTTAAAATTCGTTCAGAATGAGACAATCCAACAACCATGGATGCTTGCAGTTTTTCCACTTATGACGAATACATCTAGTTCTTATAAGAACTGGGCGATGGACTGAGTCCTTGACTCTTTATCCCGTCATCTGAATGAAGAAAATCTGTGTGGATGGGGTGTCATTGAGCTAAAAAGTTCCAGTCATGGCTGGATAACGGCAATAGCCGAGCCTCAGTTAAAACTTCATTGGCTACAGCATTGCCATTTGTTACCCTGGAAGTCCTAAAAAGGGCTTTCTCGTGCTCATCTCTCTCTCTCTCTCTCCACGAATACATCTAAAATTAACTCAGTAGACCAGATTACTATTGTCTTATACATACAAAAAGAAAAATGGTGTATTGTAATATTTTAAATATTTCTATGTTTTTAAATTGTTAAAGAAACTGCTTTAAAAATTAAATAACTTAATGTATTACACATATAAAATATATAAATTATAATAATATATAATATTTGTCATGTTGTACCATCATTTTTTATTTTTGATATTATTTTAATTATTATTATAATATAATATTATTATATTATAATATAGATATTATTATATTATAATATTTAATACTAAACTTTGGAATTAGGGCAGAGCTCTACTTGATCACTGAGGGCCATTTAAAGAACACAGTGAATTTTGGATAAAAAGTTTAAAATTATTCATTAAAATCATTATGATGTTTTTTGGGGAAGGGGTTACTGAACTTTGGATATTTATACAGGGTTTGTCTAAAAATAAATTACAAAATAGTTACCATATCCTGCTATTTTTACTATTATATTCCCATTATATCCATACAAGTAAGGTGTTATAAATATAGAGTGACACTCATCTAATAAATTTTTAATGGTAGTTTATCTGTATCGACTTGTTTAACAGATGTGGAATCAAGTTGCTAAAGTAGATGTCGTTTTACGATTTCCATAGTAGTTATGAATTTTTATTGGGAATTATGAACGTTCAAAACAGAATCGAAGAAGTTTATTTTTTATTTTTTTTCTTATAGAGGTTTGCCATGGTTACAACAGGCAATGCGTTTACAGTCAGTGGTCTTGTACAAAGACAAACTACCTTGCTATTCTAACCAGAAGTATCATAATTTATATAAACAGGTGAAAGAACCAGACTGGGTTTTTTAGTAAGTGGTTGACCTTCATTACTGGAATTGTGAAGGGGGCCCACCGCTCAGAGGAAAGGTCAAACCACGCACCTGTTCTTCTTGTATCTTATTTTCAGATGATACAAGATTATTTTACGCATTTAAACAGTTAATCCCGTGAGTGACCAATGATGCCTGCTGTGATGTTAACAGTCTTTCACTAATCTATTTATAGACAAACTTTTGTAGTTTAGTCAGAAATTCTGTAGGATTCGAATTTCTGGATTCGAATAGACAAGATTCGAAGTTCTGGATTCGAATCTTGTCTAGGAAGTTAGGAACATTTCAACAAGCGAAGTTGGTTCAAAACTAAAGGCGGTACGATTTTGTTTTCTTTCTAACAAAATAAGCAAATTCTCCAAACACATGTAGTTAACAGACAAATTCTTAGTTGATTTGTCCATCCATAATTCCAACTCACCAATTATATTGGTATACAGTATTTATTATTACAATGCTCGATAAAATTGCAATATAATATTCATTACGGTTTAAAGCAAATGTTTGATTTTTGAATGTTATTTGTTCTCTCTTTCAGACTGTTACGTTGAAGGAGGCTTTTTTCCACAAAGAACTAGAAAATAAAAGAAAATTAAATGTCCACCAGGCAGATCCTGTGCTTACCAGAGAAGCAAGCGGCCACAATATTATTCAACTAAAGCGTGACTCATCTGTAAATTTTCATATTAATAAAGAATATTTTTTACATAGAAAGAAAATTTTGACTTTATTTGAAAGACAAAGGAAGGAAAGTGAATTAGTTTGATATTTGAAAGACAAAGGAAGAAAAGTGAATAATTATTGATAACTAGAATTGGAATTGGAGTTTGTCAATTTCAATTGGAAATCTCGGTTAGTTATAACCAGAAAAAAAATAACATTTTTCATTATTATTATTATTTATAAGTATAATCGAAAGGTGTATAGCACTGATTAAAATCTGTCCCACGTTATCTGAATCTAATGTTCCTTAAGATTCTAAAATTTAAACAAAGCTCCTAATCAGTATTTTTTATATAAAAATGTATTCACATTTTGAAGATGTTTTTATGAAAAATATAATCAAATAATGAATAAATATTAAGAAATATTTTATCACTTAAACCAACACTCGATCAACTCATTCGGCGTGTTGATAATAACCCAGCGCCCTCTAACAGAAAGTTCCAAGACTCACTGCTAGAATTGTTTAAAAAAAATACAAAAATGCATGACACAAACTGTTGTGAGCGATTCTTGATGACATTAACGAATAAAGAGATTAAATCATTTAGGAAAGCAGAAATGTAGTGAAAAATAACAAAGAATCACGAAAATATAAAATTTTACCATTTTATATTTTCTTCTCGAATGGGGAATAAACCTTTGGAAGTTGATTTTTTTTTATTATTATTTTTTCGTCACAAAAAAAATGAGATATTTCTTTTTAAATGAATACAAACATTTTTGATAAAATATAAGACCATGTTATAATATAAGACAAGAAACAAGAATGTCGATGCCAGTAATGCAGGGTTTAGAATAATGAGGAGCATTATGGAAAAAAAAAACAAAGAACGAAACGAAAAAATGAAAAATAATAATAAAAAAATTGCAGCAGAGAAAATTGTAGTTATCTAAAATTGCATTATCTACAGTTGCCTTTTTTCAAAAAAAAAAAAAAAATTGTGTGTGTGTGACATTATCAATATCTTAATAATCATTTTATCTTCAATCAATCTCACGGACGAGTTCGGGTTTTATTTGATGAAATCACACACTTTTTGGATATTAACTTCGCTCAGTCCAGCTTTTGGACGGCTCGGCTTTTCATCGTTCTCAAACGTCTCACGAACACTTTGAAATCGCTTAAACCACTCATTGTTTAAACTTGAGTACGGGACAAGTATTCATCATCGCATGCTTTTTGAAACATTTGATGCGTTTCGGTAAAACTTTTACCAAGTTTAACACAAAAGTCAATCGCAGCTCTCTGTTTGAAACTCATTTTTCGACCGTTCGTCAAAACACACTGTCATTCTTCACATTATAACTCAGCTTCTAATCAAACAAATGTCATAAGCAGTTGACACAACACTACTGAAGGTTGCGGCTTTCCATAATAAAAATATACAACAGGTGGCGCCACTAGTTTCTTCTATTTCCGAAAAGTTCGGTTTCTTTTTGAACAGAGGATGTAATCTTCAGTTACAAGATAAGAGAAAATGCCCGTTTCGTATGGAGATGTCAGGATGCTTCCTCTCAGAACTCAGACTTTTTTCATTCTGCAAAACAGAATATTCTGCCATTCCCATATGAGATCGACTGAATCCAATTCGTGAATACTGACTGCAGTACAGATTCTGAAAAATTAGGGGACGCCTATCACGCAACAGCTGCGCCTGCAGCACTTGATTACAAATTTGAAAGCGTGACGCCAATGCTTGAAATATGGATTATGATATCATCCATATTTCATAACTATATTTTCTTAAATACACCAGAATGATATATTTTTAATGTTATTAGTTTGTCATTTAATGTTATATGTCCATCCCGAACTGCGATGCAGCTCTCACAACGGCGTACCATGTTTAGCACCAAGTGACTCAGGAGTTCTTTAGGTAAACTCGCCAACTCCTCTTCACATTAAGGATAAGGCCTTGTTTGTTTTCTGTAGGGGAATTTCGAGCAGCAATGCGTCTCCCAATTGCGTCCCAAACGGAGTTGAAATCTGGGAAGCATGCTGGCCACTCGATTCGATTAATGTCCTCGGTCTACAGAAGTATCTCCACTGCTCGTGTGCGATGTGACTTGGCATTGTCATCCATAAAAATGAATTCTTCGCCTACAGCATCACGGAACAGCCGAACATGACGTTGAAGAACTCGTTGCAATATCGTTCACCAGTCATTATCATTTGCGCGCAATTCGAAAAAAAAAAAAAAAAAAAAAAAAAAAAAAATATATATATATATATATATATATATATATATATATATTTATTTATTTATTTATGTGTGTATATATAAATGTGTATATATTTATGTGTTTGCATACTTGAGATTAGGAGTTAAATAATCAAGCTTATAAAATTACTTGGTAACCCTAATATACAATATCCCCAAGTTAAAAAATTAATTACATCTTATCCCCAAGTTAAAAAATTGATTACACGTTTAATATATAAATATATATATATATATATATTAAACGTGGAAAACATTCTTTTGCTTCCTTGGTAAAAGGAATATAAAACCAAATATTATATATAATTTCATTGTATCTTTAATGTTTAATGAAGTTCATGTAAAATACTTTCCATATATTTCTCTTATCTAGAGATTTTTATTAATAACTTCTAAAACTGTTTATTTATTTGTATATAAGATATATATGAATTCTGGATGGTAACAAATGGCAATGTTGTAGCCAATGAAGTTTTAACTGAGGCTTAGCTATTGCCGTTACCCAGCCATGACTAGAGCTACTTAGCTCAATAACACCCCATTCACACAGATTTACTTCATTCAGATGACGGGATAAAGAGTCAAGGGACTCAGTCCATCGCCCAGTTCTTATAAGAACTATTTTAGTTTTTTCCCGGGTTTGGCTCCCGTTGATGAAACCTTCGCTATAGGTAGAAACTGTTTTAGGTAATGGCCATTATTAGCATCATACACATTCGAAAGGGAGATGTGCTTGCATTATGCGATACACATACTAAGGCAAATGATAAGAACCTGGGTTCCATTCCCGTCCATGATGTGAGTAACCTTTATATGGTCTCTTTCGATTAAAGGTGAGTTAACAGGTCTCAGGATCTTGGTTTTTCCCGGGTTTTGCTCCCGTTGATGAAACCTCAAAAACAAGTTTCAATATAGGTAGAAACTATTTTAGTTAATGGCCATTATTAGCATCATACACACCCGAAAGGGGGATGTGCTTGCATTATTCGATACACACTAAGGCAAATAATAAGAACCTGGGTTCCATTTCCGTCCATGATGTGAGGAACCTTTATATAGTCTCTTTCGATTAAAGGTGAGTTAGCAGGTCTCAACGGTGGTAGAGGTTTTTTATTCCAAGAAACTCGGATTTTTCGTCCCTCAGAACAGGCAAAATGGGACCCGTGAACACACGCTGTTACATTCAAAAATACATACTTAAGTACTCCTCAACCAGTCCTCCAAATAAAATAAAATTAGTCTCAATATACAATAGCTCAGGCGTGAATATATTTCATGCGCAAAACTTTCTTTTGCTTCCTTGGAAAAAGGATTAAAACATATATAATTTCTTGATATCGTTAATATGTGTGTGTGAAATTATCGATTAATTTCTAATATTCTTGTGATTCCGATTGTAACATATTATTTTTCCTTCTTTTTTTTAAAACAACCTTTCACTTTCTTTTTGACTTATTCTGGGTACATTATTAAATAATAGCACTATATAAAACAGATAACACGCTATAGCACTATCATATAAAATAGTTATGAATTTTTTTTAGCTTCCACAAATATCAATTACTTACATAGTAAACAAATGAAAAACAACGGCCTATGTGCAATTGCTCAACGCGGTGGGATCTGTCCAAGAACACAAATTACATTGCCGTATGTGTATTTCTCAGGATTTTCTGCCTGCGTTTAAGAAGAATTTTTATTTACGACTATATTTCCTAAATAAAAATAATGTATGAATAATGTTAAATATTTTTGTTAGATATTTTGGACTACCCTGAAATTTTATTAGCCAGTCTGCTCCTAACATTAATAAACCAATTTCTTAATATTATATATAATTTAAAAAAGGTACACATGGATAATTGAACGTTTATTCTTATGATAATTTAGAAAGACCGGTTTGTAAAGAAACATCAACTAAAATTCTCCGATAACGAAGGGATCGGTATATCTAATCAAAACAGGAAGGCACTTCCTGATGTGCCTTTCCTGAAAATTTCAGGATGTGCTGTTCTTCAGGAAGCTGCAAAAGAAAAATGATCATCTGGCTTCGTTGAAGTAAACGATAGATAAACGTTTCAAGAATTTAATTTGCTCATTTCACTTTAAATATTATGGCAAAGATTTGACTATAATAATAAAAGTAAACTTGCAAAAAATATTGGAAAAAAAATGCGGTCTATGAGATTTTCCACTGCATTCTATATTAATATTAATTTGAACGCATGTATTTCAGGAATGGCCCTTTTAAATCTGGAAGGAAAGTAAAGCAAAAGAAATAATATAATTATATTTTTATTAAGATAAAATTTATTTAATATTATAAGATTATTTATATTAATTAATATAGAATTATATAAAAATAAAAGAGTTTACGATTTATTTAAAAAAGGAAATAAAGAGTCAAAAAATTAATTAGTAAATTTAAATACACCAATATATGAATTATATATTTTAAATATAAATATATAAAGAAAAAAGTGAGAATTATCTTATCTTATCTTAGTAGGATCTTAGTAGGACTTTTGTAGTAGGATTGAATATCAGTTCTTTTTGTCACATAAAACACGAAAGCGACAAGATCGCAAACACTACCCCTGAAATAGCCCAGGCTTTTCACCGACACTACACAGACTTATTTACACAAACAACAGAAACGCAGGGAACAATCCAATGGGAAAACACTAACCTACCTCAAACACTAGAACACCATCAAGCCTACCAAGAAAAAGAAATAACACTACACGAAGTGACTGAAGCTATTAAATCCTTCAGTAACAAAAAACACCAGGCATCGATGGCATACCAATTGAATATTACAAGACTTTTATTCACTTAGTAGGGTCTAAATTAACAGACTTATTCAACACATTCCTAAATACGAACCAAATTTACGCGGATTTCAAAAGAGGCCTGACCATTTTTATTCCAAAAACAAGCGACAACACAAACGAAATCACAAACTGGAGACCAATTACACTAACGAACACGGACTACAAAATTTTCACCAAAATAATAGACAACAGAATCAAAACGACAATGACATATTTAATAAAGTCCAATCGAACCAGCGGCATACCAAATCGAAGTATACATTTAAATTTAAATTTAATACGCGATGTGATCAATTACGCAAACCAGAAAGAATCAAATCTTTATCTGGTAAATCTAGATTTAGCGAAAGCGTTCGATTCCGTCAAACACGAATATATGTTTGACACACTAACAAAATTCGAGATTAGCCCGAAACTAATACAATGTATAAAGAAAATCTACAAAGACAGCACAACACCATTACAAATCAATTGCCAAATCACGGATCCTATTACAATACAGAGAGGGGTGAGGCAGGGCTGGCCACTTAGCCCAACCCTCTTCACGTTATGCATGGAACCGTTATTGCAAGCCATACAAACAAACAAAAGTATTGCCGGGATGAGTTTGCCTGGCAGAGCGCATGAAGAATGCAAAGCGATCTGCCACGCAGTCGACATCACGGCAATCATAACACAAAAGGAATCACTACATGCACTTATTAAAATCACAGAACAATTCAGTCACATATCGGGACTAAAATTAAATCAAAGAAAAACTGCCTTGAAACACATAAACAACACGAACGAAACACCACCACAGGGATGGAACATTGTTACGGGACCCCTTAAAATTCTAGGAGTCCCATTCATACACGAAGAAAGAAAACTATCAGCAAACGACATAACGCAAACAATACAAACAAAAATGCACAATTGGCGTCCGAGCCAAGCGCGAGCTCGGATAATCAATACGATATTCCTACCGACAATATTATACACTGCTCAAATACAACAAATCACAACAAAAACAATTAAAAAATGGTAGTCGATGGCATTCCGTTACTTTTGGAATTACCAAGCGGAAGAGGTAGCCAGAGACGAGATGCATGGCCCAAAAACACAGGGAGGGTACGACTTCCCACATTTTAAATCAAAAATACTAGCGGCATCAATTAAAACAATAAAAAAAGTACTTCAACACGAACAACACCAAGCAAAATGGTTCGCCAGATATTGGCTCGGGATAAAAATCCCACTATTCGGCGAAACCAAAACACCGGGACCGATAACATTAAACACCACACGATTTTACACAGAAATATTAGAAACACTACAAAACCTAAAAAACAAAGGAGAAGACATTAATCTATCATCAGATAGCCTTCTCAAAATCGCAAACAAAATAATACCATACACATTACAACAACACCCGAGACAAACCACGGAGAAAACGTGGGAAAACATACACAAACACTGTGACACCTACCCATCAAGAAGTGCTCTTGCGTGGAGAATGGCCCATGCCTTCTTCCCAACGCGGCACGAACTACACAGAAGAGGAAAAGTCCCACATGAACCATGCGTCTTTTGCCCTGGGGAAGAGACAGTCGAACACGTACTGTACGATTGATTGTCCAGTTGCGCAAGGAGTGTGGAATTATGTGGGAAACAAATTCGATATTCCTCTTCCCTCAAAGGAGGACATAGTATACTTGAACATAGACACTAAACCAATCAAGAACTCACTCCTCCTCTTCACAATCAAAGAACTACGCTATCACATATGGAAAGTAAGAAAAGCTCGAGCACACTCGATCCTCCAACTTGGTCTGGTAGACATCCTGGCTTCGGCGAGATGCTCGATCAGAAATTACTTTCACACCAACCTCACGCTAATGGGAGAGTATAACTTCACCAAAAAATGGTGCACACCTCCCATTTTAGCAAACATACACGAGGGACAACTGCGATGTTATTTGTAATAAAAAAAAAAAAAAAAACATATCATATACACTTGAACTAACCTTTTTTGAAAAGCTTCTCTTGTAGTGACTTTAGAGTATGGAGGACCTTGGGACCCTACATCGCGGCGGAAGGAACCACCTTTGAGCGGCCATGAAAATGGCCTCTGGGATGAAAGAACTATAATGCCGCCAAGTGCTCTAAAGGTATGATTTTTGGAAAACTTTTACTAACCCTACTAACCTTACTTATTAGCTTACTATAGAATATAGGAGAAAAAAAAAAACAATTTGTTATATATATGTATATGTGTGTGGTGCATATGTTTATACAGTATATGTCTGCGTATGTGTATATGATAGAATATAAAAACTACCAAAAAAAAAGTTTAAAATAAAAAAGTACAAAAAAAAGTATAAAATAAGAAATGTACAAAAAAATTGTATTCGTACCTTACCCAGAAGTAACTGCCGAATAACGTGTAATGTATAACTTATATTTAAATATTGTGTTTATTTGAAAGCTAATAAGTGAGTATATATATATTAACTAACATTAGAATTAAAGATTAAAAGTTTGAATTGTTTAACTCCTGTTCACCGGGCACTCTGCGGGCAAACCCATGTAGGTGGGGTGGGTTGCGCGGTGAACAGAAACTAGTTAAGGGACTGGCACCTTCGCTAGTTAGATCCTCAACCCAACTGTTTTAATTGTAACCCACCACCCCCACCCTCTTCAAGACCAGTTTTTCTTCACTTTCCTTTCTGTCGCCTACCTTCAAGACCATAAGTTTTACCAGGACTCCCAGGCCTGCCAAGTCTAAAAACCCCTCTGGCTCATACAGTGGCCAGAGCTGGCAGGGACGAAAGCGGGCCAATGGGAGTTTTATAGATCCAAGATGGTAAGTTACAAAAGGTATAAAGTATAATTTGAGAAGCGGAGGCGGAGGCCGAAAACTTCGACTAGCTGTGCTTTATCAATGAGTATGTCCTCCAAACGGCCTTGGTTGAGCAATGCCCTGGTCATGGGGGACGTCTAACGAGGAGTTAGATTTTGAACAAATCAAGGTACTCAAACAAAATCAGTTCTTTTTGTCGAAATCGAAAATATTAGCGGCATCCATGAAAACGATTAAAAAAGTACTTCAACACGAACAACACCAAGCTAAATGGTTCGCCAGATATTGGCTTGGAATCAAAATCCCACTATTCGGCGAAACCAAAACACCAGGACCAATAACATTAAACACAATGCGATTCTATACAGAAATAATAAACGAACTACAAAACCTGAAAAACAAAGGGGAAGAAATTAACCTATCGTCAGATAGCCTTCTCAAAATAACAAACAAAATAACACCGTACACATTACAACAACACCCGCGACAAACCACGGAAAAAACATGGGAAAACATACACAAACACCGTGACACCTATCCATCAAGAAGTGCTCTTGGTGGAGAATGGCCCATGCCTTCTTCCCAACGCGGCACGAAATACACAGAAGAGGAAAAGCCCCACATGAAACATGCGTCGTTTGCCCCGGGGAAGAGACAGTCGAACATGTACTGTACGATTGCCCGGTTGCGCAAGGAGTGTGGAATTATGTGGGAAACAAATTCAACATCCCTCTTCCCTCAAAGGAGGCCACAGTATACTTAAACATGGACACAAAAACAATCAAGAACTTACTCCTCCTCTTCACAATCAAAGAACTATGGAAAGTAAGAAAAGCTCGAGCACACTCGATCCTCCAACTTGGTCTACTAGACATCCTGGCTTCGGCGAGGTGTTCAATCAGAAACTACTTTCACGCAAACCTCACGCTAATGGGAGAGTATAATTTCACCAAAAAATGGTGCACACCTCCCATTTTAGCGAACATACACGAGGGACAACTGAGATGTTATTTTTAATATACAAAAACATACAATACAATACACATTGGAATTAACGGATCTTGAAAAGCTTTTGTTGCAGGGACTTTAGAGTATGGAGGACTTTGGGACCCTACATCGCGGCGGAAGGGACCACCTTCGGGCGGCCATGAAAATGGCATCTGGGATGAAAGAGCTACAAAGCCACCAAGTGCTCTAAATGTATGATTTTGAACCTTTTACTAACCTTACTTATTAACTTATTATAGAATATGTGCATGAAAAAAAAATTTATTATATATATGTATATGTGTGCGTATATATATTTATATATGTGTACGTATGTGTATATGTGTATATGATAGAATAAAAAACTAACAAAAAAGTATAAAATAAAAAAGTACAAAAAAAGTATAAAATAAAAAAGTACAAAAAAAAATATAAAATAAAAAAGTACAAAAAAAAGTATAAAATAAAAAAGCAAAAAAAGTATAAAATAAAAAAGTACAAAAAAATCGTATTAGTGTAGGCATGTTAGTAAACTTACCCAGAAGTAACTGAGGAATAGCTAATAGTTTATAGTTTATTGTTTATTAATGAAATGACTAATTGAAAGCTAATAAGTGAGTATGTATATATATAGACTTAGAATTAACTAATATTAGATATAATAATAATTAAAAAAAGTGTTATTTTTTTGTAACTCCTGTTCACCGGACACTCTACGGGCAAACCCACGTAAGTGGGGTAGGTTGCACGGTGAACAGAAACTAGATAAGGGACTGGCACCTTTGCTAGTTAGATCCTCGACCCAAATGTTTTAATTGTAACCCACCACACCTACCCTCTTCAAGACCAGTTTTTTTTTCACTTTCCTTTCTGCCTCCTACCTTCAAGACCATAAGTTTCACCAGGACTCCCAGGCCTGCAAAGTCTAAAAACCCCTCTGACTCATACAGTGGCCAGAGCGGGCAAGGACGAAAGCGGGCCAATGGGAGTTTTATAGATCCAAGATGGTAATTTACAAAAAGTATAAAGTATAGTTTGAGAAGTGGAGGCGGAGGTCGAAAACTTCGACTAGCTGTACTTTATCAATGAGTATGTCCTCCAAACGGCCTTGGCTAAGCAATGCCCTGGTCATGGAGGACGTCTAACGATGGGTTAGGTTTTGAACAATCAAGGTACAAAAACAAAATCGGTTCTTTTTGTCTCTTAGTAGGATTTCTTAGTAGGATTGAGTATCAGTCCTTTTTAGGACTTCCAGGGTAACGAATGGCAATGCTGTAGCCAATGAAGTTTTAAACTGAGGCTCGGCTATTGCCGTTACCCAGCCATGACTAGAGCTTTTTAGCTCAATAACACCCCATCCACACAGATTTTCTTCATTCAGATGACGGGATAAAGAGTCAAAGACTCAGTCCATCTCCCAGTTCTTTTAAGAACTTTAAACTTAAGAGAATTATCTTAGGTTGGAAATGAAACCCTGGGAGGGTAATGGATGGCAATGCTGTACCAATGAAATTTAACTGAGGTTCGGCTGTTACCCCCTGGGGCGCAGGGATTCGAGAGTTTTGAGTTCGCTCTCTTAAGGTTTTTGCCTTAAGGGAGCAATTTGAGTCTCCAGGAAAGTGTTCTCCGGCACGGCCCGCTGAGGGGTTTTGTTGGTGAGTGCTTTTCTTCGGAATTTGAAGGGTTCTGCTCGGTGGTGGCGTGTGGGTGGAAGGTCATCACTGAGTGGAGCCAACGCTGAGATGGACGGTCTTTCGCCCACGATTGAGTGGCCTAGGGATCGTCCGAATTTGTAGAGACGGCTTTACCTTTAAATATGGCAATGCTGTAGTCAATGAAGTTCTAACTGAGGCTCGGCTTTTGCTGTTACCCTCCTGCCATGATCAGAGCTTTAGTTCAATAACACCTTATCCCTACACTGTCCTCTACAGATAACGGGGAAGATGGAAAGTATTCTTGCTTTGCACCTTTAAGCCAGTCCTTATAAGGATGAGAATTATCTTAGAATGTGTTTCCCCCTTCCACTCTTAATGAGTAGGTAAGGTATCTCTCTCTCTTCCGAATGAATGAGAATTACCTTAAGTAATGAATTGTATAAATTGTGGAAGTTATAAAAAAATTAAATAAAATGATGCAAAAATACAAATTACAAACAATGACTATCAAATAAACTATGCATTTATTAATGTGCGTGAAATGATTTCTTCATATCAGTGTTAAACGTTTTTTTTTTTCTCATTTAGTATTTAATATAAAATACCAATTAGACTTAACGTTTAAAAATTATTTAAATTGAAAGTGAACCATTTAAATATATTCCGTGATTAAATCCGTGGGTGGAAATAGA
This sequence comes from Typopeltis vanoorti, assembly GCF_054136105.1. Classification (NCBI taxonomy): domain Eukaryota; kingdom Metazoa; phylum Arthropoda; class Arachnida; order Uropygi; family Thelyphonidae; genus Typopeltis; species Typopeltis vanoorti. The sequence goes on from NC_143557.1 coordinate 104,197,982, forward strand.
TATTGGGTGAAACGCTTTCTTAAACTGCATGGGAATGTCGACATATTACAAGGATATGCGTTGGGATGAAGTATTGGGAGATGTCAGAGGTCTTGTTTGCTCGCAACGGAGTCAAAAAGGCCGAGGAAGATGTATTTAAACATTTCCTTATTGACAATAGAAAAGACAGAACCCTAACACCTGCATGTTAGGGAAGTGAAGTATTTGTTCACCACCTTGAAAGAGGTACTTGCTGAATTTTTAACATAAGACGGACCAATGTCCAAACTCTATAGCATAATCTCGAAATGCATCTTGTTAAAATTAGTCCATGCATAAACATAAGCTCAAAGAATGAAAGGCAGTTAACTTCATTTATTCATTTGATTTTTACTATGTGAGCATAATGATATTTAGCTTTTGCCTTGTGCTGTTGAATGTCACTATATTTGCTATCATACCGTTATAAGTTAATTATCAATCATTGATTTTTTCTTATTATTATTTATTTGTTCATTTCCACTAATAATTAAATAGTAATCTTGTATCAGACATTAGTTTTGCAGAAAACCAAACATTACCTATACGCCCACAAACATATGTAATTAATTTTAACGCATCATGTTATTGTGGAATAAACTGTTGGATTCTCAATGAAGATTCCAATTTTGGACGACACGCGATAAACTGAAAATCTTATTAAGTATCTCTATAACGAGCCCATATCAGACCAACTAATGCGAAGACATCGATTTTGCTAATGCTAATTTTTAGAAGGAATTTCTTGAAATTTTAGCTCTGATTATTAGCTCCGCCACCCAACCCTCCTTAAAATATAGAGATAACATATTTTTTCATATTCACTTATACGAAATTATTAATAATTAATAAATTATTGTTTGAAAATTTAGTAGAAAGCTAGTCTAACCTATCAATTTTTTTTTTTTTCTGCACACCTTCTATAAAAAAATATAATGCAAAAATATAACGCAAAAAAAAATCTTTTAGAAGATTTTTTTTCCCGGTGGAATGATAGAATGAAGCATAATTGCATAGAAATCAAACTTTTAAATGCAGATTATAAGCAATTTAATAAATATTAAAAACAGATAATTTCCATGAGGAAAGTTATGCGCTAAATATGATGACATATCGAGTTCATTGCTGCTCCTGCCATCTGCCGAGAGCTACCTGAATTATGTAAGAGTATAGATAAAGTGGCAGGTTCTAGAAAATTGACAGATGACAATTTATTGTTGCATTCCTTCTATTAAATAGTGGTTCATAAATATACAGGGAAGTATTTTTGTTAGCAGTGAAGAAAAATAACCTTTCTTAGTGTCCTCGTTAAAACTTTAAGAAATTGAATTCAAAATTAAATAGTTAAATGAACATATGAAATATTTGCGCAATGTAAAAACCATTTCATTAAAATTATGTTAAATTAAAAATTAGAAATCATTACATTTGTGAAAAATGTAAATTTATTAAATTTACATTTTTAAATTTAAATTAAATTTTAAATTAAAAATGTAAATTTATTAAATTTACATTTTATAAAAAGAAAATGTACATAAGTATTAAATATACAAATCATATAAATTTTAAAAATGGGTAGTTAATAGTATTCGTTAATTAAATTTTACACAGTGACTTTAATATTAATTAAGATTTTATAATTTATTGAGATTATATATTAGATATTTTATTATAGCCGAGATATTTATAAACAATTAATAATACCATTGCCTTATATTACAATTTCTAGTCCCATTTCTGCAAATGAACCTTACTAATAAAAATGAAATTACTTCTAAAAGAAATGAAAATATATTAACGCCTTATCCAACCTACTCCATTGCTTTATATTAATAAAAATATACTAATACTAATTTATATTAATAAAAAAATATATTAATAAAAATATATTATGTAGGCTTTATTTCATATTATAGGTTTCTGATAACAGACGGCCATCTCTTAAATTAAGCCTTTGTACAAGCGATTATTAGTTGAATGCCTCTGCCATCTGGTGTTATATAAGAAAGCTATATATTAAAATTAAGAAGAAATGATACTTCCTAATAAAAAGTTATAAAAATACTAAAATTAAGGTATTAAAATTATTCAAAGTATGCAATTTTAAATTATCACTTTAATTAATAATTAGTGTGCAATAAGTTTGAAACTTTTTATGTGAATGGTATTCCAATTAAAACAAAGTAAAAATGGACGATTCATAATAGAATTTATGTATGTTCTCAATAATCAAACTTATACAGAGCTTTTTTAACCTGTATGTATTGGAGATAATTTTTTACCCAATTTTAATAGCAAAATTGGGTAAAAAACAGCAAAGAAAAAAAAAAGATAATTATTATTATCCGAAAAGTTTTATTTTATTTTATTTTTTTTTAAATAAAATGCAATTATAGCTTTTTCCCACCTTTAAGTAGACTTGAAGCAGGGAATAGTTTCTGAATCAACTGGTGATTGGCATTATTGACAAAACGATTAAGGCTGTGAGGCCAGTGTATTATGCCTTCAAAAATAAATATGTTTTCTAGCATGTTTCTGTTTTATTGAATTCTGCTAATGTCAATAATTCCATCTTTTTTTTTTTTTTTTTTTGGAACTATTCTAATGTTGTACGTTAAAATTATTATTATTATTACTTAACACCTCCAGAGAGTCCAAAGACTCATCGAAGGAGGGCACCTACTCTACAACTCTCCGTATCAACCCATATCCGCCAGTATTTTCACAGACATCAAACATCCATGCCCACAGCGGGATTCGAAGCCGCAGCCTTTTGGGTAGAATGCGGCTACGCTAACCACTCGGCCAACCAGGCCGTCATTATATTATATTCTATTATTCAAAGATTTCTAGTGGTATATTTAAAATATATATATATATTTTTTAAATATACAATGGATATTTAAAATATTTTAAACACTAATTGTATAACTGTTCAACTCATTTAAAAACTCTGGATATTTTAACAATGGATTCTCTCTTAAAAAGATTAATAAATTTCTCTCTGTCCACCGCTTAACTGCTTTTGAAGATTCTTCTCCACCAAGAGCTTTTATTTCGTTACCATACATCAGCTCCCTCTTAAATTAAACATTAGAACTTGCTTCACTACGTTTCCAAAACTTCGCTCCATACTAAGTAGACCTAAAATGAAACATCTTCTTACTCAGTATCCAGGAGTCTACAAGATTTTGTGTGATTGTGGAAAACCATACTACGGCCAAACTGCTAAATCCATCCTTTTACGCATGGAAGAACACCAAACAGACATTTCCTACAACAGAACCAGGGCCAGCGCTCTCTCAAGCCACGTTCTCTTCTCGATCAACACGGATGAAGGCCACCAACACCTCGTAAACTGGCCACAAACTTCTAATATCCATGTGTGCTATGATGAACTTGAAAGAAGAATAGTTGAATCTAGAGAAATATCGCCTGATTCATCTCATATTAATAACAGCCTTAGCTACAATATTTCGGATGCACACATTGTCACTGTCCAATACTGGCGCACTCGTGTCAGCTCACACACGTAGTCAACTTCATTTGGAACTCAAGCACGCATTCCTGTTTTTAAATGTACTTGTGTGTTTTATACTAGATCTGTTAATGTATTTTATCATGTCTCTGTTACTTTTTATTTAATTCTTTGCCTGCGATACCTGAAGAAGTTGAATTTCAACTTCTTCAGGTATGTATGTATATATATATATATATATATATATATATATATATGACAGAATGATCATTGACTCGGTTAAAATACATAGTTTTATGAAAAAATTGAATGATTAGAACCGAGATTTAAGTAAAAATGTTTTAATATAAACACACTACTAGTTTCGGCCTGTAACAGCCTTCTTCAGGTGACATTATAAAAGAAAAAACACTAAACATTGAGGGTTAAAAGACTATGAACAACATAGACAGTCTTTATACATAATTAGCATGAAAAAGGTTGTAGTTGTATTTGAAGCTGTTCTTTCGTTTGTTGCATTGTTGGGAGAGTGCGTGCTTGCTGCATCACGTGAACGCCAGTACATGATTACAGTTGAATGACTATCTGGGAGGTTGTAGCTTAAGTTGTTATTTAGATGAACAGGATTGAAGATGATTTCTCTAGATTCCACAATTTTTCTCTCTATTTCTTCACTGCAACGGAAGATGTTAGTAGATTTTTCCCAGCAGACTTTGTGACTTTGGTTATCATCATTAAGATTAGCCGAGAAAAGGATATTACTTGATAATGCACTCGCTCGCTGTCTCTTGTAATTAATATCTCTCATGTGTTCTTCCATACGCATTTCGACAGATTTGTCTGTCTGCCCAAAATAATATCGGATACTAAACGCACTCTCTATTTTCTTTTCAATAAAAAAAGAACCACAGCTGAAATACTGGAAGAATCTCTAGATAATGAAAGTCGGCATACCTTTAATACATACTGTGAATCTCAAGCAGCCAGAATACAATATAATAACAAAGTAAATCTTATAAGTAAATTTGAAACATTAAAGAGATTACAAAATAATAGGAACTCAAAACCACACATCAATATTGACAAAGTCGTTATCAACAAATCCTCTTATATACTTTCAGATGTAGAACAAAGCATCCTTAGTAAAGGTCTAAACTTTATTCCTTCCCCAAAATTAATACCAAAGGAGACACTACTTACAAAAATAGAAAAAGCTGCTCCTTTTCTCCCTCCACAAGATGCAAACCTTCTACGTATTGAATCAATCTTTATTATCAATAACGCAAAACCACCTGCAGACAACATTACTTCAACTGAACGCAAAGCTATTAAAAGTTTAAAAAACAACAGAGATATAATCATCCTCCCTGCGGATAAAGGAAATGCAACAGTCATCCTGAAAGCTGAAGATTACAAGAATAAAATGATTGAATTACTACATAATGATACCTACTCAATACTTGAGAGAGATCCAACTGGTGAACTTAAAAATCGTACAAACAACTTATTAAAAACAACAACTGAATTATCCTGAAACGTTAGTTTATCTCTACGCTCTTTCCATCCGTTAATTCCTCGCATATATGGTGTTCCTAAAATCCATAAAGAGAACTCCCCATTACGCCCAATTGTAGAAGGTATCGATTCTCCTACATACAATCTTTCAAAATATCTTGCCAAATACCTCAAACGTTTTTCAGGCAAGTCGCCATCCTTTATCAAGAACACTACAGAATTTGTTACATACATCAAGGATATTACAGTTGATGAAAATGACATCATGGCTAGCTTGGACATAACTTCTCTTTTCACTAATGTCCCAACAGATGAAGTCCTTACATTACTTAAAGACAAGTTATCCAAAAAAAATGGCTTACACATTGCATTAAGTCCGGTTACTTCAGATTTCAAGATAATATATACAAACAAAATCATGGACTGGCTATGGGTAATCCTTTATCTCCTGTTCTTGCAAATATTTACTTAGAAGATTTTGAAACCAAGGCTATCTCTTCCTTTATTTTAACACCTAAAGTTTGGAAACGTTATGTGGATGATGTCTTCATTGTTTGGAGCCATGGACATGAATCCCTTATGGTTTTCCTCGAACATCTCAATAGCCGACATCAAAGTATTAAGTTTACTGCTGAGCTCGAAACAGATAATTCCCTGCCTTTTCTTGATGTCAAACTGACTCGCTCTTCTGGTAAACTAAAAATATCGATATATAGAAAGCCCACACATACCAACAGATATCTGCACAGTCAGTCCCATCATTTCCCTCCTCATAAGCTTGGAATAATTTCCACCTTGGGATATAGAGCCCGTTCTCTTCTTGATGATCCAAATGAACTGCTTACAGAAATAAACCATCTGAAAACTTCTTTCGAAGTTAATGGATATTCCAAGAAAATCATTGACAAATTCCTTCTTAATCCTCCTAGACATCACTCAGAAGAAACAAATAGATTCAAAGGCAATATATCTATTCCTTACATAAGTACTGTTTCACACAAATTAGCAAAAGTTCTAAGAAAATACAATATCAGAACCTTGTTCACTCCACTTCCAAAGATCCGTTCCTTAATTAGCCACCCAAAACCTTGTCATTATCAACTCAAATACCCTGGCGTATATAAAATATTATGTGACTGCGATATTCCTTATTTTGGGCAGACAGACAAATCTGTCGAAATGCGTATGGAAGAACACATGAGAGACATTATTTACAAGAGACAGCGAGCGAGTGCATTATCAAGTCATATCCTTTTCTCGGCTAATCTTAATGATGATAACCAAAGTCACAAAGTCTGCTGGGAAAAATCTACTAACATCTTCCGTTGCAGTGAAGAAATAGAGAGAAAAATTGTGGAATCTAGAGAAATCATCTTCAGTCCTGTTCATCTAAATAACAACTTAAGCTACAACCTCCCAGATAGTCATTCAGCTGTAATCAGTACTGGCGTTCACGTGATGCAGCAAGCACGCACTCTCCCAACAATGCAACAAACGAAAGAACAGCTTCAAATACAACTACAACGTTTTCATGCTAATTATGTATAAAGACTGTCTATGTTGTTCATAGTCTTTTAACCCTCAATGTTTAGTGTTTTTTCTTTTATAATGTCACCTGAGGAAGGCTGTTACAGGCCGAAACTAGTAGTGTGTTTATATTAAAACCTTTTTTACTTAAATCTCGGTTCTAGTCATTCCATTTTTTCATAATATATATATATATATATATATATATATATATATATATATATATATATATATATATATATATATATATATATATATATATATATATATATATATATATATATATATATATATATATACTTCATGTATATTACCTGACTTATAAAAAGTCAGGTAATATATTTTTATAAAAGAAAAATTACCCCAACGTAACTACAACAATAATCTAATTTGTTGATGCTTGTATCGAGAATTATAGTCACCTTTGCCACCAGTTGCCTCAAAATGCACTATTCTGGTATACCACGTCATTGCGTACAATTTCATTTACACAAAATAATCGTGCCGCGTACTTTGTAAATTTTTATCAAATCATGTAAAACTGTACAACTCATTTATTAGCACATATTGAAGAGAAGAAATTACAAAGTATAAATATAACGAACGAAGAACCAGGCATCTCTCTATCTCTCAAGTACAGGATCCAAGCATTTCATTGTCACGTTTTTTTTTTTTTTTCTAAAATAAATATTAATATATTAAATAATATTAAATAATAAAAACTCTGAAACCAGATTGGGGTGTACTTCACACCTAACCACCTGGCAATTAGAAGAAAATCTTTCCAAATCTTATTTCTTGTATTCATTACTTGTGAAGTAATTTTTCTATCTATCCTATTTAAATAACGAGATTTTTATCTGGAATACACCGAAGACGTGGATAAAATCCGAATTAATCACATAGCCATTATCATGACCTCTTCGCGAAAAAAGAGAAATATCTAATTATTATGAAAAAAATAAAATCAATATAAAATCATATAACTAATAAAATGTTTTAAAACTATTTCACAATAATTTAAAATTTTAAATATTTTAATTTAATAAATTCAACTCAAATAAACAAACCAACTTAAAAATTATATCCAATTAAATATAAATTATTTGAAAAAAGCCATAGAGTGATAAGATGAGAAGTATCCATTCTTCTAAGTTTGACAATAAGAGACGTTTTTTGTAGGGTAGATTGCAGTGAAATCGACCCTTCAAAATATGCTGTAGCGAATGAAGTTTTAACTGAGACTCAGTTAATGCCGTTGCTCCGCCATGACCAGAGCTTATAGCTAAATAACACCCCATCCACACATTTTATTCAATCAGATGAAGTGATAATGGACTCGGTCCATCTCAAAAAAAAAAAAAAAGTTGGGCAACGTCTTTCATAAATATGATTTTCAGTTAAATTTTCCATTACGGGGTCATGAAGATTAACAATTATTTATTATTACATTTACTTCAACGGATAAATCTGACGTTAAATTGTGTAATATGTTCCTCAGTATTAAACATTTTGGATAGCAGCGGATGGTTGACCAAGTATACAACATATATACGTATGCTCTTCAACAGACTATGGACTTCAATCCTACCTGGAAATGGATGTTCCAGTCATTCTACGTACTGGAAGACGGTAATATAATTTAAAAAAAGTCCAAGTAGAAGAAAAAAAAAATTCACATAAAACAATATTTATTATATTATATCGCATGGTACAACAGCACCCTAACCTAACTGCACATAATGCGTGTAACGATTAGCATTTCTGACTTAAAGGGTGAAGCAAAATGCTTTTCATACTCGCTGCTATCTGATAGGGAAACAGTGAGTGGAAAAATTTATGAGGCAATTGCTCGCCCTGAGCGAGCTTGGAGATTAAACATCAGAATTGGAGTTTAAGATGGCTTTTGGTCTTTTATGTTTGAAGAAATCCGTTGCTTCTTAATTTGCAGCTAGGTGAACCAATTTGTTGGGATATACAGATGCTTTTGAAAAGAACTTTGTTGATGTAGTTTGCAGAAAAGTGTAAATATAGGGGACATCTGTGTCCCGATGGAGTTGTACATTTCTAACGAACCATGGAACCTTTAGGATCATACGTAGACATTTATTTTGCACTCGCTGTAATTTGAGAATATTAGTATCAGCGGTATGGCTCCAGGCCGGAGAAAAGTGAGTAAAAATCAAACCATCAGTTTGTAGATAAGTAGTTTGATTCTGGTGTTTAGTTTACTGTTCCTGTTGATTAAAGGATAGAGTTGAACAATAGCTTTTGATGCCTTTACACAGAGAGCCTTGGTATGACAGCCGAAAGTTAGCCTTCTGTCCAGTGATACAAGGTACATTTGCCTTCTGTTTGACACTGGATTTTTGTGTTAAACAGAAAGATGTACCCTTTAGGAAGCATCGGTCTTTTGGTGAATAGTATGGCTATGCTCTTCTGGGAGTTTACTGTCTCCATTTGGAGAACCATTTCTCAATCTGTAGTAGGTTTTCTTAAAGTTTTTGATGGCAAGATGTGATTGTAGAGTCTGGCTAATATTGCTGTATCATCCGTGTAAAGGGCCATGATGGATGACATGGATTATGCGGACAATCAGCCATGTATATGGAAAACAGATCGGAGCTAGTAAGGATCCTTGTGGGATTCCAGCCGAGATACGTTTCTGGGCTGATACTGTACCGTATCAGCAATATTTGTATGCGCCTGTCAGAAAAGGTATGATTTAATTGGGCCAACCATTTCCAATGGTATTCCAGTTGAGATAAGTTGATGCAGTAATCCGAAATGCCAAATTTTATCAAATGCACTGGCTATATCAAGGAAAACAGCCTGCATTGATGCCAATTGTATCCAATGGAGATGTATTCGTCTACTCTATGTATCTGTTGGGTGTTACTATGGAATTGACGAAATCCAAACTGCTCTTTAGAAACAATGTTTAATTTGTGTACGGAGGGATGGAGACTGGTAAGAATAACGTTTTCTGCGAATTTACCCAAATTTGAGATGAGGTTTTTGGGCCGATAATTTTGAAGCAGGTGAGGGTCTTTTTTGGTCTTATGGATTGGAATTATATCCGCCACCTTCCAACAGGAAGGGAAATGTTTGAAACGGAGGATGGAATTAATTATGTTGGTCAGATATACAATAACTAGACGAGACAGCAGCTTGATCACCTTGTTGGTGATGCCATCAAGTCCAAGAGCCTTTTTTTCTTTTTTTTTAATTTCTTGATTATGTTATGTATTTCTGCTGGTGATGTGGGTTCAATTCGATTGGAGCAGGTTACAGAAGATTTTAATGAACATCTGACATGTCATTAGATCTTGTAGATGTGATTGAAGTCTAGATGTTCATAATGAGGAGTTTACATTGCTTGTCTAAGTTTTCTGCTATTGCTTCGGCTTTATCTGCATCAGTGTGGATGAGGCCCAGATCTGTTTGGAGAGGGGGAAGAAATTTGTTTTTGTTTTTGATCTTTCTTCTTCGATTACAACTGGAGTGATTGTCAGGAGAGATAGAAGTCAATCTTTCTTCCCAAAGTTGACTTCTATGTACTTTAAGGGCATCTCCCACTGCAGAATTGAGCCCATTCAAGATTCGTTTGTCTTCTGGTGCGAAGGTGTTATGAAACCTATTTTCTAGCCTTATTTTTCTCCTTGATCAGGTTCATGATATCTTCTGGCAAGTGGCTGGGCCTGAGGGCAGTTGTGGAAGTAATGACTACCGGAAGGCATGTGTTAGTTTGTTGGGTGAGGTCTTTAACAGCTGTTTCAGTTTCTTCTTTGGATTTCATAAGCGGAATAGGACCAATATATTTCGGGAGTACTTTGGTCAACCTTTCCCATGATATGAATGAGTGCGTGTGTGTGTGTGGGGGGGACAGTTTTTCTTGGTTTCCCAACTGTAGCAGTATTGGATTATGATCAAATGAAAGATCCTTTAGTGTCATTAAACTGTACTGGAGTCTCATATTTTGCAGTATGACTATGTCCAAGACATCAGCAGTGCCATACGTATTATGATGGGTAGGTTCAGTGGGACCTGCCAAAACCGCGTTCTTGGATCCTGTATAGTTAGCAAGTATGTGGCCATTCCTGTTGGTAGTTCGACTGTTCCAGGCGGGATAATTGGCGTTTAAGTCACCAGCAATGATGACAGGCTCTCTGCGGATCCAAATCCGAGGACAGTAATGATTTTAATGGAGGATTGTATGTTGCATAGATTTTTAGTCTACCAGCCGAGCTCTTGAGACCTCTACACCTGTAACCTCCAGATTAGTGGTAGGTGGGATGCTTATAGAGTGATGGTTAATATAATTCTTGGTGAAAATCACCGCCTCTGTGGGTCAGCCTGTCAGTTCTGTACAGATGATACCCCCTGATTTTGGGGTTGTACGATGGTCTTATATGCGTTTCACTTATCAAACTTACATCTGGCTGATGTCTTTGAGTGAACTCTTGAAGCTCCAAGGCCTTGTTTCTGAGGCCGTTCGGTTTCCACGCGGTAATCTGCAGAGAGTCTGGATTTAGTTTATTCCTGTTCATGAATGAGCGCTGTGAGGATGGTTTGTGTATTCTTTAAGAATCTTTTAGTAGAGAATGGCGTAGGGTTGGATCTGCTGAAGACTTGTAGCATATTTGCCAGAGAAGAGGTGATGATAGCTGTCAGGTTTGTGTGTGGTACTGGCTGATCCTGTTCATGAGTTATCTGTTTAGAATGGACTACATCCGCATATGTCCTTGTCTGTTGTTGTTGAGTTGTTCTTTTAAAGGCCTCTAGCGTGCATCTAGTGGGGGAGGAAACTGTTCTGTCTCCGATCTTCTATTTTTTGGGTTTCGAATGCATCCTCTGTAGTTGGTTGTGTGGGCCACCGCAGTTGGCACATTTAGCTGGGATGGTTTTCGGCTTTCTACAGATATTGGTTGGGTGGCTGTCCCCGCCTTTTAGACATTTAAACTCAGCCTGACACATTTTCTGGGCGTGGTCAAACTTTTGACATCTGTGGCACTGACCCGTTGAAGCCCTTTTCCTTAAGGGTTCTGAGCTGATTTTAAGATCACAGATTGACGTCAGGTCATAAATCTGCTTGTAAGATTGATGATCTCAACTAATACTAGTGGCATCGGAGTCTTGTCTTTTTTTTTTTTTTTTGGTCATTCTGCTGACCTTGATGGGTGGCATGACTACTCCCTACGAGTGGCCAAAAGATCGTCCAAATCAGCGGTTCCACTCAGTGACGCCCCCCCCCTCACCAATGAGCAGAACCGCTCATATTCCACGGAAAAGCATCTACCCACAAGACCCCTCACCGACATGCCGGAGAACACGCTCCCCAGAGACTCAAAATGCTCTCTCAGGGCAAACCCCTGAAATCTAAGCCCTCCCCCTCTCACTGGGTGCAAAATTCTGGAAGAAACCTAAGAGAGCGAAACTCTGCGTCCCATTTTAGTCGTCTCTTACGACATGCATGGCTCCTGTGGAGCTGGTATGTAAGTAAAGCCCTCTAAAAATTAAGACGATCCCCTGACCACTCTCTACGAGTGGCCGAAAGATCGTCAAGCTCAGCGTTGTTCCACTCACTTAGGCCCCCCCCACACACCACCACCACCACTGAGCAGAACCGCTCATATTCCCGAGAAAAACATCCACCGACAAGGTCCCTCCCTCCCTGGAGACTCAAAATGCTCTCTCAGGGCAAACCCCCCAAAATCTAAGCATTCCCCCCCCACCTCACCGGGAGCAAAATTTCGGAAGAAACCTAAGAGAGCGAAACTCAACGTCCCAGGGCAACGGCAAGCCTCAGTTAAAACTTGATTGGCTACAATATTGCCATCCATTACCCTCCCAGGTCTAAAATGCGTGTTCTTAAAAGGACTGGCTAGGTGGGCGAAGCAAGGATGCTTTTCATATTCCCCGTTATCTGTAGAGGACAGTGTAAGGATAGGGTGTTATTGAGTGTTATTAAATATATATAAATAAATATAAATATAAATAAAGCTCTGATCATGGCAGGAGGCTAACAGCAATAGCCGATCCTCAGTTAGACCTTCATTGGCTACAGCATTGCCATCCATTACCCTCCCTGGTTACCCATTTTAGTCGTCTCGTACGACATGCATGAGCTATATGGGGCTATTCTTATCCCGGCCACCACAAATCTGCACCTATAATGCGTGTCCTTATAAGGACTGGCTTAAAGGGGCAAAGCAAGAATGCTTTTCATCTTTCCCGTTATCTGTAGAGGACAGTGTAGGGATAAGGTGTTACTGAGCTATTAAAGCTCTGATCACGGCAGGAGGGTAACAGTAATAGCCGAGCCTCAGTTAGAACATCTACAGCATTGCAATTTATTACTCTCCACGGTCCAATCTTCCTTCCTTCTATAATGCGTGTACGTCTTAGACAATTTACTTGTACTTTCCGTGTATAAAACAACGAATGTTGTTTTATAACGAATATAAAACATCGAGTAATATTACTTATATTGAATTATATGATTTTTTTATAATTAATATTAGTAATTTACTATAAATACATATGCATTTATCAAAGGATATAAAATTCAATAATATATATTCATGATTGAAGACTGACCATGACATCATTTCCTGATGCTGAAAATTGAATATCTAAGGGGGGATTTATAAATTTATAAGAGAGAATCACTTCTCATTCACCGAAATTATTAGTTTTTTAAAATATTTTATTTTAGTAGTATATGTAAGTATTTGCAAGGGTCGTTTTGGGTTTGTAAGAGAAAAATGTATCCTTCCAATCGCTCTTTCTTGATCAAAAACTGTTGATGTGATGAAGTATTGGAATGGCTCTTCGAAATATATTAATAGTTCACCATTTTCATATTCACTACCTACCAATAGATGGCGCTCTCTTCTCATGAAACTCTTTTCAATTGTTCTGATTTTTGTCAATATGGCTGGATATAAAAGTGTTTCCAAAAGTAACTGAATTAGAAACCACTAGAGAATTTCATCACAAGGAAGAATAAGGAGACTGTTTCTGATATGCAAGTACTAAAATATGAAATTTTGAAAGGAACGCATTCCCAAAACGTTTATGGAAATTCAGCTCGCATATACTCGTAACATACATATCATAAGACTTCACATAATTTTTGCAATTTTAATTACTTAAAATCATGAATAATAATAAATTATTAATAAATTTATTATCGAATTAAAGATGTTAATTGAAATATTTGACCATAAATTTAAATACAGTTTTAAATATAATACTTTTATTAATTAAATAAATTGTTTTACTTTATTTTAACTTTTACTTTTTTACTTTAAACTGTTCAACACCGATCACCTTATATAGTCGAATACTCGACAGTGCTCTCCCCCGCACGAAAGATCATCCAGGACCATTTATAAGCAATGAATCTATATAAGAACTTTTCAATTTAAGTTTCAATTAGCTTATTTTAAGCGAATATAATAGTTTTTCTTCTCGGAAATTTGAGGTTCTTATTCTTAACAGACAAAAATAGCTAGTGAACACAAACATTGTCCGATATCCTGCTATAAAACAAGGTTTAGCATCATATCATTACCAAAAATTCGTTTATATTTGAGTTAAATACATAAGAAGATAAGATACAGTTCATTTAAATAATTTACATCATTGAGAACTAATAACAATATTTGCAAGAGGTGCATAAGTATAACATCAATATACTAAATGGATTGAAATCTAATTTAAAAAATTTTCAATATTTATTTAGAATATTAAGAATACATTATTATTTTAAAACATAAGAAATAAAATATAAAAGTTTCAAATTTTACTAGAGAGTTAATGAGAATAAACCTTCTGTGTAGTGCAAACCTAAACAATTCGAATGTCAAAGGTTTATTCGTATAAACTCTCTGGCAAATTTCGAACCCTTTATTTGGTTTTAAAATCACGATGTATATTTAATATTTTCTTTATATTTTACAATATATTATTTTTCTTCTATTTTTTTCTTTTGAAATGTTAGATTTTCGGTGATATATATTTTAAACAGCACTTATTTTACTAATTAATATAAATATTAATTAATTCAAATAGGGTTATCATTAAGCTACACGTTGCTAAACTAGTATTGTGAAAATGTTCAATTTAATAAATATATTAATACTAGTAGAGTTAGAAGCTTCTCACATTATTTTCTGTTTGTTATTGCTTAGTATATAGTATATATCGTGACTGGTCAGCATTTATATTCTACACCGCATGATAACAGAAGAAGTGAATCGTGCTTGACAAGTAAAGGACGTAAGGCTTATCACTGCTAATTATAGTAGTTTGCAATGAAATTGAGGTGAATTTGGGTGCCTTTTGATTTTATTTCCTTTGTTTCCTACATGAAAAAGCAAAATAGGAACCCGCATGTCCTTTCTATGGCAATTTAAACGTTACTATTTACGTTAGAGCCATACACATAAGTATTTTAAAGCTGTCCTAGCCTTCAACAAATCTTAATTCACCTCTAAATACTGTCCAGAAAATAACAATATAGTACAAAAATCTAGGGGAGCGAATCCATTTTAAATGGTGGAGGTCAAAGCGTTCAACAGGTGACGAGAATGTTCACGGAAAATTAGGTCAATTGCTACCTCTAAGGAACAAAGACTCCTTCTCATTCTCTATCACCCTGACAGTTAAGGTGGCAGAGGAAATGATGTCGCCAAGGACACCAAAGATGAGGCCCCCGCTTTCGCTCTCTCAGGTGTTATAAGACCATAAATTTTACTTAACTAGATTTCTCAAGGGTGAAAGTGACACACATTTCCCTAAGATTTTTTTTGTAGTTTTTTTATTTTATTATTATTGTTATTATTATTCGAACTAGATTTGCTACTAGAGTTTGCACTAAGGCGCATTTTGCCCAATATTTGATTATTTATTTAAAAATTAAATTAAAATAAGTATATAATTTTTTGTAAACTGTAAAGTTCTATTAAATTAAAAAAAATAATTTAGATATTTTCAAATATTTTAATTTTTCTTAGTGTATACTAATATAGAAATATTTTTATTTCATTTTATTATTCATAATATTTCATTTTAAATTTCGCATGTACGTGCGTCAAGTTCAGGATGCTAGGCGTGTTGCAATTTCATGAGTTTATCGCTTCCCGTCACTTGTTGGTGGATCGCATAGTTCATATAGTGGTCCTATTTCATTGAGTTGCATAAGTTAAGTTGACGGAGATATAGGATTAGGATTGATAAACCTATCAGATTAGGTAAAAGGATAAGTGACAGCGATATAAGATGACCTAGGGGTTTATCCCAGAGATCAATCTTTGGTCTATTGTTATTCTTTTTTTTTTTTTTTTTTTACATTAATGACGTTGTGAAGGATTTGGTTGAAAACACAACTGTTTGCTAATAATGCAGAGATAGGCAGGGTAATCAGAAATGCCACTGATACACAACATTTGCGGAATGACTTCAACAGGCTAGAAGAATTGTGGGCTTGAGAAAAATGGTTTTAAGTTCAATTTTATTAAATGGAAAACTGTGCACTTTTTTTGTGATGAAATATTCGAGGATGTATTATATTGGTAGACTGCTAGAAGAAACTGATCAGACTGGAGTTGTATTCGATAGGAAGCAAGGGAGCATATAGATGTATTTTCAGTCTCTTCTATATATTTATAGAAGATGTATTTGTAATCACTACTGTCATCAACTTGACAAATGACTGAAGAAATACAACTAACAGTAGTTTAATTTAAGGTGTCTTTCTTGTGTGACATATTTGCTTCTTAAGAGGGTTAAATGTAAACTTTCATTCCTGTCCTATTTTTCTTATCCGTCCCCTAGGGTGGGTTGAGTCCCCTCCTAATGAGAAATTACTGGCGAATTGATGCAGCCTGTTCGGCACTCCTCTGCTACATCCCTAAGGACGATATTCATGACTGTAATCCGTGTGTGTGTGTGTGTTCAGGGGACCGGTTTGCCTACTTGCGGGATGGGGGAGAACTTTGCTGTCCACGCTCAAGACCGGCTAACTTGGCTATGCATGGCTGAGGAAGATCCTCAACCATGCTCTTCACGTCGTCGACGGGAATCGAACCTAGAACACTCCTTACCCAGGCATATGGTTGTGAAGTGCATGGCCACTAGGCTAACTGCGCAGACCAAACTTTCGTTACACTAACATAAATATTTTTAAAGCAGGGAAAAAGTAGAGTAGATACAGCAATTTTTTAAAAAAAGTATTTAGTTGAATTATCAAAATATTCGCGAGTATCGGCGAAAACATGTTCCCAAATGATTACGTTAGGACATATAAATGTGAAATTGGCAAGTTTGAAAAAATGAATGAAGAAAATAAACAAATAAAACTGAAGATTAAATTATTTCCTCTTGAGATTCATAGTTATGTATACGAAATAACATAATCATTCATTAGCTCTGTTATTGTTTTTATTTAAAAATTAATAAACAGTAATAAACGCAGGTTGGTTAGCCCAGTAGATAGCGTAACTACTTTCCAACCTGTGGATTCGAGTCCCAGCGTGGGTGTTTGTAAAAGTGTGCGTCGAACGAACGAGCTTGTATAGTTCCTTGAGGTTATAAAGTTTTGGATTTTTTTAACATTTAAAATAAGATAGAACGAACGATGAAACTGTTCATTTATTATTGCATTTGAGTTGACTAGTAATACAAATCTACTTATTTAATTCAGAAACTGCATGCATATATGTATACATGTAGGCATCTACGTGATGGGCCATATTTTCATAGATTTTTTAAAGTTTTCCAGCTATGTATAGCTCGAGAAACTCTGGAAACAATTTAATAAGGTAGAAGTTTATTTAAAATAAGGATAACACTGAACCTGTATACAGCGATTCATATGTAATAACAAATTCTATTGATATATTTATATTCTTTTATTAATATTTAGCCCACACTGTGGGGATAATCCAACAGATATATATTCTACTCTTTCACCTCATTACTAAAGTAATCTCATCATATCCTATTGCTTTAGGAAATTTTAATTTATTTATAACCAATCAGATGGTGTAAATGGGAATGATATCAAATGGAGACGAGGAACTAGTCTGTTCACTAAGAACTGGCTCGAAAGACTGAACATCGTTTAAAAGATGATCGAATTATCAGATTATGCTTTCTTGCTCACCCACCTTTCCATGAAGGCATCTTGCCTTTCAGTTGTGCTCTTATTATTATTATCTTTTAATGACTTCATTCCAATCTTTCTTTCTTTCTTCGTATATAAATTATCAGTAACTTCATATAGTCCTTTGTGATTATTCTCTCTCTCTCTAGATATACTAGATGTAGTTGAAAATGGATAAAAATCAAGTTTTTGCCTTTTTTCAACTGCACTTTCACCCTTGGATTCTCGTTATTTGGATGCTGCTCCTGCCTCTTCCTGCATTCGCGTCTTTCAGCGATGAACTGCACTGCATTGCCTCACTGCTCAAATAATTTCATTCTTTTGCCTCCCTCCAACCATTAAAACAAACTGACTAGTTTCATGCACAGCCTTATTGAAGCTCCCCACACTTTCTACATCATGATCTTGTCGGCTAACTGTTTCATAACATCTGAGTAACTCATCCTGGTAACTTCCAGCGTCTTCAACATTTTTCAATACTTCAGTGTTCATTGTAACAGTGGTAGGCCTTGGAGTGCATTTTCTAATCTTCATTTGCAGTGGAATCTTAAAAAAGCATTTTCAGATCATACCTTTCTCTCTGTATCCTAGTGTTTCACACAGAGCTTGCTGATTAAATATTATTTCGGACATAGTCAATCATGTTCTTGTGGATATAGTCAAGTTAGAGGGTAATATTTTGTCATTTTCAAATATTGAATGAATGAAAAATACATTTCTCAACTAAGTTTGTTAAAAAAGCGAACATTTATAAATAAAAATATTGTGAGGTATTCCGTGCAGGAAATGAATGTAATTGTTAATACACCTTATCTAGTAAAGTTCAACTACCCAGATCCGTTGCATACAAGGAAAACTCCATCCTTAGCGTGCGTGATCATCGCTACATGTCATCTTGCTGCTGTTATATACGTTAGGCTCTTGACCTACATTTTATGCAGTAACTGGATGGGATTCCTTGAAAAAACCTGCATGGAATTATAGCATCACAGATAAATTCTATCATTTTTTCCATCTTCACTGTGTTGTAGAAGTAGGTCATCATAAAAAAAAAATCTTGTTCACATGATCAAATTAATTATGAATATATTAAATATAACACTAAAATGTTCACCTATTACTGTATTCAATATTCTCCTCCCTTTATAATTAATTTTAATTAATTAGTATTCAGTATTTTTGTTGATTTAAAAAAAACTGTTTTAAATTATTTTTATCAGTAAAATTCATTAAATTAATTGATAAAACTAAATCGAAATTAATTTATAACAGTAAATTGAAATTAACTGATAAAACTAAATTTGAAAATAAAAAGTTTCAGTATTCAAATCTAGCAATTCTCATTGGAGAGGGGGAAGCAGCATAAGCGACATCTGGTGATGGTCGATTTTGTCACACAAAACTAAGTAACATTAAGTGATTTGATTTCTTTTTATCTTTTGATTTATTTATTTTCAGTTTCTGCATATCTTATAGGTTTGAATCCCACTGGTTTGATCTTCCAAACAGCAGGGAGAAGTATCGCCCTTCGAACCGATGCGAATTTAGCTGATGTTATTCATTACTAATAGTGGACGTTCTTTAATTAACAGTTAAGTAATACGGGCCGAAAAGATTTTTATAAGTAAAATTGAATTACCTAGTTAACAGCGTTAGAAATCTTTTCAGCTTTTATTTTATTTCAAAAATTTACTAACATATATAACAACTTGTTTTATATAATTAGTACTTAAAATTTAAAAATTTTCTAAATTCTCTCTGAAATACAAAGTTTATTTACACTATTTCAAAATACTCTTTTTTATTTTGAATATAATAATTGAATATAATAATTGGATATAGATATTTTTGACCATGAAATCCCACTTGCTGCTAAGTTCCTATTTAAGTCTACGGAGTCTTGGATTCATTTTGCTTTTCCTAAATAAATAGTAAACGATCTTGAGTAAATATAGTTTTCCTTTTTCGCCTGTATTTTCCTTTGTCAGGAGAAAAGGCACCTGTTTTCCTAAACGTCTTTGAAATTGCATTAACAGTACCGAAACCCATACCATACTTATTGGCAATTTGTCTTTGAGTCATGACTGCGTGCTGGAAAGAGTACATATTTTGAACACTATCTTGGAGATGTATCAATTTTATAGCTACCCAAAATGAATATAGCACTACGACTGTAAACTAATTTACAATTAACGTATTAACTTGTTTATTAAAAACGCACAACACTATTAATAAATAGAGGCAGTTGAAACAAGCAGTACTCAACCAAAATGGTGAATTAAAACCAAAAGTATTGGAATGATAATATCAACAGAAAATAAAAAACGATGACCTTTAAATAACAGAATCCAATAAGAACTAAAATAGTAATTATTCTTCTTCTTCTTATTATTATTATTATTTCGGGCGACTCCAGGAGTCCTTAGACTCATCGAGGGTGACCCTAAATATCATGTCCACACAACTATGCGATTACATTCTCACAGTATCTATCATACCTTGCATTGAATTCGTTCACCGTCACAGCACCCACAACAGACTCTGGAAGCTTATTCCACTCATTTACCACTCTAAAAGTAAAGAACCCAGCTCTAACACCCCTGCTAATCACACTCTTGCCCAGCTTCCATAGGTGTCCCCTAGTTCTCCCACCACCAGTCCTGATCTCAAAAATATCCTCTGAATTAATCCTATAGAATCCCTTTAGCAATTTGAATGTCTCAATCATATCTCCCCCTTTCCGCCTATCAACTAGTTTCTGCAACCTACAAATCTTCAACCTGTTCTCATATGGTTCATTCCATAGACCTGTTATCATCTTAGTCACTCGCCTCTGGATCCTCTCCACCTCCTCCCCATCAAGAAGGAACCGAGGTGACCAAATCTGGGCACAGTAATCGAGATGAGGTCTTATCAAGGCTCGGTATAGAGGTACAAAAACTTGCTTGTCTCTGCTCGTCAAGGTATTTTTCAACAACCAAGTGAGTTGATGAGCTGATTTAGCTAATTTTGCAATGTTCCCCCTAAACTTCATCTCCCTATCCACCAACACTCCCAAGTCCCTGGCCTCATCAATCTCTTGGAGTACAGTTCCACCAATGTGGTATACTGCTGCTAATCTTTTCACCCCAAAATGCATAACCTTACATTTTGTCACATCAAATTGACATCCATTCTCCTTAGCCCAGAACTCCAATGTATCTAAGTCATCCTGCAAGACTTTGACATCTTCTGCATTCACTATTGCCCTACCCAACTTTGCATCATCAGCGAACAAATGAATTGTTCCACTTAGATCCTTCCCTATATCATTAATGAACAGATTAAACAGCAGTGGTCCAAGAACAGAACCTTGCGGCACACTACTAGTCACAGGCCGTCTTTTGGACTCTGCTCCTGAATAAACTACTCTTTGATATCTCTCCATCAACCAACCACCTATCCATCTCACCAACCCTATATCCATTCCCATATGTTGTAGTTTACGGATTAGTATTCCATGTGGTATCCTGTCAAACGCCTTTGCCAGGTCCAGCAGTATCACTGTAAACCCATCTCCTTTATCCAGTTCAGCCGTCACCTTGTTATAAAACTTGAGCAAGTTACTGAAGCATGATCTACCCTTCACAAAGCCATGCTGTCCTCTGTACAGTATCTCATTTTCATTAATCCATTCCTATATTTTTCCCTTGACCACTTTCTCAAAGACCTTGACAACGACTCCTGATATGATGATCGGTCGGTAATTTGCAACCGTAGTCTTGGATCCTCCTTTATGCAGTGAAACTATTTTCCCCTCTTTCCACACCTTCGGGACTAAACCAGACCTGAGACTCAGATTAAACAACATGGTCAAGGCCACTGATAATTCCTTAGCCGCTTCACGCAAGACCCGTGACGGTATACCATCCAATCCCACAGATGTGTTCACATTAAGGTTCTGTAATAGACTAGTCACCTCCACTTCATTCATCACTATTCCCGTATAAACTAATGGTTCCTTCATTTTTTCAATGTCACCACCTGGATGATATGCTTTTGCAAAGTGCGCGCTCAGTAACTCCACTATATCGACTGATTCAGTGACCTCGTTACCATCGTCATTCCTTAAAATCATTTTGCCGTGTACAGTTTTTTTCTTGCTTGCAGCATATTGAAAGAACTGTTTGGAATTCTCTTTTGCTTGCATAGCTAGTTTCCTTTCATAATCCGCTTTTGCTTTTTTTACCACACTCGTTACCTTTCTGGCCTGCACTGTATACTGTTCGTGTGCCTGCAGGTCACCCCTATCTTTAAATTCCCTCCACAGTTGTTTCTTTTTTTGCAGCTCAAGCTTAATGGTGTTATTCATCCATTTAACCCCTACTTGTTTTACTATTCGGACCCTAGGTATACAATCAACCATAACCTCCTGTAAATGCTCCTTGACCACTTCCCATGCTCTATCGACGTCCAGCCCTTGCAGTTGTACATGCCATGGCACTAATCCAAGCAATCTCCTAAGCTTGTCATACTTGCCAGCACGGTAATTCCACATATACCCTGTCTTAATCGAAAATTCCACACCTTTAGCCACTTTCCAGGTCAAGACCTTATGATCACTCTCACCAATAGGTGGCAACATGGTCATATTCATTACAGTCAAATTCTCAGATGCTATTACCAGGTCAAGCACTCTCACACCCCTAGTATTTTCAATTACATGCTGTCTCAGATAGTTATCCCTTAATAATTGAATAAAATCCTTTTCCTTCCTCACATGTGTCCACTCCTCCTTCCAATCAATGTTACCATAGTTGAAATCCCCCATAATAATTACCCTCCTTCCACTCATTTCATCAATTTCCCTATGCATACTATCTCCACCATCTATTCCATCACCTGGTCTATAGCAGCACCCGACTGTATATTTTATTCTGCCAGTCTCAATCTCACACCAAATAGCCTCAAATGAGCTCCTTTCGCTATCCTGCGATACAACTTCAATTCTCCTTGGCTGCCGTTTATCAGCTATCATCAATAATACCCCTCCCCCCATTTTATTCTCTCTGTCCCTCCTAAACACACTATAACCTACACATTCTATCCCACTAACTATATCATCTTCCGTCATCCATGTTTCACTAATGCCAATAACATGTGGCCAGGAAGAGCCAATCAAGGCCAAAAATTCTTCCTTCTTGTTCCTAATACTCCTGGCATTAGTATACATGAAATGCAGTGATCCCTTAGTCCCACCCCTATACTGATGCGTTATTCTAAATGACCCATTCCCATTTTTTGTCCTTAGTGCTGGCTCGGGTACATTATATACATTCTTACATTCATCTGTCTCACTGATGTCTGCATATCCATTCCCCCCCCCTCCTTGGTAGTTCTAGTTTCCCTGGTTTTGCACATCCATTTTCACTTCATTCAGCAACACGCTTTCCAGTCTCCGCACACCAAGTCCATTCAAATGCAGGCATCCATCTTGTATAAGTCCTTTCGCCCTTCAAACTCATTCCGCACGTCCACGAATTCCACACCACACCGTCTGCATAACCTGCGCATAATGTCATTTGCGATTATGGCCCTCCTTCTAAACTCCTCTCTGTCATACCGCAGCAACAGACTAACCATTCTAACTCTGTCACTCTTTTCTTTCGCTACCTTTAACAATACTTTCAAGTCCTCTCTCATAAAAAATTTATCACCTTTCAATTCATTCGTACCCGCCACAATTATTAATTCTTTCACCCTCTATTTTTGCACTCTAATACTCTCACTTACATCCTTAAATTTCGCACCCGGTAAGTACGATTTAGTTACATTGCTATCTATCACCCCTCTTAATAACGAGTCACCATACCACACTCTTTCCTTCATTTCAGAAACTCTCCCATTCTTACGCTGTTTATTTATGTTAGCCGTTAATCTTGTTATGTATTATTTACGTAATACATAACAAGATTTTAGAACAGGTGAATTCATTTAACAACCTAGGGATGTGTGATTACATATGAATATGAAAAAAGATATAAAAATAAAAATTGCAAAATATTTAAAAATAACAGGTGTAATTAACTCCATATTTAAACCAAACCTAGTTCAAAAACAAACCAGACTAAAAGTATACAATACATTAACCTTATCAGTCTTAATGTATGGAAGCGAAATCTGGACAATAAAACAAAAAGACAAACAAAGATTAACAACAGCAGAAATGAAGTTTGTGAGAAAAATTGCAAAGTATACTCTATTTGATCACAAAAGAAACGAAGAAAATATGAAAGAATTAAACCAGAAATCAGTAATAGAAAAAATTAAAAAATATAAACATAAATGGATGGAACACGTTGAACAGAATGAAAACAGAAAGATTACCAAAACAAGCCTTAAAGTACAAGCCATTAGGAAAACGAAAACCAGGACGTCCTAGTTTTAAGGAGATTCAACGATTGTAGTGTATCATTGTAGTTATCCGGCATTAGATGACCTCTAATGCCGGAACAGGCCACTGTAGGCTTAAATCCTTGAAAAACTTCATGATGATGATGACAATGAATAACTTGAACCATGTCAGTTAGAAATAATCATGCGGGCTGAAAATTTTATTTCTAGAATACATTTTTGTATTATAGAAAGATATATCACTCGCCAACTATCAACTACTAATGCAATTTAGCATTATATAGCATTACACACATGTAAGGGTTAAGACAAAGTGATAGAGGTGGAAATTCTAAGAACCTGTAGACGTTTTTATTTATTGCAGCTATGTTTAAAGAATCTTTAAAATTAATTTGGCATGAATGTTTTATAGATCTAGGTGATTCGACTTGTTGAATACCATAGGAATATACTGCAGATGGTGAGAGATATCTTCGATCTTTTCTCATAACAAAAAACAGCATGAGTAGTAGCCTCTTGTGGATATTCACAAATAATGATCATTTTGGAGACAGGTATCCTGGACTATTCGATAATTATTCTATAGTAATCTATACTGTAATCAAAATCAAATAATAAAAATAAGTAACAAATGAAATAACAATACAATTATTTCCCTAGGTTCTACTCAATCTGTTAGATGAAAAAATAATTCACTATTTGTTTATGAATTTTATAAATATTGGGTTCGGGCTTTTTGATTATGTGTGGGGACGTGAAAGACAAAAATGACTAAACTGCCCAAGGCAAACTGAAGACATAAGCATAAGTAAAAAGCAAACAGTTATCTTGTTATATCTATGCACAAATGCGAGGAGTATCAGTAACAAAGGGGTTGGTATTAGTGAACATAGTTAATACTGAGACTATCTTTATTACTGATATTAGTGAACCTGGCCTTCCAGCGTCAGGTGTGGTAAATGAGATAGGAGTAGAGGAAATACTACTAATGATATCAGATGATTTGAGTCCAGTTCGAGTAGAATCTCGTGCAAACAATAATAGTAATGATGTCCTGTGTAGCAGTGAGTTTGAGGCTATTTTGTATGAAGCGGAGACTAAGAAGATGAAGTATATGTTGGGCTACAGATCTACAGGTTCAGTTATTGGAGACAATGAAATATAGACTGGCAAATCACTCTGATGGCTACTAAACAAGTAATCATTATATGTGACATAAATTATCCGAACATCAATTGGGTAGTAGAAAAACTCATGATAAGAATGAATGAGAATTTATTGAGCTCTTGCGAGATTACTTTCTTGATTTGCATGTGAAGGAAGTAGCGCTAAGGCAAAGAGTTGATCGTAACGACAGATGGGAAGATCTCAGTTAAAGACTATACTGTTTTGCCATCTATTTGTGACAATAATCATGCTGTACTATCCTGGGGGAAGTGGCCAATTATATTTATGTTCCAATCAACGCAGGTTACACGTTGAAGTAGAAAGCTGGAAATTATGACAAACTCAGTAGAATACTGTTCTTTCCCATGGTAAGTAATGCATGGGAAGCCTTGTAAAATGCTTAAATAATGACGCAGTATTTGAATGTGTCCCAAGAGTTGGATAAACAAATAGTTAGAGTAAAATATATGTGTAACCATGTTAAGGGTGTCATCCATAAGAAGATGATTTGGAAAGAATATCGTGAGAATAAGGATGAGAGAAATTATGAAAAATATAAAGCACAGACTAGAAAGTTTCAAACATTGCATAAAAAGCAAACTCAGAGTATAAACATCAGAGCATGAAAAATTCAGAGTATGAAAATCTCGGAGTATGAAAATTTCTTTTGCGTTACTATAGGTAACACAAAAGAAATTTATCGTTCTAAAGTGAGTAAAAGAAAGAATGAATGTGTAAGAATAACTTTATTGAATGCATACAGTATGCTTGCGTCAGAAGCAGACATAATTGCTGAAATAATGAGGAGTGCTCGCTTCGCTTTTCAGTCAACCTGGTGTATGCAACACAGCGTACAGTACTATTACATTGGATAAAGAGATGCATGTGAAGAGGTGCATGAGGACCTGGATAAGAATGCGGCAGTATGGACACATGGGATATTAGCACGCTAAAGGAAGGTTCAGCTGAAGTAGTTAGGTCTTGATCAGATTGTATAATTTGAATCTCGGCTAAGAAGAGGTCCAAGGAGAATTGAAAGGATGTATGGTAGATCAGTTGTTCAAGGGTAGTGCAAAAACTTAATGAAGATGTTAGAGAAGTTGGTAAGAACTCTCACAAAGAAATGGATTGACAGACAAGCCATACATTGCAGGATCAGCAGACGTTTACTAAAGAAAAGTGATGTCGTAGCAATTTACTAATATTTTATAATAATATTATGACAGAGGGATACACTACAATGTTGTTCGATTTTGCTAAGATATTTCATAGGATATACCATGAAAAACAACTGCATAATTTGAAGGATATGGTATCGGAATATAAAAAAATTATAAAGAAATTAGTGTCTTGGATTAGCAGGTAGATGACAGACAGGTATCAGGTAGTGATAAATGAAGAGTTAGAATTTGCGGGATTTTGGGTGATCAATGGTGTGTCTCAGGGATAAGTCCTTCCAGTATTGTTGTTCAAATATACATTAATGATATTGGGACAGACCTGACAGGATATCTTCAATTAGTTGCTTGATGCAAAGATAGGCAGGGCAATCAGATGAAATTGAAACTTACAAATGAAAATTAAGTTGAATTTCAAAAGACACACAGCAAAAATTACAAATATCATTCAGTGGATAACTGCGATGCAGAAACATACATTGAGGTGTAAAGATAATAAGTCATTTTGCACTTTTATCGCGCCTGGATTACTGTGCCCAGATTTGGTTTCAGGTTCCGACGCATGAAGAAGATGGAGAGAGAGAGAGAGAGAGAGAGAGCAAAGAAGAGCTACAAAGAAGTCATTGGGATTATGAACATAATTTATAAGAACTGTTTAAGAATATATCGACTGCATACACTGGCAAACAAGAAAAAAAAGGGTGATAATACAGGCCTGTAAACTTTTAAAGAGGTGTTTTAGGATATCAGTGGATCGAATTTTTCATTATATGGAAGGTGGAGAGAGAAAGAGAGCATAAGGAGGGCGTCCGTGGAAGGTAAGTTGTGTGTATTTGAAAAGGGAGTGAGAGCTGGACTTTTTGTCTCACAGAACAGTGAGTGAGTTCGGAATTTTCCTCGTGTGAATGAGCTTAAGAGAGAGAGAGAGAGAGAGAGAGAGACAACGTATGACAGCTATCGTAGGTATCACCAACGTTTATACGGGGTTTGGACAAAATAATGAAAACATTATACATACATATTTCTTTATTTATATGGTATTGGTGGGACGATATTTTGCCTTCGCTAAAGCCCGAAACCTTTTTGGAGTGGACTCAAATAAGTTTTGAATACTTTCTGGTGGAATTTTGTTCTATTCTTCTTGAAGAACATCTTCAAGTTGTTTTAAAGACGTTGAAGATGGGAATCTGTTTCTTATTCTCGTCTCCAAAACTAACCAGTGTAGTTTAATCATATGCAAATCTAGTGATAGTGCAGGCCAAGGAAGATCTTGAAGTTCACCTTCATGCTGTTCAAACCATGAATGTATAGTCGACGTTGTATGAATTGTGACATTATCGTCTTCGAATACTGCATTGTTGTTTGGATCATGGAATGAATTTGATTGCTCAAAATGTCCAAATTATAACTTGCAGTAATTCTGCCACGATGAGTAATAATGGGACCAACGGAATACCACGATATTGCTATCCAGACCATCACAGATATGTTCCCGTGCTTTACTGTTGGAACCACCCATTCCGGATTATAGCTTTCCTTGGGTATTCTCAAAATGCGAACTGGTCCTGATGTAGAAAGGAGCATGAAGGTCGACTCACCTGACCATATCACTCGTTTCGAGTTTTTTTATGTCCAGGTTTGAAGGTCATAACACAACTGTTTACTCATCTGGACATTCTTTTAAGTAATCAGAGGCTTAGCAATTGCAACTCTAACTTGAATATTGGATTTATGAAGCTCACGTCGGACAGTTGTTGTGGAAACAGGTTCTGCAAGATGAATATTCTGTTTTGCTGTTACCTGTGCTGTAGTAGTTCTATGATTTTTCGAAACAATCCTTCTCAATGTCCGACATTCTCTTTCTTTCATTTTTAATTTTCGCGTACTGTTTCTCTTCGATAATGTTGTCTTGCCATTATCTGTGTATGCCAACATAACCTTAAAAACTGTCGATCTGATACACCTAATAATGTGGCAGTTTTTGTCGCTAATGCTTCAACTAAACGAGCACCAACGATTTGTCCTCTTTCGAAATATGACGACTCTCCCATTTTTCGATTTTTAAAGAAGAATTATCACTGAGTACAGTACAGTACAATGACTAATGCATTTACATGAGAACTACGTAGTGTAAATAAAACAAAACAAGAATATTCAGTGCTACAAGTTTTTTTTTTTTTCAATAAAGTCAACACAAACAAGTTCTATTCTTAAATATCTTAGTGTTTCCATTATTTTGACCAACACCCCTCAATGAGACCTTCACTACCTGGAGGGCTCTGATACTAATAATAATATGATTTCCAAAATATGGATATGTAAAAATTATAAAAAAATTATCCATATGACTTCGATCAAATTGTTATGAGAAGTAGATCAAAAATAACTTTTGAAAAAAAAAAAATTTTTTTTGCTCTACTGCATTTTTTTTTTATTTTATTATTTTTTGCTCATTCTTTATTGCAAATGGCCAATATCATGTAATGTTAATGGCGATTAATATATTCCTTCTCTTTAGTCGATATATATATATATGATGATGTGCGCAAAAATTATTCAGACACCTAAATGTTTTAAAAAAATCATTGATTTTCATAAACCTACACACACACACACACACACACACACAAACACACACACACACTGGATTCTCAGCAGGCCAGTCCAACAGCTCAACGTTGTTTTATGGAAACCAGTCTCTTACACGCGGTGCAGTATTGCATAGATTGTTGTTCTGAAACATACAAGGGTCACTGCCGAAGTACTTCCACAGCTTCGGAAGCATGAAGTTGTCCGGGATGTACAGGCAGCATCAGACCTCATGGTTTGGGAGACGTCCACCAATGGATCAAGCCCCCCATCCAACTGAAACACACCAATAATATCCATTTTCAAGCATGATTTGTCGCTCCGCAGAACGCTTTTCTAATCATGTAAGGTATGAACGGTGGCAAAAAAAAAAAAAAAAAAAAAAGATACAAGTCGAAAAGTCATTTGGAGCTGAGGGAGGGGGGAGGGAATTGTGGCGTTGTGGGTTGTGCTCCGCAGCTCTGCCGTGGTAAACTAAGTTATGCCATTTTCTCTGTAGGCAGTTCTAATGTTGACAGATGTCTCTGCAGCATTTTCCAGGTTGATTGCGGGGCTCCCGCTGATGACGTGCGTGATGCTCGAACATTTCGAGACAGAGCCTCTTCGATCTCGGTCAGTGAATGTCGGTGGCCTCCTATGGCGTTTTCCTGCTGTGATAGCACCATAAGCTTTCCATCTACGAATAACATAAGAAACGATGGATTTCCGTATACTCACACGGGTAGTAATGTCACGGACAGAAAGACCACTGGTGTAACACCCGACTACCGTCCTACGTTGGAAGTCTGTCAGTTCAGCTGAAAGAAAGTGAAATCTTGACATCGCGTACAGTGAATGCACCCCTCATTTTATTACCACATTTACGCAAACACTCCATGAATATTTGCTTATAAGATCCGAAATTTGCATGGTACGCAAGGTGTCCAAATACTTTTGCTAAAATAATGTATATATTTGGGCTATGCATCGATCATGCTGTTCTTTGCATTGCTCTGGCCTCCTATTTCTAGACCCATTTTACCAATAGACCTTGGCCGCATTATATGTAGCATTATCATGTTAATTCTCAAGTACATCTTTCCATACATCTTACACAGTGTATTTTGCCAAAATAAAGTTCATTGTTTATTTTTCCTGACACTAAACAAGACGCTGTGGTTAAACAAGAAGAAGCATCTATCCGCCAGCATTACTATAGTTAATAGTGAGACAATACATTGCTCCACAGCTTCTTCATCGGTAAATAACGTTCCCAGATACTTCATACAATAGCCTTCAAGTGGTCGCTGCCATTCACTGTCAGCTGTGCACTGAATAAGTCTCAGCATTATCTAGGGCTATGTGTAGCTGTACGAAGAGGTCCAACTATGGAAATCGAGGTTGGATTTTTTTTTGCAGTGTACTGTATTCTAGCGGGAAAGAAAAGATATTTCCAATCAGTATCATGCGTATGATACTGGTTTGAGAGTATAAGAGAACAACTACTATAAGATATGATAATTTGCAACTGTGCAAGCGTGGCAAAAATGTTTACATTTTTGCTACGATGAAAACCTTTAGAATTACACGCACGAACAAATCGGTTACCATGATTCAATTGTCTAAAATTGCTAAATAGAACAGCAAGGTTTACGTGATTTCGTTTGTTACATAAACCTATTAACCGGAGTTTTCTGGAATGATGTTTTATATTTCATTCTGGAATAAAACATCATCAGTGTAGCACTCATGAAACAAATTATTTAATTGCTAGTTATTATTTCTAATTATTTTAATATTATATAAATATTATTTTAATATTATTAACTTTAGTATTTATTTCACTCTATTATATTTATTCTTGTTATTAACGTTAAATTAATTACCTAAGTAATTATCTGATTAGAATTAACACTAATTATTATACGATTATTTAATTATTTTTATTAAACAATTTAATAAGGAAATTATTTATTTTAGTTTTAGTTTTAGCGTGGTTTTTCTTTCAGAATACCTCAACATACGTGCTACTAAGAATTAAAGGAAATTTGAATAGTATTGAAATAACTCCTGCACATACACAAACACACTTCAGTGTAACTTTTGTTTTTTTTTAATAAATGAAAAAAAAGTAAATGCAGTGAACAGCTGTGCAAAAAAAAGGCCATTCACCGAATCATTCTATTAGAGATGATTCTGAAATGTCAGTAGTTGAAATTTATAAATCGTGATATTTAAAATTTTTCGTCAATTTATATAAATTAAAAATAATTGTTAATTTGTTATATTTTATAAAATTTATCTGTAAAAAATTAAAAATATTTTGTATATTTTAAATATTTGAAAAGTTTACACCAAAACCTTTTAGAAATCAGTTAGTTAGAAATTAATAAATTCAAGCAATAAATATAATTGTAGGGAGATTATTCGAGGTAGACCGTGAGATGCGGTGATCAATACCCGTGGAGGGTAATGGATGGCATTGCTGTAGCCAATGAAGTTCTAACTGAGGCTCGGCTATTGCTGTTACCCTCCTGCCATGATCAGAGCTTTAATAGCTCAACAACACCTTATCCTTACACTGTCCTCTACAGATAACGGGGAAGATGAAAAGCATTCTTGCTTTGCCCCTTTAAGCCAGTCCTTATAAGGACTAAATAATTGTATTTGTATCTGTACTAGACGTACATGTTTTGAAACTTAGGCAACATGTTGTTGATGTTGATATGAGAAAAATCTAGAGAAATTTCTGTAGATTCGATAATCTTTCTCTCAAGCTCATCATAGCACACATGGATGTTAGAAGTTTGAGTCCAGTTCACAATGTGTTGGCGGCCTTCGTCTGAGTTAGCTGAAAAGAGAACGTGGCTAGAGAGAGCGCTGGCTCTAGTTCTGTTATACGAGATATTTCTACGGTGTTCTTCCAAAAGGATGTATTTAGCAGTCTGGCCATAGTATGGCTTTCCACAATCACATAAAATTTTGCACACTCCTGGAAACTGAGTTGGAATATGTTTCTGATTAGGTTTACTAAGTATTGAACGAAGTTTTGAGAGCGTAGTGAAGCAAGTTCTGAAGTTAAGCTTCTTGAGAATTGATATGAGATGTATGCGTTTGTTTGGAACTCAAGCTCGCATTGAGTTTTGTTTTTTGTTTTCAAAAACATGCTACTGTCTTTTTGTACTTGTTTTGTTATTACAATTTTAAGTCTCTGTAATTCTTTATACATTTCTTTGATTGTGATACCTGAAGATGTTGATCAATTCAACGAAACTAGTAAACTAGTAGTATCTTTTCAAATATACCATGCCATCTTATTTCAATTTCTGTTTCTTACAGAAGAAACAGAATTTGAAGATGAACTCCTTTTTCTTAAAAACACTTTTATTAATAATGGTTTTTCTAATAACAAAATTGACAAATTTCTTTCCCCAAGTCTCAACTACTTCTGAAGATCCCTCTTCCCCCAGAGCCTTCATCTCTTTGCCTTACATCAGCTCTCTTTCACCAAAACTGACAAAAATTCTCAAGAAGTTTAACTTCAGAACTTGCTTCACTACGCTCCCAAATTTTCGTTCAATACTTAGTAAACCTAAAGAGAAACATCTTCCAACTCAGTTTCCAGGAGTGTACAAGATTTTATATGATTGTGGAAAACCATACTATGGCAAGACTGCTAAATCCATCCCTCTACATTTGGAAGACCACCGTAGAGATATCTCCTATAACAGGACTAGAGCCAGCACTCTCTCTAGCCACGTTCTCTTTTCAGCTAACTCAGACGAAGGCCGCCAACACATTGTGAACTGGACTCAAACTTCTAACATCCATGTGTGCTATGATGAACTCGAGAGAAAGATTGTCGAATCTAGAGAAATTTCTCTAGATTCTTCCCATATCAACAACAGCCTGAGTTTCAAGCTCTCTGACGCACACGTTGTCTCTGTTTATTGGCGCACTCGCGACAGCGCGTAGTATACGTTTGTTTGGAACTCAAGCTCGCATTTTGTTTTCAAACACGCTACTGTCTTTTTGTACTTGTTCTGTTATTACAATTTTAAGTCTCTGTGATTCTTTATATACTTCTTTGATTGTGATACCTGAAGATGTTGATCAATTCAACGAAAAAACTAGTAAACTAGTAGTATCTTTTCAAATATACCATGTCATCTTTTTATCTTTCGGTATCAGTCTTTAAAGCTTTTTCATAATATTCCAACCGAGTAAAAACGAATTCTGAATATATATATATGAAAGAATGATCATTAATTCTTTTTTCTTTCTTGTATAATGTCACCTGATGAAGGCTGTTACAAGCCGAAACTAGTCGTGTTTTTATATTAAAACCTTTTTACTTAAATCTCGGTTCTAGTCATTCAATTCTTTTTAAAAATACGTATGTTAACCGAGTTAATGATCATTCTTTCATCTATAACCTTCATGACGAGGCTTCTATTATTAATAATAAAAGAAACTTCAACAAGACACTGAAGAGGATTGGACTAACCATCAACAGGTTGGTCTTCTTGGAACGTTGCAAATTTAACGCTGTCTTTCCTAAATTTATGTCCTTTAAAGAAAATATAACAACAACGTGCGAGGAAAATCTATCATAAAGCTAAATTAGACCTACTGTCTGAAAGAATCTCGATACTAAACGAACTCTCGCTTTTCTTTTCAATAAAAAAAGAACTATAGTGGAGAAACTGGAAGAATCTCTAGATAATGAAAGTTGGCATTCCTTTAATACGTACTGTGAATCTCAAGCAGCCACAATACAATATAATAACAAAGTAAATCTTATAAGAAAATTGGAAACATTGAAAAGAATACAAAATAATAGACACTTCTCAAAACTACACATCAATATTGACAAAGTCGTTATCAACAAATCTTCTTATATACTTTCAGATGAAGAAAAAAGCATCCTTAGTAAAGGTCTAAACTTTATTCCTTCCCCAAAATTTATACCAAAAGAGACACTACTTACAAAAATAGAAAAAGCTACTTCTTTCTCCCTCCACAAGATGCAAATCTTCTACGTATTGAATCAATCTTTATTATCAATAACCCAAAACCATCTGCAGACAACATTACTTTAACAGAACGCAAAGCTATTAAAAGTTTAAAAAACAACAACAGAGATATAATTATCCTTCCTGTGGATAAAAACAATGCAACAGTCATCCTCAACTCTGAAGATTATCAGAATAAAATGCTTGAATTACTAAAAGCATAAAAGAGAACACTCCACTACTCCCCATTGTAGAAGGTATCAATTCTCCGGCGCACACCCTTTCAAAATATCTTATGCCAAATACCTCAAAAGTTTTTCAGGCAAGTCGCCATCCTTTATCAAGTACACTGCAGAATTTGTTACATACATCAAGGATATAACAGTTAATGAAGATGAAATCATGGCTAGCTTGACCATAACTTCTCTGTTCACTAATGTCCCAACAGATGAAGTCCTTACATTACTTAAAGACAAGTTATCCAAAAAAATGTTAGCCTTGCTTACACATTGCAAGTTCGGTTACATCAGATTTCAAGATACTATATACAAGCAAAATCATGGACTGGCTATGGGTAATCCTTTATCCCCTGTACTCGCAAATATTTACTTAGAGGAGTTTGAAACCAAGGTTATCTCTTCCTTTATTTTAACACCTAAAGTTTTGAAACGCTATGTAGATGATGACGTCATTATTTGGAGCCATGGATATGATCCCTTATGGTTTTCCTCGAACATCTCAATAGCCGACATCAAAGTATTAAGTTCACTGCCGAGCTTGAAACGGATAATTCCCTGCCTTTTCTTGATGTCAAACTGACCTGCTCTTCTGGTAAACTCAAAATATCGATATATAGAAAGCCCACACATACCAACAGATATCTGCATAGTCAGTCCCATCACTTCCCTCCTCATAAGTTTGGAATAATTTTCACCTTGGGACATAGAGCCCGTTCTCTTCTGGATGATCCAAATGAACTTCTTACAGAAATAAACCATCTCAAAACTTCTTTCGAAGTTAATGGATATTCCAAGAGAATCATTGAAAGATTCCTTCTTAATCCTCCTAGACATCACTCAGAAGAAACAAATAGATTCAAAGGCAATATATCTAGTCCTTACATAAGTACAGTGTCACATAAATTAGCAAAAGTTCTAAGAAAATACAATATCAGAACCTTGTTCACTCCACTTCCAAAGATCCGTTTCTTAATAAGCCACCCAAAACCTTGTCATCATCATCATCTCAAGTACCCCTGTGTATATAAAATATTGTGATATTCCTTATTCTGAGCAGACAGACAAATCTGTCGAATTGAGTATGGAAGAACACATGAGGGACATTACTTACAACAGACAGCGAGCGAGTGCATTATCAAGTCATATCCTTTTCTCGGCTAATCCTAATGATGAAAGCCAAAGTCACACAGTCTGCTGGGAAAAATCTACTAACATCTTCCGTTGCAATGATGAACTAGAGAGAAAAACCGTGGAATCTAGGGAAATCATCTTCATTCTTGTTCATCGAAATAATAACTTGAGCTACAACCTCCCAGATTGTCATTCAGCTGTAATTATGTACTGGCGTTCACGAGATGCTACTAGCACGCACTTTCCCAACAATACAACAAACGAAAGAACAGCTTTAAATACAACGTAAGGATTTAATGTCAATTATGTATAGAGACTCTCTATGATGTTCATAGTTTATTTAAGCTTCAGTGTTTTAGTGTTTTTTTTTCTTTTTTCTCTCTTTTATAATGTCACCTGATGAAGGCTGTTACAAGCCGAAACTAGTCGTGCTTTTATATTAAAACCTTTTTTACTTAAATCTCGGTTCTACTTATTCAATGTTTTAAAAAAAATATATATATATATATATGGCGAAGAGTGGCTATATATATATATATATATATATATATATATATATATATATATATATATATATATATATATATATATATATATATATATATATATATATAGCCACTATGTATATATATTATATCATATTACTTGTATTTTTTTTTTTTTACATAAGTCGCCATTTTTATTATGTGTTGATCATATTGTTAGAAACTCACTTGCCTTTCAATAAAAACATCTTTATTATTGTATAGAAAAACATAAAAAAATAAGGCCAAAATGAGTAAGTACTATCTTAATGTAAACTTCTTTCGGAGGTAGTGTTGAGGTATTCCACAAGATTCTCTATCGCACCTACATTTGTGCTTCAAGTGATCAGCAGACTCTAGAAAACAAATATAATTAAATATTAGAATTTTTAGAATCACTCAGTATTGAAAATGAAAAATATTAATATTATCCGTATTGACTACTATTAATTAAGGTTATTGATAATTATAAAAAAAGTTGCGGTTAGAGTATTTTTTATAATCTATTAGTTTAGTTATTTATTTTGCACATAATTTGTACCTAAGCAAACGTTTTCCAAGAACATAAGCATGTCACTCACACATGTTACAACCTTTCACAGTCCGTAGACCGGACTGTTGTATGCAAGTGAAAACAAAGTGTTGTCAACTTGTATAGAGAAAAAGAAAAGTTCGTATTCGTATATCAGTAGATAAGTTGACAGGCACATTCAACGATCCTTGACTGAAGGTCTCACGTACTGTACGCGATGCCTTTCATTTCTGACAAGCCGTGAAAAAAATCATAAACCAGCTGTCAGGAAGTTACATCCCCTGTAGCGTAGCTTGTTAAGGTCGTTTATGAACGTTATATTCGTAGAAATGTCTTTGGTCTTCATTTTAAGAAGCGACTTTGTTTTTCTTTCCGGTGATTCAAGGTAAAACAGATAGAAGCGTTGTTAGCAAAGCAATACAGTGATTAATAAAGAGTATAGCAGTAACGGTATTCAATTGTTTAGTCATACACTAAAAACAAAAAAAAATATAACAAAAACAAAGATTAACAGTTTAATGGAAGAATTGTTTAGTATCGCCTCAGGAATCAAAACTATTTTGCGGTATACCTTTAATATAATCACTCAAAAGTGACAATAATTGATGTCCGAAATATATTTTACAACTAAAATTGAGCACAAGGTTTTATGTACAAATTTTATTTCTACCGGCATACTTTTAGCCCTATAATTCAGTCTATGTCCTATATTTCAAGATGACATCCGAACTAGCATTCTGGCACTTCCTGCAATTGTCAGATAGACTTATCACCGTAAAAATATTCTTTGAGGCTTTTTTCTTAATATAAAATTACGCGAAACAGTGTTTGAAGACGCCATAAGGAATGCAGTTTGGGAATCAGGAATAGAAATTATGGTCGCTATCAAACGAAATATATATAAAAAATACTTACATAGTTACAGCCTCTTGTAGTAATAATATCACTTAACGTCAATGTTTTCCCTTACGCCATCCACCATGGTCCCATCTTCCATGTCCATGATCCCATTTTCCATGCCCGTGGTCCCATCTTCCATGTCCATGATTCCATCTTCCGTGACCTCTTCCTCTATGACCTCTTCCTCTTTGATCCCATCGTTTGTATCCACCACCTCCCCATCTTCCATCATCCTGGCTACCCAATTTTTCTCCTACGTAATAACCTCCTAAATCTAATCTGGCTGGTTCATCACTCCAAGAAGCTACTAGAAGAGTAGCTAAAACCAATAATCCCACCTATAAAGGGAAAACAAAAAAAAAATGATAGTTACAATCCGAAGTTTAATATTTAATTATGGATGCATTTTTATATGGAATAAATTAATTCAAATTTAATTTTTGAGATCAGATTAATTCTATTGAAATATCAGTGTCTGGTATGAAAAAGAAAGGAAAAATAAAAGAAAGAGAAATTTCCATTTTGAAGTTCCACGAAGAAGCTAAACGAGTATAACAACTTTCGTGGCTAGCCTTGGGACACAATGCACACCATTATTAGATTACGGACACCATCGTTAAAGGATTAAACATACTTTTAAGTGTTAAAACGGAAATCATCTACCATAATAGAAAGCTGACTTCTATTAAAAATAAAATGAAAACAGAAGAAGAAAACGAAAAAGCAGAAGAACCACTTGACATATTTCAACTGATTATAATACAAATGAGTGTGTATACTCGACGGAGTTTCTAACATGAAACGAAGTATTAAATTAAAGTAATTAAATACTAGTTTGTGTATCCCTTTTTATATGCATAATATAAAACCTTTTTATTTATTTTTATTTTTAACAAAATTAGATTTATTATAAGGCTGGATACATGTCTAGTTTCCCTGTTGATTGTTGATAATAAACCGAATTGTTGATAATAAATCTTCGTTTGAACATAGGGAAAACCGGATTTTTTTTTTCTCTCGAGATATGTGGACAGTGTTTAAAATAAAAAAAAAAATTTTTTTTAAATTAAAAAAACAACAACGAAGAAATATTGATTGGCCTAAATGTTACTGTAGTCAGTCATTTAAAATGTTATAAAAGAATTAAGCTGATTCCTCTTGTGGAGGAAAGGGCCTCAAATACATTGTGTCATCGTTAGAAAAATCTGCAATGCTGTATTTCATCACGCACTTCCCTTTAGCTTTCAAGTGTTGACTAACTATACAAATTCTTTCTAGTTTACGTGATGAAGTCACAAATCGGCAAATGAAACAGCAGTGGCATTATTTTTAGAGATTTTAAACTCCATCGTACACAGAAGTAAATAATTTGTTCACGAGAATTATTTTACTGATAAATATAAATATAGTTGAACGAGATTCGTTTTGTGGGTTTGAATTCCTCAATGGGTATGGATATCCTGTGAATGTCTTTAGTGAAGGATTTTCATTTGCCAGTGTTAGACTACCACTTTAATTAATTGAGGTCCAATGAAAAAAAAAAAAAAACACTTGAATACAATTTTTTTAAAATTTTTATTAAAATCACTTTGCAAAAAGGACTTGGAAAAAAAATGGATGATTACGCGTATAAGTTTTATTAATGGTTATAATTCGATATCTATATTTAAAACTCTTGGCAGCCGAAGAAGCAAATTTTATTTACTACTTTACGACAGAAAGAATATATCAATTTCTTATTTTATGCCTATAAACGAATGTTTTTAAACTCAATTTCTTTACATCATTTCTGACACCATTCTATAGCTCATATATTATGACAATATATTCTTGAGGAGTAATTCGTTTAATTCAATCCATTCAATCCATTCAATGCTGTAGCCAATGAAGTTCTAACTGAGGCTCTGCTATTGCTGTTACCCTCCTGCCATGATCAGAGCTTTAATAGCTCAATAACACCATATCCCTACACTGTCATCTACAGATAACGGGGAAGATGAAAAGCATTCTTGCTTCGCCCCTTTAAGCCAGTCCTTATAAGGATAAGGTTCAATGAATATGGTGGAATAAATACTTAAAGATCAAGAATAGATAGATAGATTGATTCATTCAATCCAATACCTTGAAGGGTAATGGATGGCAATGCTGTAGCTAATGAAGTTCTAACTGAGGCTCGGCTATTGCTATTACCCTCCTGCCATGATCAGAGCTTTAATTGCTCAATAACACCTTATCCCTACACTGTCCTCCACAGATAACGAGGAATATGAAAAGCATTCTTGCTTCGCCTCTTTAAGCCAGTCCTTATAAGGACGTTTAATAAATAGGGGTTTTTGTTAATCCAATCGGTGTAGTCTTTCGTAATTGCAAAAAGGACTTGAAAAATTATTATAGGTTCCGTTTTTAGTATTTTGTATGCATATATATATAATAAAATATTTTATTTTATTTATATATTTAATATAAATATATATATAATAATATATTTTATTTTATATTATATTTAATATATCTATGTATTTAGTATATATATATATATATATATATATATATATATATATATGAAAAACCAGCTAACGTATACGGGGAGTATATAAAATAA
The DNA here is from genome assembly GCF_054136105.1 of Typopeltis vanoorti. Lineage (NCBI taxonomy): Eukaryota > Metazoa > Arthropoda > Arachnida > Uropygi > Thelyphonidae > Typopeltis > Typopeltis vanoorti. The sequence goes on from NC_143557.1 coordinate 104,237,942, forward strand.
TATATATATTCCTTCAACTGCGATTTGCAAATCGAAGTTGAACGAATCTTGCAAAAGAAAACGAAAGTTGTTCCCATAATAATAGGTGCTTTAGGCGCCATCCCTAAAACATTGAAAAAACATCTAGAAGCACTCGAGTTAGATGGATTAAAAATTGGGCAGTGCAAAAGGGCCGCTTTGTTCGGCACAACTTTCGTTTTCAGAAAGTATTTCCACAACTCATAGGCCCTTGGGTAGGGCTCGAATTAGTGGAATATAACCAGCCTTTTCTTAAGACTGAGGAAGCAAATCAAGCTTTGACGAATATTATATATATATATACTCTGTTTACGATGTCGTTGCTCTCTTCATCTCTGTGTCTCTCTTGTGAATTATAAACTGTTTATATAAGTATTATTATATTATATTTACATTATCAGTTAAGATTAAAATTATTAAATTTAGTGATGACGAAGTTTCAAACGTCGCAGGCTGAAACTTACCTCGCACTACCATTGTTACAATTATTAAAAACAAAGTTTTTAGTTGAAGTAAAAAAAAAATTAGATCAAGGATAGTTTTATAAGAAATACATGAGAACATTGAAGACTATACAAAAACAATAAAGTAAAAGAAAGAAAAATAAAGGATATCGAAGTAAAAAAAAAACATATTTAATGAATTCAATGATACTCACAACAAACTTTGTAGAATTTGCCATCTTCTGCACTCCGTAACAAATCATCAAATGGTATGACACCAACTTATACATCCCTCAAATAATTCCTATTTATATGCTGTTAAACAAAACGTACAAATGATGTCACACATCAAAAGGTGATAAAAAAAATCTAATTGCATCAAAGGTGTGTTAGGAGACACAGGAAAGAAAATGGAAATCCCAGAGTGGAAATCCTAAATCATTGCAATTGTAGTAAGGAAATTGTTAACATCTATCTTTAGCTGAAATAAGGAGGGTATACATGTTAAGTAAGTAGTTCGAGGGAGGTGGAGAGTCAAATCTCTTTTTTTTTTCTGTTTGAGTTGTTCGTTGTCATTAGTGAGGGTGAAAAAGAAATGGTAAGTGGTTGGTGGACAATCAGCAATAGACAACGCCTCCAATTCGGATGGAGCCTTGCGTGAAGAATAAATTGCATTTCACATATCCTTTTACGTGTTTAAACCCTTAGAGAACCTTTTTATAGCGATAAGTTTATTCAAAGAGGAAAAACACTTAATCACTGTTGAAATACTGTGACAATTGTCACTTCTGCAGTTAGGGTTAACTTGGAGGCGAAATAAAAACCAAGTAAAACGAATTTCAAAATCGCAGTGAAATAAAATACAAATAAACGGATAATAATTGTTGTTAATGGTTACAGAATTGTGTTTAAAAAAAAAAACTAAAGATGCTGCTGTCTCCTAGTGGTAACATCTGGTATTAGCCTTTTAGATAGTAAACATTGTTTGAGTGTTATGATATGCGCTATTTTGTTGATTTTCCTGAATTTTATCACTTCAAAATTATTTTAAATATTTGCTGACTTTTGTACCGCTTCAGGAATTTCTCAGATTACACATTAACGATTTTTTCTTATTCACTGCAAATCTTATTCGTAGTTTTGGTGATGATAAATCCCTGTTTGGTTCAGTTCGCAGTTCTTTTGACAAAAGTAAGCAGTTTTTCTACCAGGACTGGCAGTTAATCGCAGGATTTACCTCCAATCTTTATTGGTATAAGAACGTCCTACCGGCTGGTTGATCAAGCGGTTAACGTACTCGATCTCCAACTAACAGGTCGCGGGTTCGAATCCTGTTGGAGGCATGGATGTTCATGATTGTCTTACCTGGTGTACTACCATAACCTTTGATATGACACAGGATGATCTCTGCTGTCCTTAAGCCATTAAAACCATAAATCATCATCATCATCATCATATAACTCCGTTTCCAAAAATAAAATAATAAACTTTAAAAAAGTGATTATTTCCTCCTTTTTCCTTGATTCTGCTCTGAAGCAAGTAATTTGTTTAACCAGTGACTGAGTAGCCGCGAGGATACCGTCTTCATTTTTCAACCTGATACGGTAAATTCTGATTCTTTCGGGTGGATTGTTTTTTAGGAATGTGTGAAGACCAGAAGCAGCTTAAAAGGTATAACTTTATCTCTCAGAGCAGGGGGAGGGTTTCACGTGTTATTTAATCCTTACCACATAAAAACGTCACACTGTAATAAACGCATGTCCTGTATTTGTTTCATGATTTCTTTTAGCTCACGTACGCCAGTCCAGTGACTACAATGTACGTATTCACTAGTCATATCTAGTCTAACTTCAAACTCACTTTTCCCCTCATGGTTCTCATCCCCTCTAAAATTCCTTAAAAGTCTTCCTTATTCAATACCACCAAGGGATTACAACTCATAGTTGTGACAGTCAAATACCAGTTGGTTTACTTTATTTGATTTTGTAATTTGATTTTTAATTTACTGATGTTTTATTAATGTGTACTACACCCTCTTTCCAAAAAGAAACCGAACTTTTTGAAAATAGCAAAACCTAATGGCGGCACCTGTTGTAGCTTTTTGTTGTGGAAAGCGGCAGCCTTCTTTGGTGTTGTGTCAACTGTTTATGACATTTGTTTCATTAGAAGCCGAGTTATAGTGTCAAGAGTGACAGTGTGTTTGACGAACGGTCGGAAAATGAGTTTCAAACAGAGAGCTGCGATTGACTTTTGTGTTAAACTCGGTAAACGTTTTACCGGAACGCATCAAATGCTTCAAAAAGCATACGGTGATGAATGCTTATCCCGTACTCAAGTTTACGAGTGGTTTAGGCGATTTCAAAGTGGTCGTGAGACTCTTGAAGACGACGAAAAGCCGAGCCTTCCAAAAACTGGACTGAGCGAAGTTAACATCCAAAAAGTGCGTCATTTCATCAAAGAAAACCCGAAATTGTCCGTGAGATTGATTGAACATGAATTGGGGATTCCAAAATCAACTGTGCACAACATTGTGACCGAGAGTTTGGGCCTTCGTAAATTGAATTCGCGATTTGTTCCCCATAAGTTGACCGACGACGACCAAAAAATGTATCGAATTGAACACTGCAAGGACCTCATTAAAACTGCTCGTAAGGACTCAAACTTGATTGAAACGATCGTTACTGGTGACGAAACGTGGTGTTTTGAGTATGAGCCCGAAACAAAGCGCCAGAGTGCTGAGTGGAGACCATCAGAAGAGGGGCATCCGAAAAAAAGTCGCTTGGAGAAGTCAAAAGTAAAGACAATGCAATGCTGATTTGTTTTTCTACGATTCCAAGGATATTATAAACGAAGAATTCGTTCCGCCTGGCCAAACGGTCACTGGTGAGTTTTATTTCGAAGTTTGAAGGTTTTTTTTCTCCATATGATAGCTTTTCTCATTCAACTGCTATGAATTCTTTATGTTTATCAGAAGATTGCTCAAATATATATTGTATTTGCAGAAACACTTTCAATTTCTTTATTTTTATGTTTTGCGATTCGATTTCTGAAGAATTATTCTATATAAATAGAAGCACTACTTTCACTAATAAACATAAATACAAAACCTGACTGGCTTCGTCAAAAACCATGCACAGTACTTAGAAACACACTACTTTAGTTAGGTAAATTTCTAGTCAACGTTTTAAGTCAATTTTAATAACCTCGAAAGAGATTTAGGCTGATATTTTTACAGATTTTATTTATATTTGGATTAGATAATGATGGTCATTAATGTCTATACTTTTTTATTGTCGAAATTCTAAGAGGAGTAAACTAAGTTTACTCCTCTTAGAATGAATCAAAATAATAGCAAAAATTTTTGGTATCAAAATATCTGATGACTTCGTTAGGATTAAAGATAAATGGCACAAAGAAAATAACACAAATACAAAGATGATTTGTGCACAAAGATACAAGAAATTAGTTTAATAATTTAAAGTGTAGGAGGTTTTTATTTTATGATCCAAATGTTGTTATTATTTTTTTTTGAGTTAAATATCTTTACTTAGTTGAGATTTAGAATGAAGATTGTGACTGTTTGTGTAGATTACGATAAACTTCCAGAAATATACCGCTTTTTTTTTTTTTTGTTAATATGGAAACATCTACGCCCATAGGTAGAAGTGATCCGAAGAAGTCCGTCTATCCCAAATCATCCTTAATTCTTCTATTTAGTGGTGATATATATATAAATGGCACATACATACTCATCGAGAAATATAGTCAACCGGGGACCGAATTATATTTTCAGCTTCTTCAACACATTATCAGAAGATAAAATTTACAACTGATTTGAAAGTAATAATAAATTAACTCTATAGGTAAAGAGTCAGACCTATTATGGAATCAGTTCATCTAAGAATGTCAATAGGTTTCTTCTTTCTCAGCCCTCACCTCGCACCTCACACACACACACGGCACTAATGTGCTATAGGTTCTTGTACTTTTCGTGTGTGTGTGTGAGATAAATATAAAACAATCTTTATTATTCTATGAAAGATGATAAATTATCGTATATAGGGAATCCACCATATTCCAAGGCCGATGTAGATACTGAGACCTTATCTCCTTTCCATATCTTGGTAGAATTTCCACTCGCTTTGAAGTTTATCAAATGATTTAAATGTTAGAGCTACTTATCTCCAAATCTATATAATCTGATCATATCCAAACATCCAAAATGTCTGTAAAAAACACATCCAGTATGTTGAAATCCTTACATTGTCAAAAAATAAATAAATAAATAAATAAATTACGAAATAACGTAGGATGAAAATTATCTCGGTGCCTCGTAAAACAAACAAGAAAAGTTAGTTTCAACTGTACGTTCACGTATGCAAACCACAGCTGGAAATGAAAAACAACTACTATGTCATATTTTGAAAAAAATTGTTAACATGTCGTTTTTGAAGAATTTAGTGAAGTCATTTGCTCACGTATAACTCTTAATAAGAAATTATGGACTGAATTTGCAAGACGCCTGAAAGTAAAGTCGTTTAATTAAATCTTGTAATATCTTGGATATCACTTATTCCAGTCATATGATACGTTAAAGGGTCATATTTTATATCTCTATATACTGTACATCATTGGGTTATACTTTAGTATTATTTCTATTTATATGATTTTTCTGCATTAACCTATCAGTACTTAAGTAGCAAAATATCTAAATGTTAAGTGATCATGTAATCTATTATTAAAGTACTATATGTGTACTATTTAAAGTACTCTGTCAAGTACATGTCTTTGCATGGTGGTTTTTTAATTTTTAAATTTCGTAGAAAATTTCAGTTCTTAATGTCTTTCAACTCTCTCATAAGATTTCTTTTAGACTCATTTATTAAATATTATTTCTCGTTATTTACTGGTTTAGATAAATATTTCATAGTTTGGTTGATTAGCGTTAAAGATTGTTAACCTTAAAAGAGTGACTAAAATATTATTTTCATTGCACAATATAAACAATTCAACACTAATTTATGCAGTCTAAAAACAAAGGTGATTTCATTATTATTTGAACATTAAAAGGTTTAGCGATTTATAAAAGTTATGAAGTTATAGATAGGTTTTGATCCGTTGTTTTTGGGTTTGTCTTGTGAATTAAAAAAGTATTATAAGAAAGGGTATGAATTTTTATATTTCATATTATACTTCTGGATAAAATTTTAGATCTCTTTTATTTTGACATTAGTTAGATTTGTCAAAACACCATTTTAAGTTTTGTATATAATACTTTTAATAATTCTATTTCGCATTTAAAATTTTAAAAATATTAAATAATAATAAATAATAAAAAATACGTCTGCATATATACATATCTCATTTTATATATACATATCTCATTTTAAAAATATAATTTTGTTTAAATATATTACATTTAAAAATTAAAAATGTAAGCTTAATAAACATTTTCTTTCTATCTCTGTATATATCTATCAACCGATAAACTAGTAATCTAATGAAATTTGTGTTTCTATCTATAATTTAACAGTATTATGTGACAGTAAAATTTGAACATATGCATATTGTATTATATTTTGGTCCCTATACATTAACCAGTCATTAATACAGAACAATAAAACTTCATTTTATTATAAAATTCGCTTTCATGTACAAAATATTTTGAAATCAGATATCACAAGTAAAAGGTATAGCATTGGAGTTATTCGGTGGATTTGTACACAAAAATGTCGAATTTGAAGTCTGCATAGGTCCTGAAAATAAAAGAAAGACAATATTGCAATTAGGTCAATATTAATAAAATATCAAACAGGTTGTAACTTTTAATCTAGTTTAAATAATATCGTTTAATAGCTTATTTAATCTACAACATAACCAGCTATTCATCAGGTGAGATTTTGTGGCGAGATTTTTTGTTGGGTTCTTCAGCGGTTTTTCATGGTTAAGCGATTTGGTTCCACAGGCTGCAGGGTTTCACATTATGACAGTTACACATCTGTCTGATGCTGATTTCTACGTTTATTACGTTCGTTCTTATACTGGTTAGTCTTCGCAAAAAAGAGAAAGAAGAAATAAAAACACGTACCTTGAGGCTAATCGTGTAGCGAGTGGCTATTTTTTTTTTTTTTTTTTTTTGCTGTACTGAATGCAATATTCAAGTTAGAATGAGCAAAAAGCGTTAATGCTTCTATATCAGCTCGATGAACTCAAATTATCTCAAACTTAATTATCTCCAGATACGGACAAACACTATGATTGTATAACTTGAACCAATTATTGTTATTGATCAACTCAAAAAATTAAATTTACTAAATCCTACTATGTGTTGGACAGTTACGTTCAGTGACAATCTTCATGTCCGAAAATGATTGAAAACCCACGGAGAGTAAAGGAATACATCACACGATAATAAATGGAAATGTTATCTCCAAAAAAATATCGTAAAGTTATTTTAAAGGCAAAATACTTTTTTGTCGCATTTTAAATACTACTTTATTATGTTTAAGAGATAGTTCGATATTTAAAATCTAATGGTATTTTTATGGCAAATATCATCACATTTTAATATTGAACTCTATCCTAAATGCGATAAATTAAAGGGAAATCTACTTACAATAGAAAAAACATTTTTTCTATAGTCATTTACGTCACTCAATGAGCTAACTACAAAATACAAATTGTTGCCCATTCACAAAAGAATTAATTATTTGGCTTGGAGTCATTTAATGTCGCCCTACGGCCGCTACTACTGTAATGAACGTTACAGTATTTGCTTTGGTAAAACAATGACCAATTTAATAGTCTATTAACTTTGTAATATGAAATTATATTGAGCTCTTAATTCAGCAGTTTGCGATGATAGGATAATTAAAACCGCTTTGTTTATATTCTTAAGACCATATAGTTAATACATCAATAAATAATTCTGTTAAACAAAAAAAAACATTATTTGAGGAAGAAAAAATTTAACAAATATTGAGAAAATAAAAATTCGATGGAATTACAGTTTCCACTGAATACGTACTTTTTTTTATTAGTTTCTAATTTTTTGCAATAGCTCTACTTTGTCCTCTTCTGAATTTTATCCTTTCCAACCACCATAACCACCTCCGTATCCTCCCCAGCCTCCTCCATATCCTCCTCCATATCCTCCCCAACCTCCGTAACCTTTACCGTAACCACCATAGCCACCCCAGCCTCCGTATCCTCTACCACCCCAACCTCCGTATCCTCTACCATATCCGCCCCAGCCTCTGTATCCTCCCCATGCTTGAACAGTGATTACAACTGCTGCCAGAAAGAACAAAGCCACCTGAAAAGAGAATTAGAAAATTAAATGATCAATTTGATTTGTTAGTCTTGAGATATAAGATAAATTTATATCCTTTGCTAACAACTGTATTAAGGTGACTAAAACATTATAAAAAGTGTAATTAAAAAGAATTATGTTATTTAAAAATATATAATTTTATATAATGAAAAAAATATATATATATATTTTACTTCAAATGTTAATATTAAACCAAAATTATTTAAAATGATCTTTTACACCATATTTTAAACAATTCAATTTTATATAATGACGCACGTGTGAAAAGCATTCTTGCTTCGCTCCTTTCAGCCAGTCATTACTTTATTAAGCATGTGCAAAAAGCCAATGTATTGTCTCAATGGTGGCTTTAGTGGTACATATGATTTAATACTTAATACCGATGAATTTTAATCAAGAGAAAAAAGCTATGATTACCAAATTAAATTATTTTTATAAACTATCTTTTAAATGCACATACACAAGAAGAAAACTAAAAAATTATGTTCACGGTACGAAATAACATAAAGAATAGTAAAAATATTCTCGTAGGATCTAAATGAAATGGAATTAGTAGTAATCTGAAAATGGAACGAGTGTACTTACCAGAGTCTTCATCATTCGCTTAGTACCAACGAAACTTCTACTCGCTTTTCCATCTTCCTCTATTTATACGTTGTCATTTTGTCTGTGTCACTGTGGAAAAAGTTGAGTTATGTCACCTGAGTGATGTCATCAGTCTATTTGTATTCTGTTACAATTTCAGAATGTGTTGCATTCAAGTCCTGACCACAGTTGTCCTTCAGATGACTGATCAGTTCCAAGAATTTTTATATTATTCACCATTAGAGATATATTTTTTTCAATATAAGAAAATTGTTTCAACAGAACGTGCTGTACAAATCTTAGGGGGTAGAGGAATAAGGGAGAACCTTACGATCTCAAGGACAGAGGGGATAAATCAGTTTCAAGATAAATATAGTACCTTATAGATGGATAGCGATAGTTCGCACTCCCCTTTTCTCCTTTTGACCGAAAAGTCAGATGATTTTGGAGACATCTTTTGAATTTTTATTAGGTAAATTGTTTATGAATTATTTTCCTCTACATGACAGAAAATGAATTATTCGTATTGTGAATTCTGCAAATGTGCATTATTTTTTTAAAAACATGTAATCAGGTATGACCTTCCTTTCAGACCCCTTTATCTCCTTCACTTCAAGATGTTTCTATTCTTGTGTAAGAATCATTATAAAGTTGGTTGACTTATAATGGATATTAAGTCTATAACGAAACCTTGAAAAGAGTGATAAATAGAAACAAAGTTGCGTCATTTGAGTATAAGGTTAAAATTGCCCGGATCTTTGGATATATTGTTTATTTAGTGTGCTTCTCTCTCTCTCTCTGTGAACAAAAATACTGCAATTCCCTCGATTAATGCGTTCTTTAAAACAGGCGCATGAATCGAAAACGCACTAATCGAATATAACAACCAATGGGAAAAAGTATAAATCGTTCCTCAGATTTATTTTTTGGCCCTTATTTTTTATATATATATAAAAGAATTAGGGTATATCTCAGGGCTAGTTAAAAGAAAACCATGAAGCTGAAAGACAATAAAACATATTAAGAATATAAATTTATTATTCTACTTCTTAACAAAGAATTGAGCTAACGTAGTTTGGCGGGCATTCTGTTTCTTTCTTCATACAACTGACAGTATGACCCTATTGCCTCTTCTGCAAATTTTACTGCTTCTCTCTTCATCAGGGTCAGCCTCTAAGCATTGATGCTTAAAAAAGTCGATTGTATGAGAAATATTTTAAAATTTTTTCTGTGAAATCTCTTTCGGCTGACTGTCACTAGTTAATTTTTCTTCATATTCTTCTGAAATAGGCAAGCTGATATTTCTCTGATTTGGCCAGAAAAGTCTTGGAAGGTTACCAAAAAAGGCTGGTTTCACCGACATTAAATATTTGTTGGTCACAATAGCCCCTCCCCCTTCTTCCGCAATTTTCTTCAAAATGTCGGCCTGGTTGGCCGAGTGGTTAGCGTATCCACTCTCCCACCAAAAGGCTTCAGATTCGAATCCCGCAGTAGGCATGGATGTTTTGATAATCTGTGATATACTAGGGGTGGTGGTGGTGGTGGTCGGAGGTAGATGGCGTGGATGTAGTTGCAGTTAGGTGTAGTTGGTGGATTGAGTAGCAGAGACGATGAGCTGTAGAGTAGATGCCCTCCCTTAATGAGTCTTTGGACTCCCTGGAGGTGTCACGTAATAATAATCATAATAATCTCTAGAAAATTTGAGGCCACCTCCTTATCTGCACTTGCAGATAAGGAGGTGGCCGCAACATTATGCAGGCTATTTCTCTTTTTGAAACTCTCAAACCACCCAGCACTAGCATGGAATTCTTCTTCTTTTCCATCATTGATAGCCCTTTCTTTCAAGGCTGCAAAGAGACTTAATGCTTTTGATTTAATTAGGCCAGTGCTTAGCGGAATCCGTTTTTGGTTGCAATCATCGATCCATGTAGAATCTCTCTGATTCAATCATCATAATACTTTGATTTCGAGTGCATGCATGATGAACTTCAAGCAGCCTTACCTTTCTCTTTGTATTCAGCAGCTTTGTTTAAAATTGCTCTTATAGTTGATTCGCCCATTTTTGTGTTCTTGTCCTATCTTTTCTCTGGACTCGCCTTGTTCATTTTTCTTTATTATGTCAAGTCTTTCTTGCAATAAGATTACTTTTCGGATCATTTTCACACTTCCACTATTTTGCTTACTAATTCTTTTACTCATGATGAAAGGTTGGGAAACTTTAAAATAAAGAAAAAGTAAGGAAAACAATTTCAAAAGAGGCACGAGATAGGATCATCAAAATGCTATGTAATTAGCAGACGACATTAATTTAAGCATTAAATTTGGAACATAGTGTAGATAGGAATAATGTAGTATGTCATTAAAAATAACTTCGTGAAATGTTTTAAATGGTAACTAAATTATTTCGTTATGGTGAATGATTTTTTAAAATAGTTAGTCATATAAATGTATAGATCGAAAATTTTAAGATGTACGAAAGGCGCACTAATTGAATTTTGGTATAGAAAAAAATGACGCACTAATTGGAGGCGCATTAATCGAAGGATTGCTGTAGTCTTTTCTCGTATTACCATCTAACATCAGAGTTTCCATAGAAATAGAAGGAAATAGAATCACCATGGAATCAGGGTTCCCATGGTGATCTACTGATATAGATTATAATCAAATGTACTGTTAGCATATATATATATATATATATATATATATATATATATATATATATATATATATATATATATATATATATATATATATATATATATATATATATATATATATATATATATATATATATATATATATATATATATATATATAGTTAATAACAAACTATGAGAGTATTCGTTACAGTATAACGAATTATAACATATTTAAATTAAATTTTTATTTTATTTAATAAATAAATAAATAAACTCCAAAATGTAAATATTCCTTTCTTTAGTTCTGGGAAGGAACTGAATCGTCATAATTATTCGAACGAATGTGAAAATAAATAATAAAATATACAAATTTTTTATTGTTCGTTTGTTTTGACATTTGAAATACGCGTTTTCCTGGATCACCTTCATGTTCGTTCCTATATAGGATGAACATAAATCAGAATGAAAATAAGAATATTATTTTTTGTCAAATATAATTTACTCCACTCTTACGTTATTAATTTAGTAGATCATTAGTATTATTTAGCAAAATTCTTCATGGATTTTTATTAACAAAATTACCATTCTATCACAGAAAACAAACAATATAATTAATAGCCGATTCCCTTTGCTGAATATTGGGCTAAATCAAAAATCACATCAAAAATTATCTCAAAAACGCATACATTATTGGAACAAAAAAAAACAAGGAAACAAAACAACAATCCTGTACAAAATACCACATAAATTAAATAAACAAACAGTACTGAAAACAAAACTGATCATGAATTTATAAAAATAGAAACTACAGTTTATGGTTTTATTATCATTGGTGTTAAAGATTGAACCGTAATATTTGTTTTTGAAATATATATAACAATGAAAGTTCTACAGCGAATATAGATATATAGAAATGTTTTGAGAAAATTTGGAGAAAACAGCAAAGCTGAAAATAAAGGTAAGTAACTGCTGCATTTCTGTACACAGAAATTATTACTAACATCATGTTCTAGGATAAAAATGTGCGCAAATTCACATGGGAGGGATATGCAATGAATAAGAAAAGTCTCATTAACTATGTTATAGTTGACAGCAATGTTTCTCCACTGGTGCAGGATGCAATAGCATACAGAGGATTTGAAATAGGTAATGATCACCATTTTATGTTGAACAGGTTAAATTGAATTTCATATTAAAAAGAAAAGTGTGTAAGAAAGGTTTAAAACGAATCAAACTTGAGCAGCTCTTAGATGTGAACTGTAGACTCAAATACACAAACATCGTTGAAGAAAAAAATGAAACGATTTGAAAACAGGATCCAAACTTTGGAGATTCAGTATCAAATTCAGTCAGAACGATATGCGGTTAGGTTTTTTGAAACGATAGAAAATTCAAAACTCCATGGTGGACTCATGAAGTTAAAGAGACAGTCAAGGAAACGAAGAAAGCGTATGGAAGGTTGCTGATAAGTCAGTCAGCTTATGCTCTTAGAGAATACAGAGGAAAAGAAATGTAAGAAAGCGAAGTACCGTGTAAAAGTAGCTAAAAAAAAGTCATGGGAAGACTTTGGTAAGAACGTAGAAAATAAATATCACAAAGGCGGCAAAATATTCTGGAGGCCATTGATAAAGCTTAGGAATAGAGGAAAAAGTAGTGTAATCAGGAATGATAAAGATGATTAAAACTGGAGCTAAAGATATCCTTGATGTAGGAGTAATTACTTCAAAAGATTGCTAAATGAGACAAGCAGTGATAGCACGGTGGTAGAAAATACTCAACAGGAATGCCATATTGAATATATATCTCTACTTGAAGTAGAAAAAGCTATCAAAAATCTTAAATGTAGAAAGGCAGCTGCCGTAGATGACATTCTGCCAGAAATGCTCAAATATGGAGGTATTCAAGTTTTACAGTGGCTGCATTGCATAATTCAGAAGGCCTGGTCAGAGGGTTCAAATTCTGGATGACTGCAACAGATTTATCATAGTACCAAGCTATGAAAAGGGAAATAGAGCTGAATTGAGGTATTCCCCTACTGAGTGTTCCTGGTAAAATTTATGCAAGTATTCTTGAGAAATAACTAAAAAGGATTGTGGAAATGAAGTTTGGTGAAGAACAAGCTGGATTCAACTCAAATAGAGGTTGTCAGGATCAGATTTTCACTTTAACACAAACTGTTGAGAAATCTTAGATATACAACACGGATCTGTGTGTAAGGTTTCGTAGAGCATATGACAAGGTGCCAACAGGAAAGCTAGTTTTGTAGGAGTTGTAAGGCGTCAGTAGTTAGAATTGAAGGAGTTACAGGAAGATGGTTCGATGTTAAATCAGGTGTGAGACAGGGATGCAGTTTAAGTTATATTAAACTTGATAAGATTTAATGTTAAAATTGGAGGTGTTAATCTTAGCTCTTTACTTTATGCAGATGTCGTTCTAAATAAATCCAGTACAAGTCTACAAGATTTCCTGAATAAATTGAATAACTGTTATAATAAATTTGGTATGAAAATTAGCAATAAAAAGACAAATACAATGAAAATAGGCAGAAATATTGAAAGTAGCAAGTACATCTTGAACGGACCTATAGAATAAGTAAAACAGTACAGCTATTTAGGCACGATGTTTAGCGAAGATGACAAATTAAATATGGAAATAGACAACAGAATCAACAAAGCTGGTATGGTAAGAAGTCAACTGAATAAATTTAAATGGAATAAGAAAGAAGTTAGTCAAAACACTAAATTAGCTGTATACAAGACAGCGTTGAAATCAATTTTAACTTATGGACCTGAAAGCTGAGTTAGCAATAACTCTTGATCAATGACTGGAGACCACAGATATGAAAGTCTGGAAGAAAGATCAGGGAACTGAACAGATGGCATCAATAGCAGTATCATATTAAAAATGAGGATATTAGGAGAGAACTTGACATTGTTAGCATCCAGGAATGTGTTATCAGAGTTAATCTCAGGTGGTATGGTCACTTAAACAGAATGGGAGAGGAAAGATTAGCAAAACAAGCGTTCTCTGCCAGGTTGGCAGCAAAACGACCAAGAGGAAGACCAAGATATAGGTGGATTGATATGGTACAAAGTGCCTCAGACGATAGAAATATAAGATCTAATAATGTTGGAGTCTTGACAAGTAACGGACTGATTTGGAGGAAAATTGTAGATAGGAAGTTAGTAATGATGTAAATTTTCATATATTATTATCATAATATCCTGTACACCGTCTGAGGATACATATTAGGAATATGATGATGATGATATCATCTACTCCAGCTGCCTTACCATGTTTTAAGCAATGATAAGTTGATACAGTAGCGATCTAAGTTTGCTTCGTTGTGTGGGTGTGTGCGTGCGTGCGTGCATTTATGTTTTTATGAAGGGTTGTATGGTTATATGATTTATCTTTATTATATTATTATAACCATCACAAATACTGTTCTAATCTCCTCTTAATTACAATAAAAGCAGCCGAATGAATCTGTTTTGGGATATAATTATGGAAGTGTGAAATTCGAACGAGTATGCGTTCTGAAATGGGCATAATTATTTTCTGACGTTTGTAACGCACAGTTGGATGAGTTTGTCGGAAACACTTCAACCCTTTTCTGCACTTATTAGAATCTTCATTTGTTGGATCAGTGCCGACGGACTATTCTTGATTTCGAGGTCTATGTCTATGTCATCGTGATGTCAAAGTGGGTATTTAAGATGAACAATCAGGGGTTACCAGAAATTCATTCGTGACCTCACTCCAAGGACATAACAATGACAATAGCAACTCACCTTCAACCAAGGCCGTCGCTTCGTTGATATACGCTTCTTAGAAACAAAGATGTAATCTGCATGGGTGTATTCAGTGATATATGATGAATAATTAACCTGTCTTTTGAGATGTCATTGTGGAAATCCGGTATAGAAGATAGTAATAGTTGCGGGTGAGCGCTTGTGTTTATAAATAACTGTATTATGTTTTCACCGATCACTGCAACGCAGTTGATTTTAATTATATTTAGTATAATTTCCCATGACTACAATAAAATAATAATGTCAACATATTGGTAATCAGTCCTATTCTTCATCTTAAAATGTTAATATTTTATAATTTTATATAATTTTATTAATGATATTTAAATTCTTTTAACTATTTTTAAAATTAAAGAATATATATTTAGATATCTTTTAAATTTTTTAAAATTATATTGTACACCTTTTTATTTAATATTAATCATAATTTTATAGAATGCCATTGCTAAAATCTTATTGCATTTTGATTTGCCATTAGTTTAGATTATTATCATTATAGTGATTCTGAATGTGAATGCAATATGCTCGATCTTTACTTTTGTGTTTGTGAACATCAGTAACTGATTAACAGGTAACAACCGAATTTAATTTCACATGGGAAAACTTCACTTCGACGACGTAATCAAAACTTTAAGACTGACGTCAAGCGCTTGACCTTTTTAAAATGTTGTTGAATAAGTTTGAGGTCGAATGACGGATATTCAAATCTATATTCATTGGCAAATGAACCGGAAGGTGACGATGCTGGTACAGAGGATGAAAATATAAACAATGGTCTCCCCACCTAAGGAGCTTCATCAGTTGGATTCACAGGAGGAACATGTCAGTGAAAGACGAAGGACTCAAGAAGATCACTCAATTTGGAAATTTTTGAAAACTCTCCGTAACAACCGTTGACCTCCCCCCCCCCCGCACCCATGCAGGCTAAGCACGGTATGGTATATACAGACACAGAGAAAGCCGAAGCCCTCGTCACAATATGGAAAAACAGTGCAGTCCAGAATATGAAAATATAAATATCAATCGCATCTACAATGTTCACCGACATGTCAAGCTCACTTTAAGACAACCGAAAAACAACTCAGAACAACTGATTTTTGAGAACTCTACTTCTCCAGCAGAATTAATTAATATCATCAAACATCTCAACAACAAAAAAAGCATCAGGTCCAAACGGCATCACAAGCAAATTCATCCACCTACTCCCACGCAAAGCTATAGTGCATCTTGCGCAATACTAAGATTGCAGTGTTTTCCTGCAACATGAAAAATTGCCAACATTATTCCAATATACAAACCTGGTAAAGACCTGTAATTTCCTTAAAGATACCGACCCATCAGCGTACTATCCAATATAAGAAAAATTGCTGAAAAAATCATCCTATCCAGACTGCAAGAATCAACAGATAAATTAAACATCATTCCCAATGAACAATTCAGTTTCAAACGAGGCCACAGTACAGTTCAGAAAATGTTGAATATATTACTACTGGAAACAGCATACTGCTGCTGTATTCCTGGAGATTGTAAAGGCTTTTGACAAAATCTGCCACCAAAGTCTTCTTTACAAACTCTTCAGAGCAAATATATCAATAAATTCAATGCGTCTAATTAAATCGTACCTCAATGACAGAACAATGCATTTGAAGATCAGTGGAATAATCTCTATCAAACGCAATATTTTAGCTGGAGTTCCACAAGGCTCATTGCTGGCTCTGCTTTTGTTCTCTATCTACATGGCAGATATCCCACAAAATCCTATGACGACCATCACAACTCTATACGCAGATGATACTGCAATATTAACAAGATCTCTCCATCCTTACCTGGTAACCAGAAACCACAAGATAGTATTACCACACAGGAAAAGTGTTTCTCTGATTGGAGGATTCAAGGTAATCCTCAAAAAAGCACAGCCATACGATTCACCAGAAGGCTAGCATCTCCCAAAAGGAGATATCCAACTCTTTAATGCTAAAATTCTATGGCAAACAGAAACTAAACATCTTGGGATACAATTAGATAAAGGATTACGATTCAACAGTCACATCAAACTCATCTGTACGAAAGTATCCAAAGCAATCGCTCAACTTTACCCCATGATTAATCGTTGTAGCAAATTAAATACAAGAAACAAACTATTACCTTATCAGATACGTCCCATAATAACTTATACGAGGAAGTATGGCTCCTCGCCTGCGTGAAGCCATACTTCCAAATCAAACATACTGAGACTACAACGAATACAAAACAAAAGCTTAAGGATGATACTGTATGCCCCATGGTTCATCAGAAATAACCAGATTCACCGTGATACCAATATTCCATATATCCCTTCTTTTCTTCACTCTCTAGCAGGGAGAGTTCTGTATGTATTTCTTTCTCATTAATTAATTTATTAATTATATACCAATTAATTTTTACTAGTAAGTCACCTCTCTGGAAGGAGTCTGCACTCAGTTGATACCTATCGTAGAATATCACGTTGTTGATTTCTAGTCGATTGTATCCCTTTGTAAATTAATTGACCTCAATTGGAATATGGATCTCTGACAATCCATATTGCAGTTGAGACATTTTAAATGAAGTTGGCTTTTTGGAAAATCGTATTTAAAAATAATTAAAATAATAATAAATGAGCAGCTAGTATTTTCATTTCTTTTCGCTTCAACAACTTAACGGACCATTTAGGTTTAATGCTGCCTTCACTAGGTTTCGCCATCAGTCTCTCTCTCATAGGATGCATCTCGTGTCAAGTATTCACCTAGCTGTCTTAGGTCTTTCATTACTACATCCATCCATCACTCTTGGGGTCTCCCTGCAGGTCTTTTCTTATCAATTTTATTTATAAACACGTTAACTGGTCATCTGCTGCCCAAAACCACTCAATTATCATGCTTCTTATAAATGACAGAACGCTGGATCTTTGAAACAGGTTTCGTAGTTCCTCATTGTCTTCGTTCATATGAATATTCCAGTATTTTGATAATAAGATGGTTTAAAATTTATTCACTACCTTTTCTTTCAAATGTGATGCTCTCTATTATTTCTCTTCATTGTAGACCATGCTTCACAACAGTAGATTAACATCAGTTGTAGATATCTTAAATAGCATTTAGAATTGGTCGAATTGCAAAATATCCACGTTTAGCCTTTTCAGTTCTCTCTCCTGTCTCTTGATGCATATCATTGTAGCTGTTAATGCTCTTTCGTAGATAGTTAAAATTATCCACCAACTCATATATAATTATCAACAACTAAGTTGGATTGTTCCTTGAGTATGTTCAAATATTATCATCTTAGTAAAAAAAAAATACGGTATTTCAAAAAAACAAATGTTTGGTATAGGCTTTTTTAAACTGTTTCCGAGTCACCTGATCACTAACAAAGCAGGGATTTTTTACTTCTGAAACATCGGGTTTTTTAAACCGCCACTTTTCCAAAAAATCTGCCATGGAATATACAAAACTTTGACAGCAATCCAAGTGTTATGATTTAAAATCATGTCGTTGTTTCTTGCCGATGCATTCATATGTCACAGGATGGACATCGCATGGACATCGATGCAGGCGCTTAATGTGGAGAATAAAAAGGCATTAGACTTTTTTGTGAGATTCCTGTTCATTATCTGTAATGTTTAACTAAGTTTTTTTTTTTTCCATTTTTTATTAAGGAGTGGTGATACTAAATAAGAAAACAACCTTTGTTTATATTTCGTTAATTATACTTGTCATTACTATCAAAGGAAAGCTTTCCGCTAAGACAATAAAATAGTTCCGGATTCTAACACATTTCGTCTTATATCTGAACTGGTTTGAAACTAGTTCCCTCCATTTGTTCATGTTTCGTTTTGATCTTTCCGCTTCCTTTTTTTTGCTTATAGACTGATAAGACATGGCTTATCAGTCTAGTTACTACCTTAACGATTCTTGATGATGTCAAAACGTTTCGTTTTGGTGCGTGTCCTTTCTATAATGATTCGTGTTTCATTTTCTATTGTTTTCTTTTTTAAAGCAGTTTATCCCAAGAAGTTCTGTGTAGGTTTCTTAACAATATTAAGTTTTTCATTTTAATGTCATGTGCTCTTTTGTCTGAGTAGAAGAGTTCTCAGTAATGACTCATCGATGACATTTTTATTATTTAAAAAAATGAATAATATACTACCAGTTGACCGACGGATGGAGCTGATTTTGCTTTTACTTATTCCATATTTGTATTACTATACAGGATGCACCAAGGAAGACCATTTTCAAGAACCTCCGTACTCGGTCAGTCTCAACGATATCCATTGGTCGGTAAGACCCGCATTCGAATCCGGTCTAGGGCTTGAAAAAGAACCTTTATATAAAGCGTTTTTTTTTAAATATTTTTTATTCAATTGAAGATGAGTGTGGAATGTTTTATCTTACGGAAACTAGAGTTTTTTATATTCTATAAAATAGGACAAACTAGCTGAGAGAACACATTAACAGACATAAATCCAAAATAGCAACAATCTGCCACATTTCAGTAATTGATTTCGTGAGATTTTAATCAGAAAATGTTTATATTATCCTGAATCCGATATCTGGAGATGTAGGATCATTTCAAGATTTGTAACCGCTTAAGCACTATTTTACTGTGCGCCTATTGCGATGCAATTAAAATAATCTTGTTCTCGAAGCTTGTAAATTGTATTCTATATTCTGTAGTGTGTGAGACAGTTCAAAGATCACATAGCAAAAATTACAAATACGTGTACAACTCAGAGGATAATTGCGATGTTGAAGAGCCATATTTTTTGCATACATGCCAATGAATTATTTTAGCCGCTTGATCATGGCGGTATTTAGAGTCAGTTTGAGCTGCAGGCACTGATTAGATGTTCTACAGTCCCATATTTCTGGTCGCATAATCTGCATTTGCTGTTATTATTGCTATTTTTGCTTTGATTGCATTAGTTTGTAATGCCTGTTCTTGAGCTGCTAGAATAAATCCTTCTATTTCTTTTTTAATATAACCATATTGTAGCCATTGCTACGACTTATTCACGTCAATCATATCCTCAGTATATTATCATTAACTGAATGACTGATCGAGGGAAAAGTTTTTCCCTATTAAATATAACATTACTCAAAGAAATCCAGTACACAACAGAGAAGTAGCGTGATAAAAGGTCCACCCTGCTTGCAGACATATCTGTCATAATATTTTTGTATAATTTATTCACATTCTTAGGCTTAACATATTCAATCAATAAATTCCATCTACTGTCCATTCTCCAAGTAAATAAATAAAAAAAAATATTCTTTCTCTTGTTCACCATGTCATTGCACAACTTTCAGGAATGGTGTTCTGCCATTATATTTCTTCCATATCCATCTGGTAATTACTCTTCGATAGCCTAATCATCTCAATCATCTCATTTCTTCGTCTTCTAATCTACCACACACTCTTCAACTAGGTCGTCAACTAATCTAATATTCCACATCCCTAAAATATTTTGTGTTAACTGCCTTTGCACCTTCTGAAAAGTTGCTTCACTATTTCCAAATCTTGTCACTAGCATTTGGAAAGGATGAAGATCTGAACACAGTTGTCTAGGTATAGTCTGTTCAAAGTCTTCTACAATGGATCCCCTGTCATTTACTTCTATTTAGAAATCCCTAAGTAATATAGCTAAAAGGGCAAAAACATATGCTGTGTTTATTTACTAGAGGATTACGAAAAGGTTGCAATATTTGAGTCATTAGTTCTACTTGAAATGTTTGTTTACCACGTCTCTATTCCACATCCATATTTCACAAATTACAGTCAATATGAGTAATCAATATAAATAAATGAACTCTGGTTACTCGCAGGATTTTCTCATCTTGGGATGAGCTGGCAGTGACTAGCAAAACAGCTTTTACGACCATTTTAATGGGAAACTAAAGGCTTGCTATTTGAAGAATGAATAAATGCTTATGATGCAATCGGAAATATCTCTGCATTTAGTAACTGAACTGTACGAAAGTTACCAGGTATGTAAACTATTGTTTTCTTTAAGTTGGGAGGAAATATTTTTCACTGTCAAGACAAGTATGACGTGCTCTGTTTTTAGGTTTAACTTTGAACTCCTATACACTATTTAGGTACACACACAGTGACAAAAGTTTTCAGACCTTTTCAAACGATGTGAATATTTCTTTGTCTCTAATAGTTATTGTTACCAATTCGAAGGTCACACGTGCTTTTCATAAACAACTACGCCTCCTTTGACAACTAGCATTAATAATATTTGAAATAAACGCGAATGAAAAGCAATTAGTTCACTGAAGCTGTCATAGACAATTCAAGGGTATACCATTCTTGTTTCTGTCTGACGATCTTGTTACCACACTGTCTTCATCAACTGAACCCGATAACATGATACAGCATAAATTGTTTATTTAATAAAGCCTTATAATAATTAATAAATTTTATTTCAAGTTGTCAAACACACACTGGAAGAACAAATGTACCACAATTATCATCGCTTGTTATCCCAGTTTTATCAATCAAAGATATTCCTTTACTGTGTAGACAATTCCATCCGCACCTATACCTCTCATATTTAAAAATAACTATCTTGTGGATTTTGCGTTATATTATTGGTGATGTAACTTATTTTTCTTATCTGATAATAACCATTCAACTCTTTTAAAGTACAGATAGTGTAGAATGAAAACAAATCCCTTAGAACCGCAAACGTTACTGCCTATAAGGGTGAAGCAGAATGCTTTTATAATCCCTGCTATCTGATAAGTTTACTGTGTGGGGAGAAAGTTTATTAGCTAAGTAAACCCTAAAAGAGTTTTGATGCCTTTGTACATGAGGCTTTTGAAGTGGACTCAAAGTTAGTTTTCTGTCCAGCAGCACACCGAAATATTTGGCTTCTGCTTTCCAGGGAATTTTTATATTAAATAAGATGTCTTCTTTAGGAGATATTGAATTTTTAAGTGAGCAGCATGGCAAAACTCTTTTAGGGTTTACTTACAATCTCCAATAGGAGAACCAGTGCTCTAACTTCGGCAGGTTTTTCTTGTAGTTTCTTGGCGACAAGATACGGTTTCAGAGATCTGGCCAGTATTGCTGTGTTGTCAGCATAGAGGGCATGCCGCACATTGGAGTGTGCGGTATGTCCTCTATGACTGAAAGTATCGGTGCCAAGAGGGACCCTTGAGGCACTCTTGCCAAGATCCATCGCTGGGTAGATAAATGCGCCATTTAATTTGACTTGCATTTGTCTGTCACAAAGAAATGGCTTTATAAGGTGGACCAGATTCAATGAAATTCCAGCTAAAATCAGCTTGTATAGTAGTCCAATGTGCCATAGCTTGTCAAAAGCCTTTCCTAAGTCAAGAAAAACTGCTTCGGTGTATTAATGCCAATTGTAGATGGTGGTAACGAACTCAATCAAAAAATAAAAAATCAGCTAACGCCTTTTTATTCCCGTTTATAGGAAGAAGGCGAGGCCGTTTTCAGCCCTATCTAACTTTTGGAGACTGAGTGGGCAGTTCAATCTCCACTGGTACCCCATCAGAAATAGCTGGCCCAAGGCTAACACTAATTAAGCGGCACGCAGTGAAGGCAGACGGCTCAACAAGTGCCGCCATCTCGTGGTCCCTACTATAGCTTCGGCTTTTTCAGCATGTGTGTGAACAATGCCTAGATAAGATTTGAGAGGGGGGGGGGAAGAGATTTCTTTTTTTGTTTTTGATATTTCTCAGCAGTTTCCAGATGGTTTGATCACCGGGTGATATGGAGGATAATTTTTCTTCCCATAATTTGTTTCTGTGGGTTTTAAGTGCATCGCTTACTGCACTATTCAGTTTGTTGAAAAACATTTTGTCTTGGGGTGCCCTGGTGTTATGGTATCTTTTTCTTTCCTTATTTTTTCCCCTGATTAAGTTCATGATATCTTCTGGTAGTCGCTTAGGCTTAGAAACAGTTGAATGTGAGGTGATAGATGTTTGATGATAAGGCTGCGATGATTTGATGAGTAAGTTTATTGACTACAGATTCGACTTCCTCATATTAATTCCAAAGAAGACAGGGTCAATGCAGTTTGGGAGCATTTCGGATAATTTTTCCCAAGGTATGAAGGTGTGAGGCGAAGGGGGCAGTCCCTTCTGATTACCCATTTGGAGCAGAATAGGGTTGTGGTCTGAAGATAATTGGTTCAGTGATTCCATGTTGTACTGTAATTTAACATTCTGGAGGACAACCATATCCAAGACGTTGGAGGAGCCAACCAGACTGTGATGAGTTGGTACTGAGGGTCCAGCCACAGCTGCGCAATTTGAACTTGAGTAGTTAAACAGGATGCAGCCATTCTTGTTGATAGATTTACTGCTCCAGACAGAATGTTTTTCATTTAAGTATCCGGCTATAATGACCGGCCCTTTAACTCCAAGGATGCCATCCAGATCTGAGGTAGGTCAACAATATTTTTCATGGTGGATTGCAGGCTGCGTAGATTTTTAGGTTTCCGACGGAGTTTCTGATGACATTAATACCTGTGATTTCGAGATTAGTGGTTGTAGGGCTGACTACAGAATGATGGTTGATGTAGTTTTAGATGAGGATGGCTGTACCACCACCACTTCTATACTCAAGTCTGTCATTCTTATAAAGCTGGTGCCCTCTGATTTTGGGGTTGCCAGCAGGTCTCAGGTGAGTTTCATTAATTAATAATATATCCGGATTATATCTATCATTGAATTCTTGGATTTCTAGTATTTTGTTTTTGAGACAGTTTGCGTTCGAAGCAATAATCTATAGAGAATCTGAGGTGAGTTGTTTCCTATAGATCAGAGAGTGCCGATAAAATGGACTGGGTATGCTGTAAAAACCTTTTTGTAGTGCTAAGTGATGGATTAGAGTTACTGAAATCCTATAGCATATTTGCAAGAGAAGGTGATGATGGCTGTTATATTTTAATGTGGATTAGGTAGATTCTGGTCATGGACTGTCTTTTTGGAGCGGACCACGTTCGGCATATGTCATTGTTTGATGTTGAATGTTCATCTTCTTGTGTGGGGGGGTCAGTTAATTGTGAGTTAGCAACTGTCTCCCTGTTCGAACTAGTGGGGGACTGATGAGCTTGAGTTTCCTGAGCTCTTGTTTTAGATAACGAGATAGATTGACTGTTTAGCCCAGTCTGTCTGTTTTTGTGACCGACTGAGGTAAATACACCCTCTATAGTTAGTAGGGTGAGGGGCCGCCCATTTAGCGCATTTAGCCGGGGTGGTTTTTGGCTTGGCGCAAGTATTTGTAGGGTGGGTCTCGCCACATTTTAAACATGTGTACTGAGCTTTGCACAACTTCTGGGCATGACCAAACGTTTGGCACCTGTGGCACTTCCCAGAAGAAGCTCTTTTCCTCAGTGTCTCTGGCGAAATTTTAAGCCCACAGATTGACTTAAAGTTGTATATGTTTTTATAAATATTATGGATCTCCACAAGAACTAGAGGCATTAGTGGTCTTGTTTGTTCTATAAATTCTGCTGACCTTTATAGGAGGTAGATCTTGTAAGTTGAGGTCAGTAGCTATTTCATCTGGGTCAATATCTTCGGATACTCCTCGGAGCACTACTTTCAAATTTTTTCCCGAGGTAAGTGAGAAGGTATGATACTGAATACCTTTGGCGTCCATTTCCTTTGTTAAATTTCTGTAGTCTGTCACCGTGGCAAGCTGAATTTTGTATATTTAAAGTGGAATAGTTTATCTGCAGGTTAGCCATGACGGTTCTTAAGGCTGCCAATCTCTGCTTTTCCCTTAGGATGATTGGAGACACCTTTTCATTGGGGGAGGCAAAGGAGTCTGAATTGGGAGCATCTTCATCCATGCCAATATCATTTGTTAGCTCCGAGGTGAGAGTTTTGTGCTTCTTGCGTACGTGGATCTCCGCCTCTACTCCCTCTGATCAGAGGGAGTAGAGGCGAAGACCACTAGATTAAGTTTTTCCTCCATTTGAGGAGTGTCTTCATTTTCATATCGTCAGTTCCGGGTAAGGAATAGAAATTTAGGAAGCCGGGCCATTCAAGCTCGAATTTTTTTTAAGACGCTTCTTTATGAAGCTGAATGTTTCATAAAGAAGCGTCTTAAGGAGGGTAACGCGGTCAATGCCACCCTTTATCGAGAGAGAGTCAGTGATGATGTCAGGATCGATCCTTGCAGGCCATTTAAGCTTGTACTTTTTTGATGATTGTTTATGAAGATAAGTGTCTGTAAGCTAGGAATGGCTCCCCCTATTTCCAAAAGTTGCTTAAAGCGCTAAAATGGCCCGAAGAAACAGTCAAAAAATTACTTCCCCACTACACTTGTTATTCGAGAATTGACGGTCTACCAAAGATACACAAACAAAACACTACTCCGGTTGATAGTAGAAGGTATAGACAATAGACAGCCCGAATACCTAGCCAAGAAATTAGCGTCAACACTCAAGTGGTAGGTCATTCCCCCTCCTATATCAGAAACACACAACACTTTATAAACATAAAGTTTCATATGGAATATTTTGCACAACAAGCTCTTCATCGAGCGAGTCTATGATGGCATCTATATCGGACACGTTCATATTGATTGATTTGCGTATAAATGCAAGTAAATTCTGCAAGTCTAGGGACCTGCTAGCAATAATTCTGTAGACTGAGGTAGTGTACTAGCAAAGTTTGTGAGAAAGAGTTAATGAGTGTTGTGGGAAGATGCGGTGAAGTTGCTTGGCACAGCTCGAATCACCTACCTCCCTAAGAACCATACATTCACTACTGGTCCTCATATCGGGTGGGGCCTACGCGGTTATTGACCTCATGCATGTTTCGTGCAGAGGGGGGAGCGACAGTAGGAATTCGGACAGGGTTAGAATCAGTGCAATACGAGATTCACGGAATGCCACCGTAAGTGGTGAGGTACAGCCCGAAAAAAGCGCAGTGAATAGCAGCAAAAAATAAACACGTCCGCCAAGCACTCAATCCGAAATCTCCCCAAATTCGAAAACAAATCCCTTATCCTTATAAGGACTGGCTTAAAGGAGCGAAGCAAGAATGCTTTTCATCTTCCCCGTTATCTCTAGAGGAGAGTGTAGGGATGAGGTGCTATTGAGCTATTAAAGCTCTGATCATAGCAAGAGGGTAACAGCAATAGCGGAGCCTCAGTTAGAACTTCGTTGGCTACGGCATTGCTATCCATTACCCTCCAAGGGTAGTAATCACCGCATCTCACGGTCGATTCTCTCCCAAAACAAATCCCTTATGGTCCATATAAGGACTGGCTTAAAGAGGCGAAGCAAGAATGCTTTTCATCTTCCCCGTTATCTGTAGCGGACAGTGTAGGGATAAGGTATTATTGAGATATTTAAAGCTCTGATCATGGCAGGAGGGTAACAGCAATGTCCGAGCCGCGGTTAGAACTTCACTGGCTACAGCATTGCTAGTATGTTCAAAACAAATCCCTTATCCTTATCGTTATAACGACTGGCTTAAAGGGGCGAAGGAAGAATGCTTTTCATCTTCCCGGTTATCTGTAGAGAACAGTGTAGGGATAAGGTGTTATTGAGCTATTAAGGCTGTGATCGTGGCAGGAGCTATGAGAGGAGGCAGGAGGGTAACGGGAATAGCCAAGCCTCAGTTAGAACTTCATTGGCTACAGCATTGCCATCCATTACTCTCCAAGGGAATTAAACTCCAAATCTCACGGTCGATTCCTGTCTCCAAAACAAATCCCGTATATCCTTATAAGGACTGGCTTAAAGGGGCGAAGCAAGAATGTTTTTCATCTTCCCCTTTATCTGTAGCGGACATTGTAGGGATAAGGTGTTATTGAGCTATTAAAGTTCTGATCATGGCAGGAGGGTAAAAGCAATAGCCGAGCCTCAGTCAGAACTTCATTGGCTACAGCAATGGCATCCATTACCCTCCAAGGGTATTGGATTGAATGAATCAATCACCGCATCTCACGGTCGATTGATCCACCATCACCTGCTCCACCCTCACCTCCAAAACAAATCCCTTAAAGTCCTTAAAAGAACTGGCTTAAAGGAGTGAAGCAAGAATGCTTTTCATATTCCCCGTTATCTGTAGAGGACAATGTGGGGATAAGCTTTTATTGAGCTATTAAAGTTCTGATCATGGCAGTAGGGTAACAGCAATAGCCGAGCCTCAGTAACTTCATTGGCTACAGCATTGCCATCCATTACCCTTCCCCAGTACTACATTAACAATCCATGTTATAAACCAAACGGTATGATGTAGGAATATAAAAGAGGTTTTATCATATTCTAATTTAAAAATGCACTATTTTAAACAATAAAGGGAAACTTAATATTTATTTTATCTATTTTTGTAACATTAGATAAAAAAAATCGAAATTATACTAGCGTGTACTTTCTTATTTACTGAAGTTAATGTTTATGTAACAATAACATAATCTTTTGTTTGTAGATGAAATGAAATATGTATCGTTGGTTGCTGAGGCAACACGCTTCAATAAATATGCGAGATGTAGCTGTAAAGTAGACTGATTTTATTGCGCCCGCGCTCGCTCGTGCGTGTGTGTGTGTGTGTGTGTGTGTGTGTGTGTGTATTTACCAAACTGCTTTCAGTTAGTTTGGTTTTTTCAGAATTACGACCAAAGTAATTAAGGTTATGAGGTTAATGTATTATGTCTGTGAACTGCATTGTTCTCCGGCCAGTTTGTCCAGTTTGTATTGTGGGATGAAAAATCCTGCCCACCTCCTATGAAATCGGCTAAGTCATTTGCCGAAAAGCCCTTATAGAGATGTAGAGTCCTGGAAAGGATTCTAATCCAGGCCTTTATATCCAAAGCGTATCATTGATGTCGCTTGAGCTAGTGTGGATTTTTTTACAGCCTGATAAACCTAGTGAATGAAGTACAATGAATATTACACGAAGTATCAAGAAATTGAAACAGCTTTCCAATAAATATTTAAACGATAACGGCAAATAGAACGTATCATTACTTTAGATTCATGCTTCATATTATAAATTAATTTATTGAAGAATGTGTAAACAGTTCTAAAATATGCATCGATTCTGTATGGATTTCATGGCATTTGTAGAGTGAGTAGTGCGTTCTACGTTTATGGAAAATATAACACAGTATCTTCAGTGCTCGTTTAAGGTTTTCTCTGTGTTTTTATGCAGTTTTTTTTCCCTTAGCGTAGAATGTTATACGCTCATATGATTAGTAATGGCAAATACAGAAACATATTAAAATACAAAATGACTTAACAGATTCCTATCCAATAATTCAAAGATAAAAACATGGAGATAGTCAAGCTGCAATACTTTTTTAACTTAGGTGTAGCTTTGATATACATTATGCAACTGTTGCTAGTAGTAGAACAAAAGACACTCTAATAAAAAAAAATCAGCATGGAGATTGTAGTATACGCGGATGATATTAACAGTATCAAGAAACAAACAGAAACAGAAGAAACATATAAGATAAGACTAAAATTAATCTAAAAAGAAAAGAAATCTGATATATTTTCTCTTATATTGTACTAAGCCTAATATAATTTGGGCCTCATCAAAGCACGTTGCAGTTGAAGAAAAAGTATCATAAAATAAAATCAAAGCATTTTGGAAATATTTAATAGAATTTGTAGGACGTTTTTAGCATTCCTAATCAATTATGACAATAAATGTAACCTGGAAAGACGGACTTCCGGTATTTTGAGCTGTTTAGTTTCATTAGTATTATTATTTCACGCCTACATGCTTTTAATTATATTTGACACTATGTATTATGTAAGTATTTTGGATTTCCTGAATAATTAGTGAACTATTTTTGTAGTTTTATTTAAAAGTCCCTAATTTTACAGAGATTAACGTTTTATTACAAAAAAGGCAGCAATAAATGATCTAGAAGAAATTAGAACAAATACTGAATTAATTTTACATTAGCTGGTGGTGTCTGACGAAACATTAGGGCGAATAAAATTCCAACCTTCAAACCTGAAAAACAATAAAAAAAAATAAAGCACTGTTCTATTAATCATTTTGATAGTTAAGAAATCAAAATATTAGTTGAAATAAATTGATGAAAGTTAGGAAAAATTATACGGAGTAAAGTATTGAGAGCACAAAAGCTCGTTCTTTTAAGATATCTGAAATATGTACATCGCACCTTCCTATCAGAATAACTGTATTCCCTACAGTTTTATCTAAAAATTATAAATTTTAAATATAGTAAAATATCGCAATTGAGAGGACACATTTGAATTTTTAAGAATTTTTTCATAACTTAGTTATTACTCTAAATAAACATTTCTTTACAAGTAAACCAATCTATAAATGTCGGAAAGATTTCAGACATTTTCAAATGGGGGAACTTTAGCTTATATTACAACGAAATTGGATTTTACTTAAAAGAAAAGTTAGAAAATAGAAAATATACATGATTTACTTTTAATGTATAATTTTATTTTAATTAAAGAGTTTGAAATTATTTAGAAACTTCAGAAACCAAACTTTCGAAATGTATTTTAAGAACAAACTAGTTTGTTATTAGCACAATATAATTATACGGTAAAATGATTGTTTATCCGTGTATTACAACAGAATTAAATTAATCCTCTAAATAATTAAGAAGAAACATACCTCGTCATCATTATTCCAAATCATTTAGCCCTTCCATCCTTTTCCTCCTCCTCCGTATCCCCCACCGCCATATCCTCCGTAGCCACCATATCCTCCACCTCCAAAACCACCTTTTCCGCCACCTCCATATCCACCTCCACCATATCCGCCGCCATATCCTCCTCCTCCTCCTCCTCCGTATCCTCCTCCACCGTACCCTCCACGCCTGATAGCAACCACGCTGGCTATTATGATAGCCGCCAGGAACAGGACCGTAATCTGCAATTAGGAACGACAAATTATGTGATATATATTTTACACTTTTCTTACACCAAACTTATCTTAAAATGATGGTTAAAAAACAATAAAATAAAATGAGCTTCATGAAAGCTCATTTTATTTTATTCAGAAGGCAGATTAGATGAGAGATAAATTTTATTGCTTGGTGTATGATCACTTCCTCTTTTATTGGAGGTTTAATTGGAGTAAAATGTTTTTATTGATTTTATAGAGAGTTTTTTTATTTTACAAAATAAAATAAAATGTATAAAATAAAAGTTAAAAAATAAAATTAACACAAAAATCATTAAGCCCGCAACCCACACTAGCTTTATAGGTTTACAACATTTCGTTGATAGCAGTCACAATAAACAAACAAAAAATCACCTCCCCAAACAGTTATTAAACGCATCAGGGTAGACATCTGGACACTTGTTCTACTTATCACAAGTGTCACTTCAAATGTAGAAAAAACAGTGTTCTCATAACTTAACTTTATGAGAATAGTTAACGTTATTTATACTTAAGTTAACGTTATTATTATTACATGACACCTCTAGGGAGTCCAAAGGTTCATCGAGGAAGGCGCACCTACTCCACAATTCTGTCTCCACCAACCACAACTATCATCATCAGCTACACCAACACCATTTACCGCACCACACCACCACTAAATTTTCACGGACAATCACAAACATCCATGTCCACAGCGTGACTCGAACTCCCAGTCTTTTGGCTGGAGAGCGGATACGCTAACCACTCGGCCAACCAGGCCGGCAATTACAATTACAAACGCGTATTGGCGAACATAAGCGATTTAATTTATAAATGAATACTATATGAACAGTTGAAGATGAATGGCTTCCGAAAATACTAATATTTTGCTAACACTAGTAAATATAAAAATAGCTTAAATATGTCTCCTCAAAATAATCAGAATAATCTTTGTATTTTTCGTTATCTAATAACAAGCTTTTAATGTCATATAAGACTGAAATCGCAAACTTAAAGCTAAGTGTTTGTGATGGGTAAATTAATTAACTGAAAGAGTTAACTAATGTGCAAAACCTTTCACCAATAATTCTTAGAAATAAATAATGACGTCATTAACTGCTACAATAACTTTCCTTCATTATTTGGTCGACATTTTATTTTATTAATTTGTGTCCTAGTTTTATTTACCATCTATTGCCATTTTGTGTTTCATAAAGGTTGAGTACGATACTCTCTGTAGTAATCGTATTCCCCACCAAAAAAACCAGCAGTTGACCAAGATAGATCAGGTAGATGAGTTTCCGTAGCTAAGTGGGTAACAATAATTCCCTTGTTTTCAGGTCGTTGCATTCAGAATTCATCTGCTCACTATCCATCTCAAAAATATGCCATCATTAAATCATCAGTAGGCAGACCACACAGAGTTTGCTCCTTTGAAGAATCTTTAAACCAAGAATTGGAAATCATCAAAAAATACAGCCATATACTAAATGGATACAATCCAAAAACGACTCAAGAAATCATCAGTCACTTCCCCACACACATCAACCTAAACAGGAACAAGCCATTAGGATTCCCATACCTTATGTCAAAAGCATCTCCGAACGTCTGTCAAAAATTATGAAGAAATGCAAACTTGCAACTACGTACAAACCAATCAACCAGATCTATAATTTGCTACCTTCTCCTAAAGACAAACTCTCACCTTTGATGCTGCCTGGCGTTTACGAAGTTCCATGTTCCTTGGAAGATGTCTTAGTACGGATAGACAGGGAGATCTATTAGTAAACGCATCTCTGAACATCAAGACCATATCCGTCTTATTAAACCTCACAAATCTGACCTCGCACAACACGGAGTTGAAAACCCAATCCATCGGGTCCAGTGAAAAAACACCAAACTTATACATAGATCCTTATAAAAACATGAGCGTTAATATACAGAAAGTGCTGAAGCCATAGATCACGGACCTAATTCGAACCTTAATGACGTTCTTAATATCCCGAAAGTTTGGGAAATTGTCATCCTTAATTGTGTAAAATAAATTTATGTATGTTATTTTATTTTAATTTAATCTAATTTGCTTATTTTTTATCAGATATATTTTAATTTAATTCTATTTAATTAAAATTTGAAATTTACTGTACTGATGAACCACAACACACGCAGTTAACAGACAACACATTGGCCTATAGCCTAAGTTGCTTCGTCGTAACAAACAATAACAATAGGTGGACAGACAATGTGAATGTCTAATAGCCTCAGTTGACTCGGTATCAAATAACTTCAGCATAAAAACTACGTTAAAAGAAACCATACTTACAAAGATCTTCATTGCAAGCCTCAGAAGTGATACACCTAGTAATTGAATATCTGAAGTGATGTCTGTGCAATGCTACGCCGTATTATATATATACGTTCCAATTTCTTCAACATCCTCTTTATTTTCTTTACATTTCAAATTCAGTATTTTGTTTTTAAGAAAAACAAAAGGTTATTGTGATGAGGTCATCCGTAACCTTAGTATTTCTAGAAATGTTAGACGAATTAGATATTATCAAGGAAAACCACCAATAATCGTGTCTAAAGACAGACGCTAATAGCAGTGCATTGTGAGGGGGAGTTGCTGGTAGTATGCATATTTCAAAACAAAAAGAGCATCCTGATGACCTGGGAATTAACCAGTTTTCTCTATAGGATAATCTCAAGGATAATGTTTGTTAGCCCCGGGGAAGTACCTATGAATTTCACAGAATACGTGTTAGTTCGAAATAAGTTATAATAACAGTTGCGACTTCTTTGTAAGGATTTTACATCTACTTTTTGATTTTGAAACAATATGAGTGCAGTACGCAGTCTTGTGTGATCTGTAGAGTCATATATTGCAAGATGGAATAATTATGGTTACAGGTCCATGCACTGTGACGTCATATATTATAGGCAGTAGTAAAAAAGCAGTAAACAAATGAGATGAGACTACAGTGACTCCTTAGAGCATAACAAATACAATAAAGTCGAATAGATTCTTTCAATCTGTCTATAAATAAGTAAATAAACAATACACGGTGGTATATGAGATACGATAATTATACTGCACTATATGTAATATGTAAAAAATTCGGACACTCAGTACTATGTTTTATATTATTGAATTAATATGTATATCTGCAGTAGAATGTTTATTATATATATTGTTTAAAGAAATATATAAAAGTAACATAGTTTAAATAATTATTTTTGATAATATATTAAAATAAATTCTTCAAAAATAAAAACGTTTAAAAAAGTATAAATTATCGAATACACCTTTAAAAATAATGAAAATCTATGGTACAAGTTTAATTATGGTTAAGAAGTAGAAGAAGGGTCGGGGTGAGATGCGGTGATTGATTCATTCAATCCAATACTCTTGGAGGGTAATGGATGGCAATGCTGTAGCCAATGAAGTTCTAACTGAGGCTCGGCTATTGCTGTTACCCTCCTGCCATGATCAGAGCTTTAATTGCTCAATAACACCTTATCCCTACACTGTCCTCTACAGATAACGGGGAATATGAAAAGCATTCTTGCTTCGCCCCTTTAAGCCAGTCCTTATAAGGACTATAAGTAGAAGAAGAATCCGGGGATTTGAGAGGGAGGAATCAATCGACCGTGAGATGCGGTGATTGATTCATTCAATCCAATACCTTGGAGGGTAATAATAGATGGCAATGCTGTAGCTAATGAAGTTCTAACTGAGGCTCGGCTATTGCTGTTACCCTCCTGCCATGATCAGAGCTTTAATAGCTCAATAACACCTTATCCCTACACTGTCCTCTACAGATAACGGGGAATATGAAAAGCATTCTTGCTTCGCCCCTTTAAGCCAGTCCTTATAAGGACTATATAAGAAGAATCCGATTGCAAGGGACCGGATTCATTCAATCCAACAATAGCCTTGGAGGGTAATGGATGGCAATGCTGTAGCCAATGAAGTTCTGACTGAGGCTCGGCTATTGCTGTTACCCTCCTGCCATGATCAGAGCTTTAATAGCTCAATAACACCTTATCCCTACACTGTCCTCTACAGATAACGGGGAAGATGAAAAGCATTCTTGCTTCGCCCCTTTAAGCCAGTCCTTATAAGGATAAGAACATCAAATGCTTCCAAAGTCGTAGCTCAGCTCTACCCATTGATCAACCGCAAGAGCAAATTGAACCTACATAATAAATTGCTTCTTTACCGGATGGTAATACGTCCAGTCATTAACTACGCCTCACCAGCATGGAGTCACACTTCAAGATCAAACATTTCAAAATTACAGAGAATCCAAAACAAATGCCTTAGGATGATCCTGGATGCACCGTGGTTCATCAGAAATTCACAAATTCACCGAGAAACCGGCACTCCATACATCTCCTCCCTTCTTCGTGATCTTGCAGAAAAATTCTTCGTGAAGTCCAGTTAACATTCAAACCAACTAATCGTGCAAGCTGTCAATTACAACGAGACTGATTACTACAAACACAAAAGACCGAAGGCTATTCTTCTCTCAACCGATCATAGCTAACACTACTGCCCTCAGAGGGCGAGCTTAATTGCTCACAAATCTCCCATTCCCAAATAACTCTCATTACAGATAAAGGGGAATATGAAAAGCACTTGTGCTTCACCCATCCTGTCAGTAACGTCAATGGTCAACATCAAATGCTATTAATTAATAATAGCATTTGATGTTAGGTTTAATTACAAGTTTAATTATGGTTAAGCATTTGATGTTAGGTTACGCATCCAAACCAACTAATACAGCAAGCCGGGAAAAACTATGAACTATGACGGTAATGACCACTAGAAACATTAAAGACCGAAAGCCATCCTAACACTCAACGACGTATAACCACTTCTACCCACTCAGAGCGAGCTAAAATAGCTCACAAGTCTCTCCCATCACTGCTCCCGAAACAGACAACAGGGAATATGAAAAGCATCAAGCGTCACCCTCTGCGCCATATATGTCCTGCGTCCTGCATTTGATGTTAGGGGAAGAACGGAAAAGTCCTTTTAAAAAAAGCATAAATTATCGAATACACCTTTAAAAATAATGAAAACCTATGGTACAAGTTTAATTATGGTTAAGCATTTGATGTTAGGGAAAGAATGGAAAAGTCCTTTTTAGGACTTCCAGGGTAACGAATGGCAATGCTGTAGCCAATGAAGTTTTAACTGAGGCTCGGCTATTGCTGTTACCCTCCTGCCATGATCAGAGCTTTAATAGCTCAAACCTTATCCCTATGGATAAGCCAATGAAGTTTAACTGAGGCTCGGCTATTGCTAATAATATAATATGAGTACGCTCTCTTAAGGTTTTTGCCTTAAGGGAGCAATTTGAGTCTCCGGGGAAAGTGTTCTCCGGCACGGCCCGCTGAGGGATTTTGTCGGTGAATGCTTTTCTTCGGAATATGAGCGGTTCTGCTCGGTGGTGGCGTGTGGGTGGAAGGCCATCACTGAGTGGAGGCAACGCTAAGATGGACGGTCTTTCGCCCACGATTGAGTCGCCTAGGGATCGTCTGAATTTTTAGAGACGGCTTTACCTTTAAATATGGCAATGCTATAGCCAATGAAGTTCTGACTGAGGCTCGGCTATTGCTGTTTACACTCCTGCCATGATCAGAGCTTTAATAGCTCAAACATTATCCCTACATTGTCCTCTACAGATAACGGGGAAGATGAAAAGCATTCTTGCTTCGCCCCTTTAAGCCAGTCCTTATAAGAATAAGGACACTTGATGTTTGGATACCGTTTGGTTGCTGAGATAAGAATAGCACCAATGCAAATCGAAGCGTGTCGTAAGAGGCGACTAAATGGACGCAGAGTTTCGAGAGTTTTGCTCTCTCAGGTTTCTTCCGGAATTTCGCTCGCGGTGATAGGGGGAAGCTTAGATTTAGGGAGGTTTTGCCTGGGAGTGCATATTTTGAGTCTCCGGGAAAGGTGTCCTCAGGCACGGCCCTTTCAGGGCTTTGTCGGTGGATACTTTTGTTCGGAATATGAGCGGTTCTGCTCAGTGGTGGTGGTGGTGGGGGGGGGTGCCCCATCGCCGAGTGGAGCCAACGCTGAGTTGGACTGTCTTTCGGCCACTAGTGAGTGGTCTAGAGATCGTCCTAATTTTTAGAGTTTGCTTTACTTAAAAAAAGCACCAATACACTCATGCATATCGTACGAGGCGACTAAAATGGGTACCCGAGGAGGGTTATAGTTGGCAATGCTGTAGCCAATGAAGTTGTAACTGATGTTATCCTTCTGCCATGTAGCTCAATAACACCCTACATGGACTCTCACTCTGGAAAACAACTCGGATAGGTTAACAGATATGAGCATGATAAGGAAAGGAAAGATAATTCAAAAAAAAAAAAAAGAATATCTGGAATGTTGCTACTTGGAATGTCAGCAGCATCGATCACAAATATCAAGATCTAGACAAAATCCGCAAAAAGAAATATCAAATTAGCAGTAATAACAGGGGGGAAAAAGGCTCAGATTAAACGGATAATTACATCTATATCTACAGTGGAGTGTCAAAAAGCAAGAAAGAGCAAAAGCAGGAGTAATGATTTTTATTCGCAAATCAATTTTTTTTAAAAAAAACAACATCACACATTACCAATACTGGAGCGAGAGAATTCTAGAACTAAGATTACAAATGAGCCGTGGTTTCCTGACTATTATTGGTGTCTATGCCCCAGAGAAAGATAGCAATGCTTTTTATTCAGTTTACAAAAAATAATAATAAAAAATAAAATAAACGCAAATTATTACATATTAACAATGGGAGATTTTATTTCAGAGTATGGAACGTTCCATTTTCACAAATATAGGAACAAATGGTAAAACAATACGCGATGAAAATGGCACAGACTTAGAGGTGTTTCTGCATGTAATAACATAAAAATTATTAACACTTTTTTCAAGTATAAAGATTGCCATAAATTCACTTGGGAAACAAGAAACTTAAAATGCATAATAGACTGTATAA
Source organism: Typopeltis vanoorti (assembly GCF_054136105.1). NCBI lineage: Eukaryota > Metazoa > Arthropoda > Arachnida > Uropygi > Thelyphonidae > Typopeltis > Typopeltis vanoorti. The sequence continues at coordinate 104,274,664 of NC_143557.1, forward strand.
TGGCTAATAGGAAACTAGCTAATATGATACTAGATAGCTGGGTATTTAGAAGTGCAGAAATAGAATCAGATCATTATAAGAATATCCCAAGTGATTTAAAATGAACCAAATCAGTGCTAAGAGAAATCTCCAGGAATATTTTAGAGTTCGACTCTTGGATGATAAAAGTATCAACTCCCTTTATAAAGAATAAATGGAAAACTAGAGCAAATAAAAGAAAATGAGGATATAAAGATAGACTGGAATAATTTTAAAAAATGTATTAATAAATGCAGCAACAGAATACCTAGTAATAAAGAGTAATAAAAAGTTTGTTTGCAGATGACTAAATAATCTTAGAAAGAAGTGAAGATGAACTCCAAAAATGAACATACGCCTCAAAGATAAGTGCAAAAAATTGAAATGCAAATATCAACAGCCAAACCAAAACGACCATTTTCAGTCAGAAGTAAAATCATGATTGAAAATAAAATTTTAGAACAAATTAACTGCTTCAAATACCTCGAATGTGCTGTATCATATACAAAAGAAGCTGGCGCTGACATTAAAATTTCAAATTTTCTAAAGATAACAGGAATCATCAATAATATTTTCAAACCTAACCAAGTTCAAAAGCATACAAGAATAACAGTTTGCAAAGTTTTGGCAAGACCTTCTGTACTGTGCGAAAGTGAATTATGGATCGTAAAAATGCAAAAGCAAAAAGAATAGAAACTGCAGAAATGAAATTCCTGCGAAGGACAGCAAGCTGTATACTCTCTCTGAGACAAGAGAAGAAGCACAGAAATACGTAGTAAAGAACTAAAAACTCAGTATTGGACAAAGTATATGAATACTGAAAGAAGTGGGTTGAACATATCAATTTATTTTTATCATACTTTATTTTTTAAATGAGATCACTTAACGTAAGATCTTTTTATGCAACCATAGAATTGAAAATTCGAATAAGAATTTATATGAATCTTCTAAAGAATTGCGATTTTGAAGACTTCCTCGAGTTATATATGAGTAAAAATGAAAGGAAATTTTAAAACAATAAATTAATTTCATAAAATAGATAATTTTGCCGTATAATGTTCATGACAAATCAAAAGTCCTAGCCGCTGTCTATTTTTAAGAGGAGAATCACTGCACACCTTACACACCAGAAAAAAAAAAAAAAAAAAACATAATCGCAGTCGACAGGATTCGAACCTGTGCGGGGAAACCCCAATGGATTTCTAGTCCATCGCCTTAACCACTCGGCCACGACTGCTCGCCTGATATAGCTTTTCTACAATGAATAATTATACTTATCAAGTAGATTTCTAGCAGTGGTTTAATTAATTGATAATTGTGACATTTATTTTCAGTTCTTACACATTTTATAAAAAAATAAATAAATGCACATGCTTAAATTTCTCAATACCATTGTAATAGTAATAAATGTTAAATAATAAATATAGATAAATGTTAATATTTATTATTATTAAATAACAGTACTTATGCATATTATCTATCTATGTGTCTTCAATCCCATTGAAAGTTTTATAATTTAATATCGATAATAATACTATTTAGTTCCTACTATTTAATGTTAAATACTAATGATTATATATATAATTAAATGTATTTTAATAAGACCTAATGAATAATCGTTTAATGATAACAACTGATTCTCTTATATGATAATATAATTTAGCATTTAAATAATTTTATTCTTCATAATTCAAAGATTTAATTTAAAATCAATTTAATAATATTGTATTTCTTCAACAACATGCTTTTAAAGTTTAATCGCATGCAATAATTCCAATTAACAATTAAATAATAATACTGATAATTAAAAATTAATAATATTAATAATTCAATTTATCAAAGAATTTCACGGGGGGGGTCTAGAAAGCTCTCATAAGTATGTAGAACAATAATGATATTAAAGCAACTGATATAACACCAAGAAAGAACATACGACAATTATAGCATTTTTGTTGTAGGTGTTTATCAGAACTTTCCAGACTCTCCTCGTATAATTCATCTAATTTATCATTCAATAATATGCAATTTTTTATTTAAATATTTTAAATTAAAATAATTAGTTTAATGATATAATTTAATTGTAGTATTCAGGAATACATTTTCAATAATAATAACACATTTGAAATCGATGATAACACTGGCCAACAAATAAAATTTTTTTTTTCCTGCTGATTATGATCTGACACTTGTTTTTTACTAATTTGGGTATCAAACTAATTTGGTACTAATTTACTAATTTGGGTATATTTCAAATATCAAACCAATTTTTCTCTATAACGTCAGGTTTTTCCTCTATGGCATTTTCTTTTTGCTAATTTGTAAGTTTTTGATAGTTTTTAGGAGGCAGTACTATTTAAAGGATTAAAAAAATCGATTTTTTAATATTATTTTCTAAAAAGTATGTACTTTTAAAAATCTGTTCCTAACTTTTTATCAAGAAATTCGAAAAATTCCCGAAGGTATAGCCTATTATTCAAAGCGGTGCGCAGATCAGAATCGGAGCGCTCACCGCTCTCGCTTGTTAGTAAACGAATAAATGCGTCTTATGAAGCAGTATGTTAAAGCTTTAGATTTACAAGGTGACTGTTTCCAATACATATGTGAAAAATTTCCACAACTTAGTTATGAAAAGATTAAAGCCGGTGTATTTGATGGATCGCAAATTAGAACTTTAATGAGAGACCCAAATTTCATCAACTCTATGAACTAAATTGAGAAAGAGGCCTGGACTTCATTTACGATGGCTGCGAATAATTTTCTTGGAAACAAAAAAGCGTGCAATTACAAAGATCTAGTGGAAACCATGCTTGAAAATTTCCAGCGCCTAGGTTGCAACATGAGCATACAGCTTCATTTCCTATACAGTCATCTTGACAGATTTCCCGAGAATTTAGGTGCTGTAAGCGATGAACAAGGCGAAAGATTTCATCAAGACTTAAAAACTATGGAAGATCGGTACCAAGGAAGATGGGAGTCTCACATGATGGCCGACTACTGTCGGAGTATTCAAAGGGATTGCCAAAACAGAACACACAGCAGAAATTGCTACAAAGAAAAATTTATTCCCTGAAACTCATGTGTAAAATTGTTATTTTTTTATAAATATTCTTGTAATTTTTAATGAATATTGTTAAGTAGTTATGTATCTAATTATCGGCCTCTCTCGCATTCAAAGCGCCAGTACCGTTGCTGGTTCTTACGCATTTATTCGTTTACTAACAAGCGAGAGCGGTGAGCGCTCCGATTCTGATCTGCGCACGCTTTGAATAATAGGCTATATCTTCGGGAATTTTTCGAATTCCTTGATAAAAAGTTAGGAACAGATTTTTAAAAGTACATACTTTCAGAAAATAATAAAAAAAAAAAAATCGATTTTTTGATCCACTAAATAGTACTGCCTCCTTAAAACTATCAAAAACTTACCAATTAGCAAAAAGAAAATGCCATGGAGGAAAAACCTGACGTGACAGAGAAAAATGGGTTTGTCATTTGAAATCAACACACCCAAATTAGTAAAAAACAAGTCTCATATAAAAAGTCAGCAAAAATTGTGTTGGACTGTGTAATAGATTTCAATTTTCAAATAATCGATGATAGATTTCCTCATTGTTCACTTTCTGGATCCAGCTTATTTTCAAGATCTTTCTATAACCCTTCCTCCCGAATGCTAATATCCTTTTTTTCAGGTTTTCTCAGGAGTACCCAGGTCTCATATCTATAGAACATGCTGCTGAAGATACAGGTTTCTACAATACAATTTAGTGTGTACATTTATAGCTCGGTTCTTCCATATTTTGTTTGTCCATGGCTTTTAAGATAGTTGTTGCTCTGGCTATTCTGATTTTTACTTTTTTTTTTTTTTCTTGATCCGAGTCATGCATCGTGTGGCATCTAAGATATGCGAAGTGTTCCACATTTTCCAGTTGAAATTCTTCTATGGTAACCCTGTTCTGTAACTCTTGTTGTCCGAATATCATTGTTTTAGTGTGTTTCAAACTTGAGATTTAGCCCAATATCTTTATCCTTCTGCGAATAGTGTTTGCAGCGTCCATTCCAACATTGCTGCATCTTCTTTAATCAGGACAATGTCATCTGCAAAACAGAGGTAGTTTATTTTCACGTCATTTATTGCTATTAATATACAGTACTTTAATTCTGTTACATTAATATAGAGTACTTTATACAGTACTTTAATTCTGTTATAATATACAGTACTTTATACAGTACTTTAATTCTGTTATATTTAATATTTAACAGAATTCTATGACCATGCGTATAACCATAACCATGAATTTTAATACCTATGCTATTCAACTTTTATACAGTACTTTAATTCTGTTATAATATACAGTACTTTAATTCTGTTATATAATATATACAGTACTTTAATTCTGTTATAATATACAGTACTTTAATTCTGTTATATAATATATACAGTACTTTAATTCTGTTATATAATATACAGTACTTTAATTCTGTTAAACCATAACCATGAATTTTAATTTAATACCTATGCTATTCAACTTTTAGGCTGACTCACAATCGCTATTTCAATGTTTTATATAATTTTGATGTGAGATGAAGAATACAGTATTAAAATACTATAAAATACTATTTAAAATATAAAAAAAAAACCTGAAGCATTTATTTTTAAATTGAAAATTTTACTAGCATTAATTTTATATATAAATATGTTATCTTTATTTTTATATCCAAAAACAAATGTTAGTGAACAAGATGATAAACTAATTTGCGATTCAGGTTATTATTATTAAATGTTGCATTTGTGTGGTTATATTAAGTACACAGAAATGACATTACATTGTAACTAAATCGAGATTTTTGAGAGATAATGAAATCTTTTTCGCTCGGTTGTGTATTAAATTATGCAAACAACTATAATCTTATTTTTATTCAATTTAAAATAAAATTCACATATGGATTCGAAAGGCGTCTAGGTGAAAACTCAAATGTCAAAGGTATTGAGAAACAATGGAATATTTCAGAGATTTGTTTTAAGAACATGTGAAAAGACGTCATTAACAACAAGACAGTTTGAATTGAAGGTTTTGTTCATTCATTTTCTCATTCATATTTGAAATTCGGTCAAAGATTTAAAAAAAAAAAGGATATTATGCAAACATAGATAACAATGTCGTGGCGGGGTTTCTTCGGACGTGCTGCTATGACGATTAAAAACTATAGTTCAAGGTGCTAACCACTCCTTGTGTTAATATTTTTTCTTTGTCGGGCAAGATTAAGTTCTGCTAGCGATTAACAAGCAGATGGCGGACTGCATTTTTATTTTATTTTATTTTATTTCATTTATTATTATTTATTATTATTATTATTTATTTATTCATTATTACTTTTTGTTTATTATTATTTTATTTATTTATTATTATTATTGTTCATTTATTGTTATTATTTTTATTTATTATTATTATTGTTCATTTATTGTTATTATTTATTATTATTTTCATTTATTATTATTATTGTTCATTTATTGTTATTATTTTTATTTATTATTATTATTGTTGTTCATTTATTGTTATTATTTTTATTTATTATTATTATTGTTCATTTATTGTTATTATTTATTATTATTTTTATTTATTATTATTATTTTTGTTCTTTCTTTCTTTATTTATTATTTTTATTTTATTATATTTTTTACGAGCTGTACTTTACCTTAACTTTGCAAAAGATGTATCGTTTTTTTTTCCCCGAGAATATAGAAAGTCCTTTTAATTTATTAGGAAATGTGAATCCATGTGAAGTTAGAAAACATCTCCTTTCTACTTTTGTAAATATTTCATATATAAAAGAAATACTAAAGCGCGCCTCACATAATCACAAACATTACTGCACACGACGAACAAACAAATATAAGATTGCTACCATGTACATGTCTCACGCACAATTCCGGATTATCGACATTAGTTATTGAGTGAGACATTGTAATTTCCCCTTCCTCAATTATTGTATAAGAAATATTGTGTTTTAAAATCTCGTATTTTATAGTTGAATTTAAGTTTTTAAGTTTTATGTAGTAATGAACTGAAATGAAGTATTTTTTTTGGGTATTCTCAAGATGGTATTGAGTTTTGTATTTAAAATACAAGCGAAACACGCAGTAACTTATAATGCAAACAAGAATAAACATATTTTCATATAGGTAATGATAATTGTCAAATATCTAGCAGTGCTCATTTATTATGCTTCACAAAGAGAATTGGTTGATTTTTATGCTTATTTGTGCTTATCACGTAAATCATCATATTGTCCTTCAACAAATGTTTAGAAACAAAAACTTTTTATTATTTATTAAAATAATAAGAAATATTTTATTATAATTTTTTTATTAAAATAATAAAAAATTATATATATATTTATATGACCTATGACCACTCTGTCAACCCGGTCTGGTTGACAGCGTGGTTAGCGTATTCACTCTCCAGCCTAAAGGCTGCGGGTTCGAATCCCGCCGTGGGAATGGATGTTTGTGATTGTCTGTGAAAGAAGTAGTGGTAGTAGTCGGCAGTAGATGGCATTGGTGTTAGATGATGAAGATTGGTGGAGTAGCGAGACGAAGAGTTGTAGAGTAGCATTCCCTCGATGAATCTTTGGATTCCATGTAGGTGTGATATAATAATAAATATCACATTCAACTGTGGAGCCGTGGAGGCCATTTACTCGATATGCTATTCCATGCATAACCTATACTATATACTTTATGAATTAATAAGAAATTACAATTTTTAATTAAAAACCTGTGTTTTCTATCAAAATTACTTCTTGCGTGAATTTTGGGACACCCCTGTATTTACTCGTTTCAAACCAAAATCTCCACCCTTCCCTGTCATTCTTTCCACGGATCCATGGATCAGGAAAAAAATTCAAACAGTACTGAATGTTTATAGATTGGCATTGGCGAAAATATTTACAAAATTAGCGGAATGATAATACATTGAGGGAAAATATCATGTGGTTTTTTTCTGATGGCTATGCAATCAATCGCTTGATCTCCTAACCATCAGAAGAATTATTCATTTTCTTAGCAATATCCTATTAATCTCTAAATGGATGGCCATATTTGAATGAAGAAAATCCTTCCAAATGCTTTGGCATTGATTAATTGATTAAAAGTACGCGTACGTTATATCTTATGATTTTAAGTAGAGTGTTTAGTCAAAGAGTGCGGTTAGTGCTAATGTTCAGTCACTTATTACTGAAATAGCTTTGCAAATGATGTTTGGAGACATGATCATATTCAACCTGTAGAATCTTCATCATAGGGAAAGACCTCTCCTTAATGCGTGAGGGTTGGATTCATTTCTCCCATTGTGACTCTGTCCATATTGGGAAAGTGCATCTTTGTATGTACGAGAGTGTGTGAAGGATAGTCACATTGGTGCTCAAGGAGGGATTCGAATCCGCAGTTTTTTTGGCTAGAGAGCGGATATGCTGACCATTGCCAACCAGGTTCCAGGACAACGTTTTGATTTAAATTTTTTCCTCTACAAAGGACAGTCAATTTTTCTTTCCCAGACTCGATAACAAAATGGACCAGTAGGAGGCGAATATATGGACGCTGTCATAGCGTGCATGTCCTATAAAGTCCGGCTAGGGCAACTCGTAAATACCGGCGAGCGTATTCCCGTAAACTTTCTGGTCAAATTTCATACGAAACTTTTATAGTTTCTATATTCGGCTTTGAAATAATTCTGGATTTAATATCCACTTAATTTTTATAAATTTTGCATCGCTGAAGTGAAGCCTTTTGGCTCTTTATTTTAGTCAAAAGTTAATCACGATTTGTCATGCACTATGGCTGTTAGCAGAAAAGGCGCGCATAATTTCAAATCATTTCATCTTGAAATATGCTGCGATGGATTGTTAGGAATTAAAGTCGATAGATAATACAAAGACCACAACATCTGTTGTACTTGCTCATTTTATGTCTTCTTTGAATGCTTTCTTTGATTGTGTAAGAAAAAAACGCCAACAGAATTTTTCTGGAGGAAAAAAAAAATGAAATTTCTAACACCATTTTTAAGTTTCAATTTTTAACCCAGTGAGTCTTTCAATATTTATTTTCTTTTTACTTCTCTTCGAATTTTCTTTTTACTTCTCTTCGAATTATATATTTTTCACTTTTTTAATTTCACTTTCATTTCCTACGGCATAGCGGTCTCGAAAAATATATATAAATAAACCAGATTGAACATGGATTTCTAAGAAGGATTCATTCATACTGCTACCGATCAATCTAAAATAATCTTAGAAAACGATTGAGGTACATTCTAAGTTGTATGCACTTCGCCTCAATACTGATTATATTAACATTAGGAATGGCGGAGGGGAAATATGAAAGCATGACATATTAAAATAAATATTAAAAACAAAATCGTGAAATATTAGGTAGTCTGAGAAACGACTGATGCATGATAATGTCAGAAATTCAAGCGTTTGGTAAATAGTATAAAATGCCTTCGTTTATCATGCCTCGTTAACAGATGTTTCTGTGCTTATGGTTATAAAGATGCAACCTACATTATGAAATTCACTTCATACAGAGCACACTGAGTATCTTTTTGTTTTATGTTGATCCCACACATGAATGGTCACAAGACCTATAACACTACAGTTTCATGTGCGGTGAGTTATTAAGGAGAAAATGTAGCCTATTGATATGTTTCTTAAAGAGTCAGAGAATGTACTTAGCGGGAAAACCAGTATGGGGGAGACTGTTCCAAAGAATAGAGATGAATGGAATGAAGGAAGCTTACTTGAACTTAGTTTGGTTGGTTCGAAGCAGAACAGTGTATAGGTGTTGGCCAGTGGCTGCTGTAGTTTCTATGGTTGTGGAGGAATGGTAGCAGTCATTCAGAGGAGCAATGCCAGTGAAAGTATCTAGAAAAAGGCACAAAACCGAAACAAAGTGTCTATGATAAAGTGACCGAAGGGAGTCTGTGAAGGAAGTGTCGACTATTAAGCGGATTGCTCTCTTCTGAATATCGCCAAGAATTCTTAGAGTGGTCTTGGGTGCTCCGCCCCAAAGATGGGAACAAAAGTTGGACGATCAGAGATTATAGAGTGTTAGGAGTTGAGAGTAAGAGACGTTTAGGTCGAAATAGAACACCAAACGTTTTAGAGGCTAAAGAGTCTATGTAAGTAATATGCGGGTAATAACGCCGGCTTGAGTTTTTTTGGCATTAAAATGTATTGAGTTGTCTTCACCCGATTTCAGATTGTTAAAGAGGTCAGTGTTGAAGTAATGGTTATGGAAGACCTTGAGGTTTTTTTCTTGAAGTCAGAGGAGGTCATTGATGTAAATGAGGAAGAGCTTGGGTCAGAGCCGAGAACCCTGACGTACTCTTGATTTGATGGGAAATTTGATTAGAGGAAGCCATCCATGACACACAATAAACAACCAGTGAGGAAGTTGGCAATCCAATCACAGAGTGTGGAAGGAAGCCATAAGATGGCGACTTGTTCAGAATGCCTCGGTGCAGGACACCATCAAATGCCTTTGAAATATCAAGAGCGATAACATGAGTTTCTCCAAATCTTTCCATGGCCGGAGTCCGGAGGTGGGTAAGATTAATGAAGAGGTCGTAGAACAAGAATGGCGAAATCCATATTGGTGATCACTAATTAACTGATAAGTCTCCAGATAATGGTTTTTGATAACCTTTTGCATCACTTTTGAAAATACTGAGGTGAGAGCAATGGGACGATAGTTAGAACGAGAATGACCTAGACAAAGGTCTTTCTTGTCTAGAGAATTTAGAGAAACACAAACATCCTATTCTTTTATATTATATTTAAGCCGAGGGGATTGAACTTCCCACTCACTCTTCAAAAGCTAAATAGGTTTAAAAGGCCTCGCCTACTCCCTATAAGGGAATAAAAGGCGTTAGTTGAGTATTAATTAATTAATTTGACAGAAAGATAAATATGATGGATAACACATTATTTAGTAAATGTAAGTCTTCTAAACGAATGTCATCATTCAATCAAGAAAAATCAAACATCAGCCCGCAGCCTAAAAAAAAAATCATAAATGACTGTCAATAAGTAAATACTTCGAGTATCTTAATTTGGTTATATAACGAATTAGAAAATAAGTATTTTCACCTTCATTATATAACCAAATTAAGATACTCGAAAATTTAATAGATTCACATGTTTATTGTGATAAACAGATGTCTTTTTTTGAAAGTGTTTATCTGAGTTCTTTATTCCTTTCCATCCGAATCCACTGCTGCCTCCATATCCATGTGCACTGCCTCCTTTACCACCATTTATCTTGATTACCAATTACCACCAATTACACCACCAAATTTGCCGCTATCTCCTACATCTACCACCATAGCCTTCTCTGTAATCTCTTCCACCTCCATACTTATCAGCAACTACTTCATAAACCATTGATAGGTAAAGTATTGATAGGTATCAGAAACAGCACTGCAATCTACAATTAGAAAACAGACATCAGTAAAATCTGCTTAGACAAGGCTTCCGTTAACAAACAATGCATTCCCAGACGCATAATTTTGATCTAATAGCTGAATGAAATGTTCTAATAAAACATTTATTAGAACAAAGTAATACAATTGTAGAATACGACTATCATGATGGAACTAAAAACATGAAATAAATACGAACTAAAAAAAAACCTTCGATAATTTCAGTCAATAGAACAGGTCACATTTAGGTATTTCTTGATACAGAAAATACTTCTCTAAAATATTTCATTTAATTATTTTGCATGAAACGTTTGTTAAATTTTTAATGTAATCCAAATGTGATGATAAATTTTACTGAATATCTAAAATACGAAATTGCACCAATTATTCATCCAAAAAATTCCATATGCCCAGGAAGCCGTTCAGAATTTCTCTTTTTTGAGAAATTTACCCCCGCATATGTTTAAAAAGGTGAATATCACTTACGAATATCTTTGTTATAAATATCAGATATCACACAAACAAAAGTGTCTGTTCACTACAGAAGTAAGATGTGCTCATACAGTTTTATATAAAACCCAAGTCCTCCCCTTGTATATTCCTTGTAATCTCTTTAAGTGTTAAAAACAATTAACCTTTTTCGTTTATAGAAGTGTTCAAATAATTAATTCTATGCTTCCAAGAAAAACGAATGGTTAACTAGAAGATAAAAAAACAGGCTGTGGTTGAAGGAGGAGGGAGGAGTATCTACTCTGCAATTAAATTGGGCAGTTATATAAGAATCAGAATTGTGCAGTCTTAAACAATTTCCTAATGCTTTTCATTAAAGTGGTAAGCTATTTTCTTACCGGGGTTTCATATAATATATAATCCTTATCCTTATAAGGACTGGCTTAAAGGGGCGAAGCAAGAATGCTTTTCATCTTCCCCGTTATCTGTAGAGGACAGTGTAGAGATAAGGTGTTATTGAGCTATTAAAGCTCTGATCATGGCAGGAGGGTAACAGCAATAGCCGCACCTCAGTTAGAACTTCACTGGCTACAGCATTGCCATCCATTACCCTCCAAGGGTATTGGATTAAATGAATCAATCACCGCATCTCACGGTCGATTGATCACATCAAATTTATCTACCATATAATATTGGATTAAATGAATCAATCACCGCATCTCACGGTCGATTGATCACATCAAATTTATCTACCATATATTATATAATATAATTGAATACATAATATAATGAAATAATATATACTACAATTGAAGGTGTTACTGAGCTATTAAAGCTGTGATATCTATAGAGGACAGTGTAGGGATAAGGTGTTATTGAGCTATGATTAATTAAATTAAATGCTCAGAGCTTTCATTTAAATTAATTAAATTAAAGCTCTGATCATGGCAGGAGGGTAACAGCAATAGCCGCGCCTCAGTTAGAACTTCGTTGGCTACAGTATTGTCATATGTAAAGGTAAAGCCATCCCTAAAAATTCGAACGATCCCTAGGCCACTCAATCGTGGGCGAAAGACCGTCCATCTCAGCGTTGGCTTCACTCGGTGATGGCCTTCCACCCACACGCCACCACCGAACAGAACCGCTCAAATTCCGAAGAAAAGCATTCACCAACAAAACCCCTCAGCGGGCCGTGCCGGAGAACACTTTCCCCGGAGACTCAAATTGCTCTCTTAAGGCTAAAACCTTAAGAGAATGTACTCATAACTCTCGAATCTCAGCGCCCCAGGGGGGGTAACAGTTACAATCGATCCTCAGTTAAACTTCATTGACTACAGCATTGCCATCCATTACTCTCCTAGGGTATTAATCACTTACCCCCTGAAACTCCGTTTATTTACTGAAATATCTAACTTATATGTGGAAATTATTGGTGTATATTAGACAAATTTTCTTATGATTTGCTATAAATTAGTGAAACTTTTTGTATTGAATACCAAAGTGGGCTGAATATAAAATTTAGGTATATTAGTATCAATAAATTAATTAATATTTCGCGTTACGGTTCTTATTATTTTAAGTGTGGTGTTGGGCAGTGAAATGAAAATTAATGCTAAACGTCAGTCCCCAAACTTTTTTGATCGCGTACCCCCAAGACAGAAAAAATAAATAGCGCGTATCCCCAATTGACTGAGCAAAAAGCTATTGTAATAAATATTATAAAGAGAAAATATGCCTTGTATCATCATATAATAATTAAAAACGCTGGATATTTTTACACATTATTTTTATTATTAACAGCTTACAAACATATTTATTACAATATTTAATGTGAACAATGTTCTTGCATTTCTTTCATAATTTCTTGAAATTCTGGTTTGATGGCTTCTGATACTGCGATACGTTGCTTCTTTAACTTATCTGGAATGATTTCTATACGTCTACCAATAGTATTTGCTGATAAGGGAATACATTTTAATTTATCTGCATATTCTTTTCCATGGATTATTTCTACCATTTTTATGGCGGTTGGGAGTACAAGTGTTTCCCCAATGGTGTGTGGCTTTTGGTCTTTTGCAATTAAGAATGCAACCTCAAGAGATGCCTCCATATATTTATCGTTACTTTTAGTGACTTTTTTTAAGTTGTGGATTGAGAATTACATGTCTTCAAACATCGTTCAAAGAATTGTAAAGATTTGTGTTCATGTTCAGAATGTTTAGTTTTTAAGTGTCTTACTAATAATGATGGTTTCATACTTCCATTACATAGCGTCTCATGACACAATACGCATGTAGGACGAGGTTCATTGTTGACTATCGTCGATGTAAATCCCCATTTCAAGTAGTCGTCTTGATAATTTCGAACTTTCTTGGGCAAGGTTTTGTTAAGTTTCAGATTAATGTTTTTATCACTTAATTTGAGTGATAACGAACTTATTTGAATAGAAGAATCAATCCTATCTTTTCCTTGTTGTTCGTCTGATGTACTATCATAATAATCTTCAATTCGCGGTTTCTTTGGAGGAACATTATTTAACCATTTATCCATTTTGTGAGGGTTGATTCGTAAAATTTAAATATAATTCATTTACTATTGATAATATCAAACACTTTTAAAAAATGTAAGCAATTTTGATAATATTAATTCACTATTTCTAGTGTAAACGTAAAAGTAAGCACAAAAAGGCGTTGGAATTGCACAGAAACAATATACAGTATACTAAAAAAATCATTAAACTTACTACTAATAGTCAAATAATGAATACAACTGTGGTGTCATCTGTAGATAGCAGGATAACTAAGCAATTTTCCTTCTCTAGTTGGCCTTGTCAACACTAGGATGCTCTACAAACAATGGCAATGATAAGAAGTAAGAGATTTACTCCCTAATTTCAAAACACATGACGGCTTTGCCACGGACGATTATGTGTGCAAAGTCGCCCAATGTGCGCTACTAGCAAATTTTTTACAGGATCTTTATAACGTCTTTGTATATATTAGATATATGTTTAATTGGTGAAAGAAAGTAATAGTCTTTATCTTTAATTAATTACTTAATTTTTTTCTATTAATATAAAACTTTTTTGACGTACCCCCACGTATCGATTCGCTTACAACCTGGGGTACGTACCTCACTTTGGAGGCCACTGCTATACGTTACTAAATACTGGGATTTTTTCACTAATTTAATGTCAATGACATAAGGTTTTTTATAGACTGTAAACATTTACAATTCTTTCAGATAATATTTAGGACATTAATGATATGAGGGCTAGCCTTATTTATTGTTATCATTGCAATTTCAATAATAATTGTTACTTGTGCAATTTTTATTATTCTTATATAATAAAGTAATAATAATAAAAAAGTTCAACAGTACTACAAAAACGAAAAAAAAAAATAAAAGCTCAGTGTTACTACAAAAAGTTGAAATTTAAAATGTTTTGTGACATTTATATACGCACTACAAAAAGTTGAAATTTGAAATGCTTTGTAGCATTACATATCAATATGTAGTCCTTATAAGGACTGGCTTAAAGGGGCGAAGCAAGAATGCTTTTCATCTTCCCCGTTATCTGTAGAGGACAGTGTAGGGATAAGGTGTTATTGAGCTATTTAAAACTCTGATCATGGCAGGAGGGTAACAGCAATAGCCGAGCCTCAGTTAGAACTTCATTGGCTACAGCATTGCCATCCATTACCCTCCAAGGGTATTAATCACCGCATCTCACGGTCGATTAACACAACTCTCCCATCCATCAAATATGTAAATCCTTATAAGGACTGGCTTAAAGGGGCGAAGCAAGTATGCTTTTCATCTTCCCCGTTATCTGTAGAGGACAGTGCAGGGATAAGGTGTTATTAAGCTATTAAAGCTCTGATCATGGCAGGAGGGTAATAGCAATAGCCGAGTCTCAGTTAGAATTTCATTGGCTACAGCATTGCCATCCATTACCCTCCAAGGGTATTGGATTGAATGAATCCTTATCATCAAATATGTAGTCCTTATCCTTATAAGGACTGGCTTAAAGGGGCGAAGCAAGAATGCTTTTCATCTTCCCCGTTATCTGTAGAGGACAGTGTAGGGATAAGGTGTTATTGAGCTATTAAAGCTCTGATCATGGCAGGAGGGTAACAGCAATAGCGGAGCCTCAGTTAGAACTTCATTGCCTACAGCATTGCCATCCGTTACAAAAACAATAAAGGTGTATTCTTATAAATTAAAGAATTATAAATTGTAAAAGGATTTCGAAGAAAATACTTTTATTATCATTAATATGTATTTTAATTTAAATGAATTATATTATTATTTTTAAAAAATTTTATGAAGCAATCAAAATAGGATCGAAACTCAGTGCTCATTCATTAAATGTTTCTTATTGACTTCTACAAAAAATAAAATGTTAATGCAACACTCTATTGTGCATTTCTACCACTTTAATTATATATAATAAAATTAATTAATTATCATATCATATTCTTATTTTATTATAATTAATTATTAATTAAAGATAATCAATACTAAATTAATATTAATTATTTATTGTTGATTACTATTATTATTAATTGCGGATGTATGTGTTGTGTTACTTCATGTCATGTGGTCATCATTCCTGAAAAACGTATCATAATAGTCAATTTGCAGTATTTATCAATCATGCTATAGTCGATTGATAAAAACAACTTACAAGTAACAACTTGTAAATATCTTTCTACGATATGGAACAATAAATGTTCTGTTTGAAATGGTAAGAAATGGTTTTCAGTGCGACATTATCACTATCGACGAGTATATTTAATTTATTAGAAAAGTATCCTAAATATATATATGTCAATTTAAATTTTTTATGAAGATACATTTTTATTTTTTAAAACTAATGTAAATTGTTTACATTTTTCCAAATTAAAAATACACACCACTAAATATCATATTTAATTTTTATACTTTAAAAAGGATGAAAGCGCATTTATTTATTTATTTATTTATTTGGCAGGGATCTGAAGCCTAACGTGAAGAAGACTGATTCATTCAATCCAATACCCTTGGAGGGTAATGGATGGCAATGCTGTAGCCAATGAAGTTCTAACCGAGGCTCGGCTATTGCTGTTACCCTCCTGCCATGATCACAGCTATAATAGCTCAATAACACCTTATCCCTACACTGTCCTCTACAGATAACGGGGAAGATGAAAAGCATTCTTGCTTCGCCCCTTTAAGCCAGTCCTTATAAGGACTATAAGGATTTATTTATTTGGGATATCTTGAGAGTGGATTGATTCATTCTATCCAATAACCCTTGGAGGGTAATGGATGGCAATGCTGTAGCCAATGAAATTCTAACTGAGGCTCGGCTATTGCTGTTACTCTTCTGCCATGATCAGCGCTTTAATTGCTCAATAACACCTTATCCCTACACTGTCCTCTACAGATAACGGGGAAGATGAAAAGCATTCTTGCTTCGCCCCTTTAAGCCAGTCCTTATAAGGACTATAAGGATTTATTTATTTGATTAAGAGTCCTTTTTAGGACTTTCAGGGTAGCGGATAGCAATGCTGTAGCCAATGAAGCTTTAACTGAGGCTCGGTTAATGCCGCTACTCAGCCATGACTAGAGCTGTTAGCTCAATAACTTCCCATCCACACAGATTTTCTTCATTCAGATGATGGGATAAAGTGTCAAGGACTCAGTCCATCGCCCAGTTCTTTTTAGAACTATTTATATTTATTTACTGGAAAAATGAGAGAGGAATCGACCGTGAGATGCGGTGATTAATACTCTTGGAGGGTAATGGATGCCAATGAAGTTCTCACTGAGGCTCGGCTATTGCTGTTACCCTCCTGCCATGATCAGAGCTTTAATTTAATAGCTCAATAACACCTTATCCCTACACTGTCCTCTACAGATAACGGGGAAGATGAAAAACATTCTTGCTTCGCCCCTTTAAGCCAATCCTTATAAGGACTTATTTACTTTTTATATTTAATTTAATTTTCATACTTTAGTAAGAGCGAAACATTTTTATTTTTATATATGTTGTGCGTCGTTTACTTTTCATACTTGATTTAAAAAAGACGTTCTTAAATATAGCGTATTGAGCATTCCATATGAATCCGTGATAACTACGCACTACAAACACAATGAGATTCAGCGAAATCCGGAGGTATTTTCCCTGTTTTAATATAGAATATCCTTGAGTTAATTATATATTCATTCAACAATTTACAAGCGGACGGAGTAGCTAGCTGTCTGTCGTCTTTTGTTACCCTCCTGAATGCCTAAGATTGAACAGGATTTGTGGTTTTTCTCGGATAAAAACTGACAGGCTGAGTGTTCTCATATACACAAAAGGTTAAGTAGTTACTCCACACGAACCGAACTAGAAAAATCTTTACGGATGTGAGGTGTAATATAAAGATACTCTTTGTGTAAAACAGTGAGAAGAGCGTGCTTATTTTGCAGTATATATCTGAGAATAATTATGAAGATTTTGGTGAGTGAAATGTGCTGTATTTTGTAGTTGCGCTCATCACAAATATTGTGAACAGAGCAGGGATACGAATATCATTCGATAGAATTTAAGATTACCATAAGTGATTCTTTTTCTTCACCTCTACAAGAATAATTTATAGCTTCGTGATTGAATATTCTCTTTTTCATCTCCGATAAGTTTTACAAAAATTCTATACATTTCTGTTTTCATTGTAGGTGGTACTTCTCTTTGTGGCTTTCATAGTGGCTGAAGCACAACTCGGTCCTAGATTTGGTGGTGCAGGTAACCGTGGGGGATATGGAGGAGTTTCTGGAAGAAGTCGGTCTGGTAGTAGCAGATATTATGGAGGTTATTATGGAGGATACAGAAGTTATGGAGGTGGTTATGGACGATACGGAGGATATGGATTTGGAGGCTGAAAAGTCTAAATTATTCGGGGAGGGAAAAAAAGGTACTTTTTTGATCATATATGCTTATGTGTTAAATTGTTTCATTTAATTTGATGTTCGTTTATACTAAACATTATTCTACTTACTTCGAGAGTGTCCTCGATGTTTTGTTGACTGATAGCTGAATATAAATAATAAGGAGGGCAACAATTTACTTTAATTTTAATTTGATGTAATCTATTTGGTAGAGAATATATAATAGAAATTGCACAGTATTATGTCCTAATTTTGTTTCTTGCAAAGAAAACAGTTTCATCAATGATTGGTTATTTTTGTAGGTAATCGACTTGTTTGGATTCACGACTCTTGATTGGATGATCACATTATATCATGTGAAGTTCTACGATAGTTATCCCAAATAATCTTTGACTACTTTTGAAACCGTTCTGTAATACGCGCTTTTAATAAAATAGATATATATATAAGAAAGTAATTTTGAGTGTGTTTATTAAGTTGGAAATACTCTCACACAATTCTGTTTGGAAATACTCAAACACAGAATTATGATTTTTTCAGGTACTAAAAACATTAAAATGTCTGCATGAACTTTAATGTTACAATGATTTGGAGTAGTGGTTATCTTTCTCCCCTTACAATATTAATTTATAGCTTTTATGATATTAATAAACACAGCGATTTTTCACGGTTTTTTATTACTGATACAGAGATCACAGTTTCCTGCTTCACAATGTTGGCGACGCAATGAATTTCTTTAAGATCTGGAAACTCAAAAACAGAAGAAGTGAACCTGGAACCATTCCTAAACGATCTGTGACTTGTAAAGCTACATCATATTATGTATTCAGGCATCTCTCCGGTATCAGGAGAACTAACTTTGTGTGTGTGTGTGTGTGTGTGTGTGTGTGTGTGTGTGTGTGTGTGTGTGTGTGTGTGTGTGTGTGTGTGTGTGTGTGTGTGTGTGTGTGTGTGTGTGTGTGTGCCGATCTTAGACTGAAGTTGACCAATATTGAGCTAAATATCCAGCAACTCTGCAAGAGCCAAGAAGCTCAACCATCTCATTAAAAACAAGTAATAACATAATTATATCGTATTCTTTATTTGTTTAATAAAAATTAAAACGTTGTTCAATGATGACTCATTTATAATCGTTTACTTTAATTAATTATGTTTCCATATCTGACTTTAGATTTATCAGGAATGACAACGTATACTAAAATATTAGTTAAAAATCAATACTTTCTAATATTTCGGCAATGTTACATTGCCATCTTCTGGGGACATAAAACCATGATATGTGCACGCAGGCACTAACGAGCAAAAGAGGCTGAAGAAGGCAACTGGCATTGGTCCTAAAGTCCTAAAGAAGCCCCTAGCGGGCTGAATTGGGTTGTCTTGGCTGTAGGGCTAATGTTCTTAGGATGCATGCTTCCCTAATTTGGGGCAGTCTCATGCACCCTAATTTGTTGAGGTTTGGAAGTTTTTAGAGCTGAGGCTGATTCCATAAATAGTCTTTCATATTTATATTTGCTGCGATGTAGTAACGTGGCTTTCTTCCAGCGTATTTTGTGGTTGGTATCCAAAGCATGGTCTTCAATTCCTTACCGGCTGCATTGGTGAAACCGGATGTAGTCTTTGTGTTTGGATATCCTGATATTAGCTGTCCTGCCTGTTTGGCCGTAGTATGACAGTTTACAACTGCAAGGGACATGGTATAGTCCAGGTAGGTGTAGGAGAAGTGGCTGATCTTTGGTAGAGCGGATAAAGGATGCTAATTTCTTATATGGTTTGTAACAGGTAGTCAGGTCATATTTTCTTAGGATATTTTGTTAGCTTTTCAGACGTGCCCAGGATATAAGGAATGGTGATAGATTTAGTGTAATCTTTGTTATGAATTGTGATGGGAGGGGGTGATTGCTGGTGAATGTATCTACCTGTATGGGTTAGTTTTCTGTAAACAGAGAAAGACAGGGATCCATCAGGCTGGCTTGTAATCAGAGTAACTAGGAAAGGAAGACTGTTGTTGTTTTCTTTTTACAAGATGAACTGGATTCTGGGGCGTTGATTGTTTAAGTGTGTTAAGAAGTTGTGGAGTGTATCTAAGCCATGTGGCCAAATAGCGAACACATCATCCACGTAGCGTAGCCAGACAGCGCGACTTTATAAGGCTTTTTTCTTCAAAAGTCTCCATAAAGAAATTTGCAGAGATGGACAGTGGAGAAGCCATGGCTGTCCCCTCTATCTGTTTGTAGAATTTTCCTTGCCAAATGAAATAGCCTGAGTTCATGGTGAACTGAAATAGGGCTGAGATATCGGGAGGAAATTTGGCTTAGATGAGATCTATAAAGTATGTTTGAGTGGGACATTTGTGAATAAGGAGGAGACATCAAAACTCACCATTATATCGGTGTGTTGGAGTGAGAGGTTTTCTATACTGGCTTTAAAGTGGGCTGAGTTTTTTTATGTGTGAATGGTGTGTTGTTAGTATAATGTGTGAGCACCTTGGCTAAATGTTTGGCTAATTTGTATGTGGGGGAATCAATGTCATCCACAATGGGACGTAATGACACATTTTGTTTATGGATTTTTGTTAGTCCATATATTCGGAGGGGGGGGGTCTGGAGTTGAAAGGTTTTAGTCTGCTAATCACTTCCACTGGCCAAAGAGTAACCTTCTTAAGGAACCTTTTGAGTGTTCTGATTTGGGAGCTCTGGATCATATTCAGTGGGGAGGTAGGTAGACCGATCTAACAGCAAAGGAAAAAAGCTCAGTTTGGTTGAGAGCCACAGTGGCATTTCCCTTTTCCGCTTTGGTGATTATTATTTTGCTGTTGTTCTTCATTTCTTGAAGACTTTTTAATTATTCCTTAGATAGGTTGGTTTTTGGTTGTTTAACTTTGGTAACAACCCCGGCTACATTCAGTCAAATATTGCTTGCAATATGGATGGGAAGGTTGCGGATACCAGGTTCTACCTGTATCATTAGAAGGCATTTTTTTCGGACTCTAGGACCAACACCAGTTGCTTCTTCAGCCTCATTTGCTCACTGTTAGTGCCTGCGTGCACATATCATAGTCTTATGTTCCCAGAAGATGGCAACGTAACATTGCCGAAATATTGGAAGGTACTGATTAAAGTTTTTAATTAATATTTTAGTATAAGTTTTCATTTCCTGAAAAATTTAAAGTCATGTATAACCAACGTAAAAGTTTATCTGCAAGAATTATGTTTCCATATGTATTCAAAGCATGCTTTTAGATTTATTATGTTATAAATGGCACAGTTTTTTCCAAATGTTGGTAATCCCACATAGCATTTTTTTTTTAAATTACATAACTTAGTGGTCCGTAGAATTGTTTTAGGCATTTTACTGGTCCTTGGGCTTAGAAAGGTTGAGAAACACTGGTGTAGGCCACCCACCATATGTCAGATTACACTGGTAAGAATTAAATCGTGCATATATTTGTAACATCATTGTTTTTATGATCTTTTAAATTCAGATTTTATTAATTTTGTCATTTTAGTCTAATTTCATGTCATTCCGATGTAGGGGAAGTTGATCTGCACAAACCCGTGTTGCGAAGACCAACATCGAGGCAGTCATGAGTCCTTTTAAGTGCAGGATCTCCCGGACCAGGTCTCCCCAATTTGTTCACTTGTTTTTATTCTTTTATTAGGTTTTACAGGTTTTTATACTTCGTATACTGGCGCTTTCATAGTATTTTTAATATTCTTTTATCTGTTTACTCTTGTTAGGTTTTGAGTGTATTTTTTGCTCCTCTTTGGGACTTTTCTTTAACGAGTGAAAAGTCAAACAAACGATTTAGAAGTACCCGGTGGGTCAACAGCTAAACTGGTTAACTGAGGACTCTTTCTCTCCTTTATCTATTTCTCTCTATATTTTTATCTTACACTCTCTCTCTCTGCTGAATCTGAGTGCCACTTTTATTCACTCAAAAGGCCAATGATCAGAGACTTGAACTCCCACAGTATGTTATATCCTGATTGCAGGAGATGGGTGCAGAATTTGTTTCTTAATTACATTCGTGTGGGTTTACAATATGAAAGTACATCAACACCCGAAAGATAACGACAACATAAAGGTGTGTCTATTTTCAAAGACAAAAAGCTTAAATTATATCAGAGAGGTATAAGTGGGACAAATGTGGTGATGAAAGACATATAAAGTGCGCGACCCAATATGAAACAGATTCCCCCAGGAGTAACTATTCCAGTAATAAATTCAATGAGCATTTTAAAGAACTACCAATTCAACCATTGCGTTGTTGTTGAAAGAGAAAAGAACAATAGAATTAGAGCACGTCTTCTAGAGGGTTAGCAAATAAATTAAAAAAAGGAAACAAATGGAACACTAACACAGTAACGATTTGCTAACGTGCGTTAAAGACACAGTTCAGTTCGTTTCAACGGAGCTCTTTTGGTTGGAAAGACCTGAGTTCGAATCCAGTCTCTAACTCGAGGAACCTTTGTCAGGGATTTTCAGTCAAAGGTGAGCGATCGGTCTCATACTGAGGTCGACGTTTTTGTCCGAAAAATACAGTTTTGCGTCCCTGAAAAGTTAACAAGCACCCTGAATACACTTCTCTATAGATATAAAATGCTAACTAGCATGAGGATGTTTGTAAAAATAAAATATAATAATAATAATAATAATAATAATAATAATAAAAACATGATAACATTTATTTCGAGGAGTAACGTGAAAATGTTTTTCAGAAATAATGCCTACAAATGTGTGTTTGTGTTTGTGTGTGTGTGTGTGTGTGTGTGTGTGGCGAGACCTGATGTTGCCTTAAGTAAAGAAAATGAGTAAATAATAACTAAATACAGCCCCAGAGAAATTTTTACATTTATTTTTAATGACTGACAAAGAGATTTTTTTATACTCGACTTCCTCGTCACAATCCTTGATTTACACCTACAATAGTTACCTGCTTTCTCTTCATTTAGCCGGAGAACATATCAGGTTGCTTCCAATGGCAAAACTCACTTTTATGATTGCAAGATCACAGACTAATCCCGTACTGAGTGAACGAAGATAAAATACCGACGATACACACGAATAAGAAAACTAGGTTATTCCCATTCAGGTAGCAAAGAACCACAGTTTTGTAATCAATGAAATGTTTATGATTGCAACATTTTACTCACCTTTAATTTCGTATCCACATTAAAACTTTTGTTATGCAACAGCATCAGCGAGGGCTTTTTAAGCATGAACTATATTTCATTTTTGAAATATAACAATTAAAATGCTTTTGTTTATTTATTTTTGAAAATAATATAATTAAAATAAAATAATTTATATTAAGTAATGTTAAATATTAAAAATATTTCAAGAATTTCTTAAAATAAGGAAAATATTTAAAATTTATTAATACAGTATTTTATTTTTTTAAGAAGTTAAATATTAAAATGGAGAATATAAATTGCTTACGATTGGGAGGAATCAATCGACCGTGAGATGCGGTGATTGATTCATTCAATCCAATATCCTTGGAGGGTAATGGATAATGGATAGCAGTGCTGTAGCTAATGAAGCTCTAACTGAGGCTCAGCTATTGCTTTTACCCTCCTGCCATGATCAGAGCTTTAATTGCTCAATAACACCTTATCCATACACTGTCCTCTACAGATAACGGGGAAGATGAAAAGCATTCTTGCTTCGCCCCTTTAAGCCAGTCCTTATAAGGCTTACGAGGTGTGTACGCATACTTATGTCTATCAATTTTTAAATTTTTATTTTATTTCTATGTCTATGACAGTAGCGAACATACTAATCCGAACACTCACATTTTAAACAAAAAAGGAATACAAAAATTAAACTCCAACTTTACCTAGTAATTTATAGTAATTGATGTGCTCCTCTGTTCCAATACTAAATTCATTAATTCGCTTAGGCATGGACTCTACCAACGCAGAAGATATTTTCTTATTTCTACACATCTAGAAACCATACTTTTATTATGCATTGTATTAAGTTATCCTTAGTATCACAATTTAATTTTCCAAGTCTCGTTTTCACTATGGCCCACACATTTTATATTGAGATAATATTAGGAGAATTCCTGTCCACTGAAGCAATTGGATGTTTTGATTTTTGACGAACCCTTTCACTTCTTTTTGAAGTGGCATGGAGAGAGAGAGAGATCCTATTGGAAGATGAGGTCTTTGTTTTTCTGGAATTGTGGGACCACCCTTTTCTCCAATATTTATATATTGGCCACTGTTGATCACATCGTCAACAGGCACATGTTGACGATGTGATTAACGTGATCCTATCTCTCATGTGTAAAACAACCCCATAACATCTTTTCAGATGGGTGTTTAGGAGCTTGTTGAAGGTTAGAATTCTTCTCAGCCGCGGATTTGCAAACATAGGATACTTGCTCTCCTTCGAAAAAAGAAATGGCTCTTATCTGTTTATCAACAGTCCAATCTTTGTATGCTTTTGCTTACTGGAGCCTCATTTTTTGCATGGCCTTCGTCAACAGTTGTTTCTTTTTTTTTTTTTTTTTGGTCTGTGGGCAGTCTCCTTGCTTCCAACAATCTTCAACTGTCATATCAGAAACATTTATACCGCTAGCTGCCAAGTCTCTATTTAAGTCTATAGCAGACAATCTTGGATTCATTTTGCTTTTCCTACCTAGTAAACTATCTTCAGTAAGTGTAGTTTTCTTTTTCGCCAACATTTTCGTTTTCTGTCAGGAGAAAAAAGGTACCTGTCTCCCTAAACTGTTTAAAATCCATTAACAGTACCCAAACCAAAGCTATCTGAGATTTGCAGGTGACATTGTTATTATTGAAGAAGATGAAAGAGAACTGAAAAAAAAAAAAAACACTGGAACTGTCAAATGGGGAAGGGAAGAGGATTTGGACGTTATATACAAACTTGGAAAAAACAAAGCTAATGGTATTTGGTGAGCAGAACATGAAACAAAAGATACAAGTGCATGGAACTGATATAGAAAATGTAGAACAATTCACATATTTGGGAAGTAAAATGACACATGACTTGGACTGTAAAAAAGAAATAACGATCAGGATTGTAAAGGGAAGAACAAATCTGAAGGCCATGGTTAACATCTGGAAAAGTAGAGATCAGCCTGCGAACGAAATTATGAGTACTAGAAACATGCATCTTTAGCGTTGTGCTGTATGGATCTGAAACGTGGGTAATAAATAAGGAATCAAGAAAAAGAATTTTGGCATTTGAAGGAACTTGTTACAGGAAGAGTCTAAGAATAGGATGGGTACAGAAAAACAAAATGAAGAGCTCTATCGGAAGATACAACCAAAGGAGAATTTAATGCAGAAAATTATACAACAGAAACTGTAATTATTTAACAGAAGCTGGATCTATCTTTAGAATGAGCGTGGATCGGAAGATGAAGACATTCATGTTTGGTATTATGGATTGTGTAAACAGAAGGGGTAGACCATACAGACAATGGATAGACGACATAAAGACTGGTGTAGAATGGGTTTACAGAAATTGTAGCACTGTGCACTAGACAAAAAAGGTGGAAGAAGATAGTGAAGGAAGCATCGGACACCAACGGGAACTGTGTCCATGGTTCGTGATGATGATGATGATGAAACCAACACCACGCTCATTGGCAATTTGTCTTTTAGTCATGGATGTGTGGTAAGAAGCAGTACATATTTCTGAACGCTTTCTTAGAGATCTATCCATGTTATTGCTACACAAAATAAATAAAATACTGCGAATTTCAACTTGTTTACACTATTAAAAACGCACAACGCTATTAATAAATACCGTAATGACCGGTGTAGCTCAGTGGATGTCGCGTTTGCACACCACAGTGCTTGACCGCACGAAGGAAGATTTCGTTTCGAATCTAGTCGGCGACTAGAAGAAATTTTTCTAAGCCATCTTTCGACCGGTTCCCGAGTTAGTCGATCTCTGGCACTGGCAAGCGGTTTTTTTTTCCCGGAAATTCGAAATTTTCGTCGCTGAAACTCAAGAAAATCGACCGTAGAACTCACATTATTTCAGACATTAAATATATTATGTTAAGGTTAGAGACGACATGGAGGCGCTTTTTAAGCCGTCTCTCTTCACTGCGTGCCGCTTAATTAGTGATAACCTTGCGCCAGCTATCTCTGATTAAGTACCAGTGGAGGTTGAATTGCCCACTCAGTCTCCAAAAAGTTAGATAGGGCTGAAACGGCCTCGCCTACTCCCTATACGGGAATAAAAAAGGCGTTAATTGATTTTTTTGACGTAAAGACAATTAAAACAGTTAAAATATGCACCCACGATATCGAACCAATTGCAAAACCGAAAATAGTAAACTCAAACCAAAACCTTGATGAAAATTGGGCTTGTTCGGTTTAATTTTTTTCGCTACTGTAATAATATTAGTAAATTTATTTATGCAGGAGCCCATAAGTCACAAGAGGGTTTAAAATATGAATAACTCAAAACTAATAAAATAATCTCCTGGTTCCGTATTTCCTTATAACAATAAAAATAATAAAAATAATTAATAAATAAAAAAGTTATTAAATATTTAAACCCCTTCGTGATTTATGGGCCACCCTGCATGTACTTATGGAGACTATTAGTCGCCATAAGTACATGCAGGGTGTCCCATCTGTAATAAATGTAATAAATGTTTTCTTATTTTTCTATAAACCGCTCGTGATTCTAAGAGCCTTTCATTACAAAAAAAGAAATAGGAAGTAAATAATTATATCTGAGCGATTGCTATTTTCAGTATATAGGTTCCTGAAGGGGAGAAGACGAGAATCATTGGATTTTAATTCGACTACTTCTTCCGTTACTTTTGAAATACAACTACGATATTTGAATGAGTCGTCTTCATTCCATAATAGTCTTCGACTTTTTTTTTTTCAGTTGCAAAGACGTGGATTGGAATCCCGTCATACTGAATAAGGCAAAGTTATAAGGACTTTTCACTTAAAGGTGAGTTTGTTGATCTCATAGAAAGTGCAAAGGTTTCTTCCCGAAAACTTGGGGTTTTATATCTTGTGTAACAACAAACCTACCAGGAATCACAGCAAGCACAATTTACAGAAACAGTACATAGACTCGTGCGCGCGCGCGCGCGCGTGTGTGTGTGTGTGTGTGTGTGTGTGTGTGTGTGTGTGTGTGTGTGTGTGTGTGTGTGTGTGTGTGTGTGTGTGTGTGAATTCTTTATACTTCCTGCTCATTAATGATTTTAATACTTTACATTTACATATTAGATGAGTGACTATCAACTGGAAGAAAGCTATGCCAATGCACCAAAATTATCAATCTGGTTACAGTGAAAAAGGTTTCGCAGGACTGTATCTTCTTCCATGAAATGGTCTTTAGAATAACTTTGTTTTCTTTCATCCAATGATTATTTTTTTATATATCATTATGTCCTCGAGCTTTTTATATGACTCTTAGCTATTACATTTTGGGTTGTCCATATCTATATCTATCTATCTACCTATCTATATATATATTTATATATATTATGCTCTGGTCATTTATGACGAACAGTAACTTTATTCCGTTTTAAGGATTGTCCTAATTTTATGACATTATATGAGATTTATTTATCTTTCTATTTATCTGCACTGACTAAAAAAAAAAGGAAATTGTGTATAATCTGGTTTACTGTATAGACCGTTTTTATTATTTTTTTGTTACCAATCTGGTAAGATTGTTTACAGAGCGTCATGTTTCAGGTGCGATTAGTCCTAAGACGAAATTTACTCTGTCCAGGAGGCTTACCACGGCAGCGATGTAAGCTTTTCCTTTCAGAAATAAAATTGACTATTACTGTTATGAGATGCGACCTTTCACTTTGTAGTTCTTGCATGAAACCTATAACTACAAAAAGGCGAATTAGCGATTCTCATAGAGAGGTGACAAGTTTTTTAAAACTCGGGACATTTACTTTGGTCCCATTTCGCCGTTAACTTGCTCAGTTAAGACAAAATATACTACTCTTGTAGCATTAACTGCTTGTGTTAATAAATAATAAACAATCCTATCTATATATACCACCTCAGAGCAACCGTCTTATGCGAAACCTGTGGAGGTACTAAAATAATAAACAATACATTATTTATTTACTTAATGATTTTCCCTTGTTTATTTGCAAATGTTTTAGATAGCTAATGTATAAAATGTTTTACAATTGAAATTCTAAAATGAATATTCTAAGAATTCTGTGAGAAATTTCTGTCTTTGAAATGCTAAGTTGGTTACGTAAAAAAGAATGGCTTTCTTTAAGTTAAATATTACCTGCGTCTGAAGTTTCATAGTTTCTTTAATGCTAGCGAAGGCCGGAATTAGATTGAATTCCTACTTTTTCAGAAAAAAAAAAAGATAATCAATCAAGACAGTTGTTTGTACGTGACTGAAATGTGGGATGTCTTGAGAACACAAGCAACAGTTCAGAGGTTCCCTGAATATAAGAGATATAAATATCCTACCAGAATAATATTTTCTTGTAGAACTGGGAGTAAAAATGGTTGCACGGTTAATTTTGTTTATAATTCTTGGATAGTAGCCATTTTGAGAAAAGGTTGGTTTTCGTGATGGTGAACATTTCCTGTTGATAACACATTGCCGAAGAACCGTTTTAGGACAGGGAAAAATGAGTGCAATCCTAACATCCTTATATGGACTAGCTTAAAGGGGCGAAGAAAGAATGCTTTTCATCTTCCCCCGTTATCTATAGAGGACAGTGTAGGGATAAGGTGTTATTGGGCTATTAAAGCTCTGATCATGGCAGGAGAGTAACAGCAATAGCCGAGCCTCAGTTTGGACTTCACTGGCTACAGCACTGCCATCCATTACCCTCCAAGGTATTAATCACCGCATCTCACGGTGGATTCAAAAATCCTAACAGTCCTTATAAGGACTGGCTTAAAGAGGCGAAGAAAGAATACTTTTCATCTTACCCGTTATCAGTACAGGACAGCGTAGGGATAAGGTGTTATTGAGCTATTAAAGCTCTGATCATGGCAGGAGAGTAACAGCAATAGCCGAGCCTCAGTTTGGACTTCACTGGCTACAACAATGCCATCCATTACCCTCCAAGGGTATTAATCACCGCCCCAGTCCTAACATCTATGTATATCAAATTTTGGTTTGCTGTGCTTTTTTGTATTATTTAATATTTGTTTAAAAAACAACAAATAATTCCCAATAAATCCTACACATCAATAAAATTGCCTTATATATTTATAAAAATTGTGTAATAAATAAAAATACATGAATTAAATCAGATTATCATCAACATTGACAAATTTTTATGATGTTTTAGAATTTTATCCATCCCGAAGTTCAATCACACATTTTGATTAGATATTCAACCCATCCAGAAATGTAACTCGATCTTAATTATCCAGTAATATTTTATATCTTTCTACAAACTGCGAGAATCCTTAACAAACCTGTTTTTAATTGGCACGTGTTTGTTGTGGATTATGCGCTGCTATCAACACTAAGATGTTTGTTGAGTGTTTGAAGTATTTCTCAGTTGCCACTCTAAAATCATTTCACTTAATAATAATGCATTGCTTGTCAGTATATTTTATATTGTATTGATTTATATCAATACAAATTATTTTTTTTAAATAAATTACGTACAGAAAAATGTGTGAAATAAAAATTTAAAATAAAACATAGAATCGATATTCAGATCAGAGTCCTGCACCCTTTATTAGAGCACCAATATTACAGAAATTGTCCCATCATAGTCATAGCTTAATATTATCAGAAAGGAAAACAAAATCATTTCCGTCCTACAGAAAACTGGAATCAACGGGCATGACTGTCATCCTATAAAAATAAATTACACGGTATTAGATGATTTTATGGAACTAAAATATTTTATGCAAAACATACACAGTTCTAGTTAGCAAAATCACCTTCAAATATAAACATTCTTATTTTTACCTTTTCCTTCACGAAAATCCTTTAAATTTTTAACCTTTCCAACCTTTGCCACCACCATAACCTCCGCCGTAGCCACCGTAACCTCCTCCATATCCTCCATAGCCTCCTCCTCCATAGCCTCCTTTATATCCTCCACCGTATCCTCCATAACCACCATCTCCGCCACCTCCATAGCCACCATAACCACCTCCTCCATAACCACCATAACCTCCACCGTATCCTCCGCCATATTTGTCAGCAACCACTCCTGCAACAATTACTGCTGCCAGAAACAAAACTGCAACCTGAAAAGACGTAAAAAGCTATTATGCAAAAAAAAGTCAGAAAGAAAAAATATGGAATACGATAAACACTAAATAGTGTATGCAACAGAGGCAACGAACAATAAGCTATCATTAGGAGATGTAGTAGAAGGTTTAACAGACAAATTATAGAAAAATAATTCAGATATTTTTAAAAAATTAAACGTGATCAGCTGGGAGCGCAAACTTTATCGATACACGTCACATTAAGTGCAACGAGTTAGCGAAGAAATACTTCACGTAGGAATAAATGTACTAGCAGTGGATTTGTATACACCAAATATCAATATGTATTAATATGCAATAGCAGTCTATGACAACATAAAAACTGTTTCCATTCACATAGAACTACCTATAAGTCATAAAATATTTTATATATGAAAATAAATGGATGCTTAAAATTAGGGAACGCAAAAGAAATATGTCATTGCTATACACTGCATATTCTTAATTACTTGGTCTACTAGCCTCGTTAATAATGTCTAAATATCTAATCTCATCTTCCATTAACATATTTAACTGAAGGTTAAATACGCTGATGGAATATGTTACGACGAAGGAACTTGGCTTTTTGATAAGCCTAATTATTGCCGAGATAGGTAGTTAATTCTCCGTAATGTCTGTCAATTGCTTGTTCGAAAAACCATTGTATCTATTTGGGAGGTAAAAACTAGTTTCGTATAGGGTTTTCCAGGTAAAGGACACTCTACCGTTCTACCGAACTGTACAGAGACACTGTATGGAAATATTTATTATAAATATTGCATATTAAAAGTAGAGTATATACAAGTAAATTCCGAAATCGCTATAACATCGAAAGCGTACTTCAATGGTATAAATGCGGAATTATATCAGATTATTTTACACCACACACGCACGCCACACCACACACACGTCTGGTTAACTATGAACATCTTAACTAGCTTCGGTGTGATACGTTAATTTAAGACAATAATATACTATTTCTCCAATTAGCAAAAATCGTAAAGAATAACATTTAAACCCAACTCGATTTCTAATCGACATATAATGTAGTAATCGTATACTATATGTTTCGGTAAAGTACACCTGCAACTTTGTATCATTCTCTGGTTTACCCTAACTACGCAGAAGCTATCGTATTCAGAAAAACATAAACGCATACTTACCAAAGTCTTCATTGTAAGTCTTGAGTACAACACTTTTCCAAGCTTCGTACTGTGTGGTTGATGCTGCATCGAATGCTGCTCTCCTTTATATACACCTCCAACCCCTTAAAGTCCCTCTGATTTCTTTGGTATGGTGACCTCACACCACAAATTTTTCTTCCCTCCCAAAATATCCAAGGAATTAAATTTTTTGAAGATAAACAAAAGAAAACCATAAATCATGTTACAGCAAGCATTATCAACAAGGGTCGCTGTACGTAGGAGGGGTTGTTTTAAGTGCACCTGTAATTTACTAGATTCACTCAACAAGCGGGCTCTGTCCAATTTTCCTTATCGGTGGTTAAAGTCAAGGTTGTCCTTTAACCACATGGGAAAGTACCTTCCCTGTTTACACCGAATCTTGTCCCGTTGAAGCCCAACCACTTTAGAGCCGCATTGCAATAATTCCTGGTAATATTTCGAGTAGTTCTTGTTTCGAAATCCCCACTGCAATGTGTCTTAATGACCTTTCAGAGTTCTGAAACATGCCCTACAGTGACATCACTTGATAAATTCAAACCTTTGACATTCAGTTTCTAAATCGGTTCTGTCGAATTCAGTAAATGTGTTGTGTCGCTAATGGAGTACGCATTTTAGTTCGATGTTGAAGGACACTGATTGGCTAATAAATCAGTAACTGTGTGAGATGTTAAGGGTTTTTTTTTCAGTGTCGCTCTAAGACCTTTACCATTTATGAAATTATATTGATTTATTATAGAAACTGGATTAATAGTAAACTGCATACAAAACCCATGAAACAATTCCTGTAAGCAAAGTTCCCACTAATAATTCGTTTTCTTTTCTTTTTTGTTGTAATGCTAACAGATTACAAAGCATTAATAATAATTGTTTATTTTACACGGAAGGTTCCAAGCCGTACTACAAATAATGTAAAGAAAGAATTTAAGTATTGAAAAATTATTCCTTTATTTCTACTTCTTTTCTGAAATAAAGTTTTACTTTTAAGGATAATAAATTGTCATTAACTGAATTTCTCAGATTATCGTACAGGAAGATTATCAAATTAGAAAACATTATTCTTTTCACAAAACGTATAGGTAAAAGGGCTTAGTAAAAAAAAAATAACTGATTTGGCTATATTATTTGAAATTGTAGAAAAAAAAATTTCTATTTTCAGAAATTTCTAATGAAAAAATAAATAATCCATTATAATAGTTTTTTAAAAAATTAATTATTTAAAATATTTTAAATTAATAATCAAATAAATAAATATAAATACACCTTATTGAAGTAGGTATAGAAGTTTTATAAAAATTTCATTTCGTTCATCTGTGGTTGTGTTTTTTGCGGTAAATTGGATCTCAGTTGGAAGCCAGTTAAAGATAAAGATATTTTTAATCTGAAAACAAGCACCAGAAGAATGATTTATAATGCAGAAACGGACAATGACAGAATTTTTGTTAAATTGTTGGTGCATATTGTGTTAAGTCATACACGTGATTCATTGATCGTAATCTAGTTCAATCTTTTATGTAGGCCGACTACTTTATTTAAGATCATTTTTATTTATTTATCTTTTTTTTTGTATCCTACCCACTAAGCCAGCCGCATCAGTAGGTGTTATTTTAGCGACTTCTTTAAGTTTTCGAATATAGCTGAAAAATTCAATAAATGCCATTCCTGTAAGTTGCCAAACACTTGTTCTCTTTAAAAGCAGTGAATGAAGTTAGTTGTTGAGAAGTTTCCCTATTTATGAGATCGGCTAACTTACTTTCACTTCAGAAGTCTTATAAAGATTCCAACACGGATTCAAAAAAGACTTGAGATTCAAACAACCTCCTTCTGTAGTTTCATTTTCTCTTCTTGTTCTTTTATTCTATTAGTTGCGTTTTTCTTTCGTTTACTTATAATTATTACTTATCAGACAGTCTATCTCAACTCAACAACAATATTCATTTAAGCACTGAAACTCGAAACAGCCAGCAGAAAGCTTGTGCAGTAAAGATGACAAGTTTCGACAAGGGAAAATTCATTTTTATTTTATTTCATCAATTTGTTTTTTTAAATTCCGAGCTTCGAATGGAGTGACAAGGTTTGCCTTCCGCAAAACAAGATAGATCAGACCGACGTTGTTTCTTTTTTGTAAGGAAATTCTAAAATGTTAAGACTGGATAAAAATTTCAATACGTGTATCGAGTTATTATCTCAACAGCATCATTTAAAATGTCCATCACTGATCAGAAAGTAGACATGCTTGAAGATCATACAACTATCGCCAATGAATCGATATGACAATGGTCGAAAAAAAAAATGTCCTTTCTTAGATAAACTGTTAAATTATTTAACTTATATTAAATTACTAGTGCTTCTTGAGTGATAAATTTCAAGTTTAATCTCGATTGAAACTGTATTAATCTTTATTTTCTACTATCATCCGTTTTCTTTCTTTTTTTTACCTTAAAGAGTGTCTCATACAATTCAAAGACGTACTACTAGAAGGACCCAGTCTGAATAAAAGAAACCAGTTTTTCAAAAGAAGATAAAGAAAACATTACTTCCTGTGGTACTTGTCTTGCAAAAGTGAAATCCTGTCTCACAAATTCTTTTATTTTCGTAATGTTTTGGTATAGACTAGTTGGAAGATGTCTCAAGGAGAAAGACGAATAAGAAAGATATTGCAGATAAGCACATAACATCATTTTTGACAAGCCACGATGACACTAACGTACTAGAATATTGTTAAAGTGGTATTCTCTCTCTCTCTCTCTCTCTCTCTCTCTCGAATAGGATTTATTACACATTCCAACAAACGTTAATAGCATGTTTCCCAGTAATTACTTCCTGGAAAAATGTGTGATAGTTTCTCACTCCGAAAAGCATTTAATTTTTGATATTGTTTCGAATGATATCAAAATATTCATGATTCAAATGGCTTGACTCTAACTCATTAACGTTTCGAATACGAATCTCAACATTCAAGTAGGACAGAATACATTACGCTATTATTTTACACTATTCCCACGCATAAAATACATTCCACGTTTCTTCAAATTCAACTTTTAGGTACAATGCAGCATATCCTTATAGTCCTTATAAGGACTGGTTTAAAAGGGCGAAGCAAGAATGCTTTTCATCTTCCCCGTTATCTGTAGAGGATAGTGTAGGGTTAAGATGTTATTGAGCTATTAAAGCTCTGATCATGGCAAGAAGGTAACAGCAATAGCCGAGCCATAGTTAGAACTTCATTGGCTACAGCATTGCCATCCATTACCCTCCAAGGGTATTAATCACCGCATCTCACGGTCGAATGTTGATCTTCATACCTCCATCCTGGCTTAGAATGTAGCATATCCTTATAAGGACTGGCTTAAAGGGGCGAAGCAAGAATGCTTTTCATCTTCCCCGTTATCTGTAGAGGACAGTGTAGAGATAAGGTGTTATTGAGCTATTAAAGCTCTGATATGGCAAGAGGGTAACAGCAATAACCGAGCC
Organism: Typopeltis vanoorti; assembly: GCF_054136105.1. Classification (NCBI taxonomy): domain Eukaryota; kingdom Metazoa; phylum Arthropoda; class Arachnida; order Uropygi; family Thelyphonidae; genus Typopeltis; species Typopeltis vanoorti. The sequence goes on from NC_143557.1 coordinate 104,309,401, forward strand.
TCAGTTAGAACTTCATTGGCTACCGCATTGCCATCCATTGCCCTCCAAGGTATTGGATTGAATGAATCAATGACCGCATCTCACGGTCGATTGATCCAATATCCCCTCGAATGTAGCATATGTGCAGATGACAAACTTCTAAATAAATACTAATAATATTTTCATATGGTGTTTAAATAAATGCCGCATTTCTGGCTATACCACTATGTACTGCACTTTGATTATGTTAATTAAAACTCCGCGAAAACATTTGCATGAGTCGGAATAGCATCTCTATTTGTCATTTTCATAATTTCGTTTTCGTAAATTGGAAATGCTTTCATTTGAATATCTGCCATTGCATACAGGTTTATACAATGCTAAATATGTAATTTGATTACATATTTAGCATTGTAAGCTATCCGCTCGACCAAACATCTGCAGACTGTTTGGTCGAGCGGATAGCTCCTGCACTCTCCAACAAAAAGACTACGAGTTTGAATTTCACCTTAGGCATGGATGCTTCTTTAGATAAATTTATCGCGCCGTATGAGATCGCCACTCTACTTATTGCAGGCATGGAATGGCCTGAACAAAATTCCATATTTGGTATCTTTAGCAGCCTGCGGATCTTTTAGAATATTAGTACGGGGAGTGGTTAAGGAATTTTTATTATAATTTTCTGCTATTTTATTTATTTATTTATAAATAAATAAATAAAAGTCCGGAAATTCCTGCCCTAAAGATCAAACATGGAACTGTAATTAAGGCAGAAGCATGTAAGGGTGTATAATGTCCATAAACTGAATGTGGTCTCTTGGCTAGTTTCCTATTTTTAGAAATGGTAAACACGAACTTTTAGGAGGAAAAAAACCCTTCTTTTTTAAAAAAAATAATAAAAAAAAACTTGTAAAGATTCTTTACGTCCTAGAGAGGATTCCAACCCAAGTCTTCGAACTCAAATCAAGGTTCGAAAGACGTCATCAATATCAACTCAGCCTTTCTTGGGTGGATTTCATATGAAAAGATAGCAATAACTCCAGATTACTACATATTTTTTCCTTCAACACTGGACAATGTTTTCTTTACAAAACTAATCCATTTAACTATTAGCATCACCTTTTCCTGGATGACACAAAAATCAACTTGCGAATGTTCGAATAGGTCCTCAAAATAGAAGAATGTTTGTAGTTACTTGGGGATATCCCAATCTCCTCTTGTCAAATGTCATTAGGAAGTATTTAATTTCAATGATTTTCTACCTTCGCGTGGGTATTTTCCTCGGTTAAAGAATAGGAAAACTTTCCCTTTTGTCTATCACTATCATAGTAATTTAACATTTTTCCCTTTTTTCCAAGAAACGAATCTTCTTTAAGTTAACGTAAGAGGTTGTTATCCACCGTTACAAATGAAAAGGGATGTTGCTTAAGTGCTTGATATTGCCTCTGTACGTATTACCTCACACGAGACTTTCCAGCACGTGAAAGAAAGAGGGGGGGGGAACAGAAAGGTATTTCCTCTTATCTAGCCAAAGAGTCGTGACGTAGCACTTTTTTGAGACTCCACAGTAAGTTACAATAAGGAAAATAAAAATCTCTTCTCTTGCATATCACGGCTTTTGTGCTTTGACTTTACTGGTCTTAAGGAAGTTGACGAATGTCTATAATGAGTGTGGTGTATTGGGGGAGAGGGGGGGGTCTGTGATGAACCTCGTGTTGATTAACTGACTGATAACATGCAATGACGCAAGTAGTACAAAATACCGTTCCACTTTATAGAAGCCAGCAATGAAAGTCGTGACTTGATGATTGAGATAGCGAAAGATATTTTCTAAGAAACGGCAGCATTTTAAGTGGTGTTACTTACAGAGAAAAAGAAAGGAAGTAGCTTTATTACGCATAAGAGAACAAATGCTAAACCACTTCCCTCGGTTTTTTCACGATTATTAGAATTTGGAAGTTTTCTGAATGCATTTTCTTTGCGAAGATTTTCTTCATCTTCTTTCTTTTCAAGAAGTTTAATATCGCCTGGATATTAACACTCTAAACTTTTTTTTCTTAATCACAGCCAAAATCCAACATTGACATCCTATCGTTTTTTAAAATTTTTTTAATGTTTTCAATTAATTGTCGTAAGAAACGTAACATTTTAGTTAAATATTGAAATGAAATTTGAAATTTCATTTTAATATCATTTGTCAAAATTTCAAATAAACTTCAAATAAAATTAAAGTTTATTTGAAATTTTAAAACTAGGCTCCCTTCCTCTTTCCTAGTTTGCCAGATTGGTTTAGAGACTTCATCGAGATTATTTATCTTATGTGATTTTTATGTACTTTAGAGCTATAGAACAATCTTTGTTATTTCTATAAGAAATCTCCACTGAATAAAAATTTTACTTAGAATAATTCTCATGGATGGCAGGTTTAAATTAAACATAAGGTTTCATTATGTGCTTTCTGAGGGACATTTTCCAGAAAGTCAATAAATAAATTATTGTAAATTATTTGGAAATACGTGAAATCAAAATCAAAGTAAGCATTCTTACTCAACGGGGAGAGCATTTTCCAAGTACGCCTTTGTTAAGTTTCAAGCTGATGAAACATTTTATCAACCATGATCTCAACAATTCCTTCATTTATAACTGAGTTTTACCTGATAATTATGGTAACCGTTCACTTAATATTCTCCATATATGTTTAAGAAATTCATATTTCTTCAAAGATAATAACCGAATCAGTCTTAGTCAATCTCCAGAATTTCTGTTATTTTCTTCTTGGTTGAATTCTCTCCAGTTTTTTTCAACCCCAATTGATTATTCCAATTTCTTTCTAATTTTTACATTATAGTTTCAATTATGTTTTCTTTATTTAAGCTTCAGATCTCGAATCGTTGCACTAATAACACTTCGCAATAAAAACTAAAACATATCATAATCGATTTAATTAAAATATCTCAATCCCTCTCCGCCAACTTCACAATCTCTTCTTCCTTCCTGTTTTGAGCTTACTCATGAACTCCACACCATACTACACAGGATTTCTTTCGAAACCAGATCCGACACAATAGGTCGGATGAAAATCCTGATAAATGTTCATCGCATTCTAGACAGCATTCGAACTCATGTTTTTTCAGCCAAAAGACATCAACGAAATCTACTGAACTAGGGAGGCTTACAATCTCTTCTAACGCTTGTAATACTGCAAGTAGATTGAACAAAACCTAATCGTACTTCTAAAATACCAAAAGTGGAAAAAAAAAGCTCCATCTACGTGTGTGATCTGTTTATAAGTATTATTTTATTTTGTTGTTGATGGCATATAAAAATCAAAGTAATAGTAACGTTATTTTCAGTGACCTATTACAAGTAGATGCTAAGATTGAAATTCTTAAATTTCGTGACGATGGCGTATGGAACACTGAGTAGGATGCAGTCTAAACTTACCTCTCACTGCTGTTCTTACAGTTGTTAAACGAAAAATAAAATTCTTAGTGAAGTGAAACGTATACGCCAGTTAATACGACAAGTAACCACAATCATATTGGGGAAATGGAAAAACTTTTCATGGTATGGAGAGATGACCGAACCAGTCAGCGTTCCATGAATACATTTTCGTTTGTAGAAATTATTCTGAATCTTTCTTTGCGTCACTGATGTAAATAAATGCTTTGCTTACATCAGTTACGCACATCCTGTATATGACTGCTTCAGATGTTATGAAATCATTGCATGTATCTACAAGTGAAGAAAAATAAATGATAATGATTCGTTATACGGCGAAATTCGCTATCCAACATTGGTAATGAACCTAACATGTGCGATCGGGGTTTACCTGTATTAAGATGTTTTCCTGGTCTTGGCATTACCTTCTTAGTTAACAATTCCGCGGGGTTTTTCTTTCACGATTCGTTTATTTTTAAATTTAATTCCAATGGATTTAGTGAATATAACAATTTAAGATGATATCCATAAGATCAATATTTTCGTACATTTGATACATAAATTTACAAAAAAAAGATATGTTGTAAAAAAAATAATCAGCATATAAAACAAACAAAAAATATCTGAAGTCTTTAGCAGATTTGTTTCTTAAAATCATAGTTCATTTCTCTTTCTACATTTTGAAGAATATTACAATGCATTTGTGAAAACCCAGGATTTAGTTTTAACTTTTACAAATTGCGGCCGAGGCAACAAACTATGAAGCCAGTAGAATTTATGCCGGGTGTGTTCAGGAGCCGATTTCCTTGTTATAAGACAAACGACAAGTTTTACCCTTACGCCCGATCCTATAATGGAGGGAACTTACCTCTGGTCCTGCTCTTTAGAGAGGGCACATATCACAAATAAAAATATATTCGTTAAATTAAGGAGTAAAAATTGAAATATTCAGAGTCCTATGGAAAAATGCATTTAATAGAATAATATATAATAATTTATGAATTAAGTAATTTTTATTTTATTACTCATCTCAACATCGTCGGTCCATCAATAGAATACCCAGACATGCACGATAATAATTAAATTCAGTTATTTTTGATATATTGCCGACTTTTAGTCATAAGTTGTGATCCAAATTGATGAATAGGCAGGATTTCAAAAAGGCAGAGGAACAAGAAATCAAATCTCCAATGTGAGATGGGTAATAGAAAGAGCACAGGAATATCAACAGAATGTTTACCTTTGTGTCCTTGACTATAGTAAGGCTTTTGACTCCGTAGACTATGTGAAACTGTGGAATGTGTTAAGAACAATGGGAGTACCAGAGTATTTCATTATCTTTCTGAAGAATCTTTATTATGAACAAGAAGCTACTGTCCGAACAGATCTTGGAGAAACTGAGTATTTCACAATAGGTAAAGGGGTGCGACAAGGACGTAGTTTATTTCCGTACCTCTTTAACTTGTACAGCGAATACGTTTTAAGAATGGCAGGGCTGGAGGAGTCTTCAGTCGGAATTAAAATTGGTGGAAGAAATATTAATAATTTGAGGTATGCGGATGATACCCGCTTGCTAGCAGAATGCAAAGAAGATTTGGAGGAACTTTCATTTTCTCTCCATCTACTTCAAATAATTAAGCTCATATGTTGTCATACTTTTTGTCATTTTATGAAAGAGAAAGAAGAAAGTGCTAAATATTGTCTTAAACTTAACCTAAAAATACATGTTAAAATAAATCTATGGCAACATGTGAACTTAATGATTTCGAAGTAGACGGGAAGAAACTGGAAGTAGTTAACAATTTTGTGCTCACTAGGAACCAAAATTGATAAAGATGAGTATTATACTGAAGTTAGGAGAAGATTATTATTCGGAAGGAAAGCAATGACAAATTAAGCAAGATCTTGAAAGACATTAGCCCAACAAAAATCAGAATCGTGAAAGCAATGGTATTCCCTGTGGTGCTGTATGGATGTGAAAGTTGGACCCTGAGAAAGAGTGAAAGAGGAAGATAGATGTAATTATGGGTTTGGAGACGCTTACTAAGAATACCATGGACTGCAAAGCAAACCAATCAATCAGTGATAGACAGAATAAAGCCAGATTGCTCCCTCAAAGTTATGATCATCAAACAAAAACTGTCATACTTCGGACATATTATGCGAGCAGATGACAGTCTGGAGAAGATGATGATGCTTGCTAAAGTTGATGGAAGCAGGAGAAGAGGAAGACCAAGAATTAGATCGGTGTTGATGGAGTGAAAGAATCAAATGGAAAGAGCATGGAAATTCTGAAAGATAAGGCCAGGGACAGATCTGAATGAAGAGCGTATGTTCATAGAATCACCAGCAGTCGAATAGCGACTCGATGGAACATAACAACAACGACGTTGATTTATAACTTTTAAATATTTAGCCATGTGCCATGTAAGCGTCTATTTTCCCAGGGAGCCCAAATGTTTAGGGAAGAGCCTGACTTCGACAAAGGCTGGCCATTTCTAAAAATAAATCAACCATAGTTACAAGCTCTTACTTTCTTACTTTTGACTTTTAAATACTTCACTTTTAAAAACATCACTTAAGCTAACTGATGTAATGGTCATCTGCAACATCTTTGTTACTTGCCTATACTGCTTTCGGGTAATACGTATCTAGGCAACTCGTGGAAAGTTGATTCGAGCTCTAAACGTAATTCGTTGTTTTCCATTTATTCTATAATTTTAATTGTTTAGTATTTAGAAAAAAAATAATAACATAAATTTTCTTTTCCTGTTTGGTATTTCTCTCAGAAAATTGAAAAAATTCAATAGTTTTCCTATGCCGATACTTGGTTTACACCATCCAAATATTTCTTTATTACAAGAAACAAATAATTACAAAAAAAACCTCACTCTCCCACTCGATAAATAATTCATGAGACCTTGAAGTTAATATGTACCAGTAGGTGGCACTACATGTTCACTCAGGTGAAAGAACTTGTATGGCCTAATTTGCTAAACTGACCCGAGAAAAGTGACCCAACATCACAATGGTATATCATAAAAGTGGGAATGGCAACACCTCGAGCGACCAGACCTACCTTGTTCCGTTACTTTTACTTCGTTTCTTTCTCGATGTCGGAAACAAATTAAGGCCAGAATTTCCGGTTTAGCAGCTGATGAGAATACTTCACCTTCTTTAAGCAGACTCTTCATTTTATTCTTAATTGCAGTTGAACATTAACCAGTGTTCTCACTCGTGTTCTGTATCCTCTGCTTGCGAATAATTTATTACAGCTACTGTCTGTTGCCAGGTCACACGCGAAAAGTTTAAATTTGAGTATTTTTATACAAGTACCTTGAAATGTGATTAAACATGTATCCCGGAAAAACAAACATTATCCTTACAGTTTATAAATTTATTTTTTTCGCTTTTACGTAACATAGATAATTGCCCTTTCGAGCTGATAAATGGACTGTTTCGTCTGTTTCCCATGTGAATGAGTACAGCGAAAATTTATTACCCTACATAAACAGCACATGTTCGTCTGCTCTTTAGAATACAAATAACTAGTAGGAAGGTTACAATGTTCTACAGTCACGTATAGGGTGCGCTCAAGATATGCTGAAATAAAGAATTCGTAATGCCAAATGTTCACTATTATAAATAAATATGACGCCTTGTATATTCAAAACAAGTGCATTACATGAATATATACGTTGAATGAAATTATAAATTCACGCACTATTTTGTAATCACTTTAGTCACAAAAAAAAAATCTTTTAAACTAATGCTAGGAAAGTTAATGATCATTACAGTAACGTATTTTTATTAGTATAATAGTGAATTTTGTTTAATTGTTAATGGATTTATCGCTGCATGTTTGAAAAGGTTGAACAGATAAAAAAGAAGAAATTTTCATTGTGATAGTATTCAGAATTAAATAGTTCCGAAAATTATGTTCATTAAAAATATATGGAAATCTCGATTTTTCTCGTTGTAAACGAAGTTTTTTTTTTTTTTAGTACAATGATTAATTTTATTAATATCCAGTCAATAAGAGGCATTCTATAATAATAACAATATAATTGAGGATAACGGTATAATCTCTATGACTGATTATATTTTAAACAAGAAAACAAAGAACTATTGAAATCAAGCATGCATTTATACAGAATATTAAATATGTATACATACACTGTATATACTAAACTTTGCTTATATCAGCTATCAATCCACTGACATTTGCAAAAAACTTTATTCTTTATTAACATACATTGCTTTAAATTTTTATAATTTTATATTAATAACAATTATTAATGTATTATAGCATATTAGAATAATATTATTTAAATGTCAGTTAATTATATCTGTTAATATAATATTTTAATACAGAATCAGCTACCATACTTTTTCGTACATTCGAAATTTATGAATTAGACATGTATAATTATGTGCATTGAGCTTGGAGGGTAATGGATGGCAATGTTGATGCCAATGAAGTTCTAACTGAGACTCGGCTATTGCTGTTACCCTCCTGCCATGATCAGAGCTTTAATAGCTCAATAACACCTTATCCCTACACTGTCCTCTACAGATAACGGGGATGATGAAAAGCATTCTTGCTTCGCCCCTTTAAGCCAGTCCTTATAAGGACTATGTGCATTTAAACTCACAATCTACGTGGCTGACATTCCACAGAACCTGAGAACTACCATCGCAGCCCTATATGCTGACGACACAGCCATAATGACAAGATCTCTCCGCCCACACCTGGCGATCAGTCGTCTCCAGGATACCATCATAAAGTTACAGAAATGGTTCTCCGACTGGAGGATACAAGTCAACCCCGTCAAAAGCTCAGCTATACTATTCAACAGACGCAAAGCCTTCATCCAAGATGATATTCAACTCCTCGGAAAAAAGATACCATGGCAGACAGAAACCAAATACCTTGGAGTACAGCTAGACAAAAAGCTAAATTTCAACAGCCATATCAAGCTCATAGGCACAAATACATCCAGAACCATAGCCCAACTCTATCCCCTGATCAATCGCAACAGCAAATTGGATAAACGCAACAAGTTGCTACTCTATCAGACGGTAATACGACCAGTAATCACATATGCATCCCCGGCATCGAGTCACACATCCAAATCTAACATCCAGAAACTACAGAGGATACAAAATAATTGCCTGCGGATGATCTTGGACGCTCCATGGTTCGTCAGAAACACGCAGATCCACAGAGAAACTGGAACCCCTGACATCCGTTCTCTCCTTCATGACCATGCGGAAAAGTTCTTCAGCAAGGCACATTCTCATCCCAACCCACTAATCAGACAAGCTTCCAGTTATAGTGAACATGACTATTGCAAACATAAAAGACCCAAGGCAATTCTGCTTTCAGTAGAACAGAGCTAACTTCATAGTTCACAAAGTGCGAGCAAGACTCACAACCCCCTCCCCCATCAAGCTTCTCGACACAGATAAAGGGGAAATAAAAAGCATTTTATGCTTCACCCAACAAGCCAGTAACGTTGTTGTTGTTGTTGTTATGTGCATTTAAATTTAAAGATTCTGAGGAGATGAGAGTTCAATGAATCAATCGACCGTGAGATGCGGTGATTGATTCATTCAATCCACAACCCTTGGAGGGTGTTGGATTGAATGAATGGCAATGGATGGCAATGCTATAGCCAATGATGTTCTAACTGAGGCTCGGCTATTGCTGTTACCCTTCTGCCATGATCAGAGCTTTAATAGCTCAATAACACCTTATTCCTACACTGTCCTCTACAGTTAATGGGGAAGATGAAAAGAATTCTTGCTTTGCCCCTTTAAGTCAATCCTTATAATGTGCATTTAAAGATGAACGGGGGAATCAATCGACCGTGAGATGCGGTGAAGATTCATTCAATCCAATTCCCTTGGAGGGTAATGGATGGCAATGCTGTAGTCAATGAAGTTCTAACTGAGGCTCGGTTATTGCTGTTACCCTCTTGCCATATCAGAGCTTTAATAGCTCAATAACACCTTATCCCTACACTGTCCTCTACAGATAACGGGAAATATGAAAAGCATTCTTGCTTCTCCCCTTTAAGCCAGTCTTTATAAGGATAAAAAAAAAATGTGCATTTAAAAATTAAAAAAAAAGTGCTATTTTTCAGTTCGCTTCTTTACTGCAGTGCAACATTTCTTCTAGAATAAATTTCTTCCAGCATAAAATGTTTAATAAGGAAATATAAATTAATTAAATCTAATATATACAGCTACATATAATTAAATGAGTTATATCCAAAGCAATAATTTTTAATATATTTATAAATTGAGATTAATAAATAAATATTTATAAATAGAGATAAATAAATAAATAGATTTAGAAAAATAAATAATTCTAAAAAATAAATTAACTTAAACAGTTTTTTTTTCCCTTCTCAAAAATAGTAAAGTATGCAATGTACCAAATTTTATATTAAATAAGCTTGGGAATTAAAAAATATCAGGAATTTGAAATCTCAGAAAGTTCTGTAAAACATCAACAGCATTTCTCTTGAGAGAGAGATATCCCAGAATTGCGATTTCTTCTTGTAACAAAACATTCGCTTTTAAATTTTATATCAAATGTCAAAGAAAGACTGCCGGGAATCCCTCTATCGGATGAATTCTGATTCAACATTTCAGTATCGAACAAAGGTACAGTTTTATGCGTACCAGGAAAGTTCGAATCACGAATAAAACAGAAACTGGAACAATTTTACATAATCTGATCGTTACGAAAAAAGTAAATTCAGGACAATTGTAATAGCTTGGTACAATTAGATCTCATCTGTAGATCTGGATCGTTAATTCTCAGCCAAATTACAATACAGAGTTTTATCTAAATCGTGAAATGTTTTGATGTGTTCGGTTACTAACTTATCGCTTCCGTTACCTAAACCTCCGTTTAGTGGTGCAAATAGTCGGAGAACTAAATAACAGCGTACTCAAAG